>NC_088985.1:28088415-28446540 GCF_963932015.1 Anas acuta | reverse complement strand
TCTGGTTTGACCAAAAAAGACTGTATCTTTGTCTTTGCTGCTCTCAGTCTGGGGCCAGGGAGGCGGTTATGTCTTAGAGAGAGCCTGACAGCAATGTATGGCTCTAGGCAGCTGATAAGGATGTGCAGAGAACCCATTTCCCACTTACATAGCCACTTTGAGCAAAGATCATAAGTAACAGAAACAGTGTGTTTATCTTTGCTGTTGTTTCTTCCTAACTCTCTGGGTATTTCTCTTATTTTGTCTTCAGGAAAACTTGTTCATACTCATCAGAGATATCAACAGCAACAGCCTCAGCAGATCATTTTGGCTTTCTTGAAGGAGGGCAATTAATGTCACCTTCATTACCAGCAGAAAAGACTGTTCAAGAAGGGGCAGCATCACAAAAATGTTTCTATACCCAAGAGAAAGGGAAGAACAACTAACGTTAAAACAAAAGCTTCTGTTATTATTTTAAGTTTCAAATGTTTGAATTAGCTGGAGTTTTGTTAGTTTGCTGGAGAATGTACTCAACCTTGAATTAAGGATGAGATATTACATCCAACACTTTTGATCCTCTGCACTTTTTTCTTCTAATGAAATGAATGCGATAATTGACTCCACTGGATTAAAATCAGAATTTAAGATTTAAACCACATTTAAACTGGGTTTATACTTTCAGATGCATGCAGTTTTGAACATTCCCTGACTGTAAAGCAGAGTATCACCTTAAGAAGAAAAAATTTGCTCTTGCAATTACTGCCACTATTTTTTAGTACCAATATGCTGTCTCAAACAGCTAAAAATCAGCCATCTGGATTTCCTCAACAGCCTGGCTAACTGCTGTTTAACTAAAACTACCCTCAAGTCAAGGAAATTTTAAGAGCGAAGCAGTTGTACACCAGAGTTATATGATACCATTAACCAAAAGCTTACATTATCTCCAGTCTAATTAATTAAACACCAACAAAATCTAAAAGATTATTTGCATCAGGGTGTCATCTGGTCCTTGAAATTTGAAACCAATAGCAACAGAACCAGATTTATTAATTCTTTCAAATACTTAATTTGCATCACTAAAAATCTGTTACAGGGACTGTTGTCATCCGTGGGAAGTTATTGGTGAGCATTTATTTATTTATTTATTGTAAACAAAATCAATTAATCTTTAACTAACATATAAATCACATATTTAAATTTATTTTATTTTTTTTTTATGGCTGTTAAATCCTGAAGATGAAGGATAAGAAATAAAAAAGCTTCATGCTGATTTTCTTGTCATAGACCTTGCAACTTTGACATGTTCTTGACAGTCCTGCATGATTTCCTTTTCTTGTCTCCTTCCTTTGTATTTTGACTTATTCTCTAGTTAAAAATAGCCACTGTGCAAAGAGTTCAGCCCTGTGTTTCTTCTTTCATTGAACATGTCAGGTTGTGATAGATACGTATGTTTCTAAGCTGAGTCTTGAGGACACAGAAGTTAGAAGCAAATAGCCTTAATTACACACATCATGTCTGAATAGGAAACTTTTTGGCAAAGTAATGCTCTCCCAGCTTTTTTTTTTTTTATATATATATATATATATACATATTAATATCATTAGTATCATTATTTATTTATTTATTTATCACACAGGCATAGAGAGTTGGAGGTATCTAAACTTCTGGCTGTCCTCAGAGGTGCTGCAGACACCGAATGACCGCTGAATTCAGAAGTATTTATTTCTGGATGATCAGCTGGTAGCTGCTTGGTATTTTCAACACATGCTATCCTGATGTGCTAGCTGCACGCATCCTCCTCTGGTTTTACTGGAAGAAATACAGCACTTTTACATGCGTGTCAGCTTTATGATACTTTTGATGGTAAAAGTAACTCCCCTTCAGTTCCCCAGGTAGGAAACCTTTCTTAGGGGGAAAGGCAGTGCGGCATATGGAGATTTAAAAGCTTTGCAGTTACCAAATCTACATGCCTGACTGTTGTTTTTCATCCACCTTTAAAAGCAAGCCTAATCTGCACCTGAAGAAATAGTGAGGGATCTCTCAGGTTGTTTGCTCACTTCTTGGACAGCATAATAGTGATTTGTCCATATTTGACTTATGACTGCTTGAAGTCGAGTCAGATGCAACACTTTGCTATAGAGTCTGCCTCCCTAAACTAGCTATTAAGAGTGGTTACAATCTCTGGAGAGTCTTAACTGATACCATGCACAGTGCTGATGTGCTGTCAAGTGGGCATTTAATTTCTTCCATGAAAACGGAGAACTTTTTTTCTCATCATGACTGAAATTTTGGGTTCTTCCTAAGATTAGGAATGCAAATGATAAAAATATCATGTGATTTAATCCTTTTTCTGGTGTTGTGGTCTGAATCTACCAGATGGATCTTGTTTTTCAAAGCACAGCCTGCACAGAACTAAGATTTGGAAACTTGGTTGAATGAATCAGCCAAGCACAATGCAAAGAGCCAAAAATGCAAAATCAAAAGAGATTGATATATCTGGCTTGAAAAATTAATGTTTTAAATTTTCACCGATATTTTTGCATTGGAAGTTCAGAAGACAGTTTTGGAATTTAGGAGAGCTTGGATTTCTTCTTCTTCTTTTTTTTTTTTTTTTTTTTTTTTTTCTTGGCAAAAGTCCATTTAATAATTATTTGTAATGAATATATGAAAAGCATCCTGAAAATATGAAGTATTTTATACATGTATGTGAAGTGTTATTATTGCTGGGGACACATCCTAATGTACACATATGTACATTTTTTCTGTTAAAACACCATGCTGTAAATTACATGGGCTTTTGTATAAGCCATGCTTAACTCTCTGCATCTCTGCGGTGTGCTCTATACCACAGATTAGAATAATCATGTGATGTTCCATCTGGGCTTAAGTTCTTGGTAAATTCTATACGATTTTAACGAAAAGAGAAATGCAGTTGAAACAGAGCAGAATATACATGAAGAATACTGCAGAAGGACAGAGGAGTACTTACATTTGTAGCATCTTCACTTGTGTTCTCTTGCCTTATTTGTTTTTACTTTTGTTTGCTTTTGTTGTGTTGTCATCTGTTCAGTCCTGGGGTTAACTGCTTGGGTGCCTTAATACATCAAGCATTTCATAGCACAGATTTCACTCTCTGATTGCGACAATTGGGTACAGCGTTTCACAGTCAGTGTAACACGTTAAACCATTTTGATCCAATTCTACTTTAATATGATAGGAAATACTGTCAACCCTGTAGCACCTGCTCTGACTTGCTCTCTGGAGAAGCTTGTCCTACTATATCAACTAAATTGGGTGTCTTGGTACACTACTCACCCAAACTGAGTACCTAAAATGTGTGGCTAAAGTGTCTTATACCTCTTTTCAGTTGTTTTGGGCACACAGAAAGTATTTTATGAAGTTGTGCCATAAATTTATTGCCCATTAATGGTTTACCCTATGACTGTCCCTGGACAGTCCCATATTTTCTATCTGCTTTCTCTGTCCTTCAAAGATACTACCTCTGGTTCAATTTATACTTTCTGTGATTAAACTGAAGCATAACATTTTTATTTTTTTCTCCTCATGATATTTGTATTGTAATGAAGGCATTGAAAAGACCTCAGCATTGCTATCACAGTTTCCAACTTAAGCTAGAAGAAGGGCTATAAGTATAAATGAGAGATTACAGAATAGTAGTCCATGTTGGTCAAGCAAACAGGATGCCTTGAAATGCAAAGATGAGATTAACAAAATCAGATAAGATGTGAAGACTTAAGGTGTAGGGGACTCATTACATGTTGTCTCTTTAGAGTCACTATATTTGTATAAGTGTCATCAAAAATTTGAACTAAAATAACAGTGTACAGATGAGTAAGTTTCAAGTTTGATCAAAAGGCAAGAAATTCCTTGCAAAGGCATCTTTACATCCAGAGGGCTTCGGATCTCCCTGTTAGAGAGATGCTCAGAGGATATTTTGTCACAGCTATAACTGTGGGAACAAATGGTCTCGAATAAAATTACCAGTGTCAGAGATGTCAAGACTTCTGTGTAACAACAAAGAAGCAAATAACTCTGTTTTGCTTTAGTTACTCTTATGATTATTTTATTCAGGTGCATTGATCTTGCAGTACTGCTGTACTGACTCCTTTTGTGCTGCAAGTATCTCAGCCTGCATTTATATTATTTTTGAAAACCAAACACCTTTAAGAAAGAAAGAAGCTGAAAAAGATTATTTTATTACTCTAGTACTAAATTGACATACTAGCATGTTTAGAGACAAAAATATAAAAAAATATAAAAAATACAGGATTTCTGTTACTTAGAGTGTCTGCTTTTTAAGTCTAAGCCTATCCAAAACAATGGACTTCAGCTATGGACTAGATACTGTGCACAAAAGCAAGACAGCTTGTTTTAGCTGCAGACAAAACATAAGGGCAGTTAATACTGTTCAAATATCTAGATAAGCAAACAAAATCATTATGATTTGATTATTTTGAATCAAAATCATCCAGGAACAACTAAATTCACTTACCCATTTTATTTTGTTTTGGCAGAATAGTGGAAGGAATATATCCAGCCAGCTCCCAAGTTTCAGGAGCATGGTTATAATTTCCAGATGCAGGGTAGTAATTCCCTGAGACATATTTATCACTTGCAGCCTTACAGAATTTTCTACTCACCCTCTTCTGTAGTTGCACAGCTACATACCCTAAGTATTTAATGCCTTCCCTGTGCTTTTCTGACTATAATCTGCTATACCAAATAAATTGGTGTATTTCATGACAATTAGAACTATCTCTCAAAAAACTCCCTGACCATCTTTCAGTTGGCAGGACAAGCTTGCTTATATTGTCTCTTAGTTATTTCTTCTTTTTTTTGACAGCATTTGGCAAATTGCCCAAATTACAATTTGGTCCTGGACACTAAGAGAGACTAAAAATGCATGATCAAACATCAGCTCAAATACTTATTTGCACAGATAAGATATTTACCTCATTATTTTAACATTCATTCAACCACTTGAGGGCTGATACAGTAGCAGCAGTTCTCGACTGTCAAGCCATAATAGTTTGCAAAGGGGCAGGCATATTGCTTGATAAGAGTCATTGTACCTGTTCCATTTCCCAAGGCAAGATATAAAGGTTCTCACAATGCAGTCACATTTGTCTTCAAAGCTACTGTAAAACAAACAATAATAATTTAAAAGGAGAAGATGGTGTATCCCAGAAGAGAAAAAAAAAAAAAAAAAAAAAAAAGTAACATTTCAAAACTTAAAAAAGAAGAGAAACAATCTTCCTGCATGAACATTTGAGAAAATTGTTTCTTCCTATGTGAATTCACGAGCTCAACAGATGATAATATTTTTAAAATATGCTTTAGATGCATTTTTATTAAGTGTTTAAAGGAAATAATTAAGTTGGAAAACTTTGGCAAAGTGAGACAGTGCCTGAAACAGAACATTTTCAGCAAATTATATTAATGGAAAAAAAATCAGAGCTCTAACATTTTTGAGAGTAAACTTGCATTGTCTTTGTCTGAAAAATCACAGCAGTATCTTTGTTTTTTCTTTCTCTCAATTTTCTGAAGTCACATTAAGATGTCTTTCTAGATCAAAAATATTTCTAGCCTCTTTCTTTTCAGACAAAAATTGTTCTTTCTGATGTTTTCATGTTTCTTCAGAGAACAACACTAATTGGCTTCCATTGCAAGAAAATATCCCTCTAGAAGGAAATAAATGGTGGCTGCTGTGTCTTTACATCACTTTTATGTTTGTTAGTTACATCAGCACAGTGAATGAATTTTGTTCCTTTTTCATGAGAGAGGGTATGGTTCCTGCCTGACTTTTTTATTCATTATTACTTGTGGTAGATAACTAACAAAAAGAGGCAGTTCAAAATATTTGATTTGGGGGTTATACTGTGTTTTATTTCCATTACTCTGAAATAAGTTGTTTTTGTAATGTTTCCTTTGGCTCCTTCAGGCTTTGTTCTCTTCACCAGTCACAAGAAAATGTTTGTGAGTCAAGAACTGTACAGGGACCTGACTGAACAACTCCCATGCATAGACAACAGGAACAGGGAAACCCACATATATAGCAAAAAATAAAAAAATATAGTTTACTTTTTTTTTAATTTACCTTGGAAACATCAGTGCTGTTTTGCATATCAAATGTTTTCCAAAAACAGTGGGTTGGAAGTGATTCAGCCTGAAATTTTTGATTTGGAACCCTCAATTTGAAGATGATATCCTATCTCCATTTTTGTGGGATACCCCCAAATCATTACTCTCAGTTTGTGACACAGCTTTCATCTACCCTATAGAATGCTGTGCTGAGGTACTACTATGGGTCCAGAAAGCATGGAAGCTGTGTCAGCTCAACCTGATCTCTGCCTAGACCGAAGAGTTCTACTGTAGGCACAAAAGGATACAGTCTTGGCATTCCCAATAATTAGAATTTTCCTCTATTCTGTTCCCTATTTGGATAATGGGATAATAATAACATAATAATAATGGGATAATAATAAATTTCTCTACATGCCTTTTGGTATGTCTCTACTATTTAGATTCAAGGTGGCCAGACCAGGGCTTGTGGCTTCATGGATCTTCCTGGTAAGCTGTGGCACCTTTTTAGGTTCTGATCATATGAATTGCAAAGAGACTCCTTCAACGTGGTGGTGGTGGAGTAACCATGTCTCTAACCACAGAAGGAAGTGAACCAGGAATAGCAGATGAGGCCAACAGGTTCCCCAAATAAATGCCCAGTCACATCAAAATGATGGTATACATCAGGGGCCAGTCTCTTCTTCTTCCAGCTGGAATTATAACACAAGCAATACAGTCATGATGGTATGGAGAGAACAAACATCAACCACTCAGGCTTATGGTCTGAACTTTCAGCTTCCCAGCTCTTTGATTCCCAGCTAAGGAAATATCAAAGCCCATGTGTCTTACTTATCCTTTGTGGTCTCCCCTAATTCTCATAGCTATTTGTTTTAGAGTTGTTTCTTCTCAGATTTTCATGCCTTTCTCCAAACACTTTTGTAGAATGTCTCTTGACAAACCCTGGTCTTCAAATTGTACCACTTATTCAGAAAAATAGGCAAAGATTACTGAACTTTGGGCAAAGCACTATGGAGACATTTTGTGCTGATGTGATGTATTTCACAGTAGTCAGCAGATAAATGGGACTTGAGGTACAAGCAATAAAGGACCTTCTTCATCTATCCATTCTGTGCAGGGTCAAAATTTCAGGTAGTATAAGCAGGAGTACCTTTGATGAAGTCGTCTACTTTTGCCACTTTAGGCTCAGTAAAACTCTGCTGGTTTATGCTTGCCTAATAAGTGTAAAACTTTGTAAAACTGCATATTCCAGGGGAACTTAAATGTTCCTAAACCTTTCATATTTCTAAAAGAGGACTTGAAAGGTGGTGAAAAGCAAAGATTGAGCTACTTCTAAAGTTTGTACCTACCTAAATCCATCAGAATATGGTCAGATATATGACTGTGCTGATCAAATTCTGAAATTTTGGTACCAGTCTATTTGGTAAACTGATGTGGAAGCATCCTTGCTGCTGAGAACTGTCAACAGGCTTTTCTCTAGGCAGGACCAGGTTGATATTTGTTTTTCTTTCATGCAAGAATGTAGAGCCTATCAAAGCAAGAAAATTTCTAAATCACAAAGTAACACAGGTTTGTTTAATCTTTGAGAATTGTCAATGTCACTTGCAGCAAAGGAAGATAAAAAATTGCAGCCATGTCACCAATTATTTCAATTAGAATAAAATTAAAAGGTCTATCACTCTTTGTGCTCTAAGGGTATAAGCTTATCAGAGGAAAACTTCTTCCTGAACTCATCTGGTATCCACTTCATATCCTGAAATATAAAATTTGATGACACTTATAATTTTATCCCAGCTAGTATAACTGCACCTATCCAATCCTTTTATCTCTACAGTGACTTATTCATATCTCATTATTTTCCCAGACCTTCAGAGTCACTCAGATCTTCCTGCTCCAGGTGTACAGCCATGTAAAAGCTTTTTGGCCAGGTAAGTTATTGGATAGCAAACCAGAAACCTTGTTCATCATCTCTCTAGGGGGGGAAATGCTTTGGTATAAAGAAATGGGGCTGCTATTGAGTTTGGTCTTCAAATCAGTAAAGTGTCAAAAGTATTATGAAGTGATTATAGCTCTGCTACAGGTGATGATTTATATAGGGTAAGTAACAGGAAAAAACTGTAGCCAGTAACTGTTTTGTAGTTACAAGCACACGGATTGCTAACATTCTTGTGCAGCAAAGACCAGAAACATTAAGACAATGACAAGTTCTCAGCATAATTTTCTTTGAAAAACAAACAAACAAATGTGTTGTATCTTTTCCATTCCAAAGATATAGTGAAGCAAAGAATAGTGAAACTGGCAATGAAAATCAAGAGAGGAAAGTTTGGAAGATCCTCGGGAAATTATCTTAATCACTTGGAGCGAATCCTCAGGCATACACCGCATACTGGGTGATTAAGACAAGCAAGACCAATTACTGTTGAAGAAGTGGATCACAAGAGGTTCTTTTACAGGTCAGTCTGAAAAGACTGCAAAAATAACATGTCACAGAACAAACAGTATCACTGTTGCTGTAGTACTAAATTTAAGCAAATTCTGTTCAGTTCAAACAGGCACTGGACAACAAGAGAAAAATAAATTGGAGTGAGTTCAGAAAAGAGCTAGCTGAAATGATGAAGTGATTCACCTACAGTGAAAGATAAGAGAAAATATTTTAAGGGGGATCTAGACCCCTGAAGACTGTGAGCTCAAAGAGAGGTAGGGAAGGGTTTTGTGAAGTACACCAGGAAACAGTTTGAAGCAAACAAATACAAACAAAGAAAAGCAAATACAAGCCAACTCTTAAAACCCTGCTGGCAGTGCAGCATTTGACACCAAATTAGCCTCCTCAAGCTAGTGAGAATAACAGCATCATCTGGATTTTTTATAATGAGCCTAGGTAAAGAAGAATAATTAATAGAGACTAAAAAGCTAAATAGGTGTATAACTACAGCCAAAATAATGTTTTGATCTTTTAGAACAAATTCTCATCTGACTTGATAATGAGGGGAGGAAACGCTGTTCATATTATTCCTCCTGCTTGGCAGAAAGGTTTTCCATACAGTACTGTAAGTACTTTAAAGGCCTCATGAAGACAGTAGTAGAGCTGGTAAAAAATTCATGTGGTCTTCTGTGTGGTGCCCCTCCTCTGTCCTCTGTGCTTCTGTTCCTTCGGAGCTTTGCCAAAGCACACGAGCTGAGTTTGTCTCTCTGCATAAAGGCTGAGATCCTCAGGTGGTTCCTCTGTCTATGTATAATAGGTAGCATTTTTCAAGGAGATTTAAATGATTCAAGAGGCTGAGTCCTACCACTCTCCTGAATCACTTTGACGCCTTTGAAAAACATCCTATTTTCTCAGTGTTCAGTTCCTGCACAGCACATTCAATAGCCAGCAAAGTTTGCAAAGCATATTTAACTATTATTCTTTGACAGAATACATTGCCTTTGTGAGCAGGCTTTATCAACGTGTGGTTGAAGGGTACTCAGGCTGTCTAAACTTCACCAAACTCTGTGGATAAAGGATGTCATCAGATTTTCACAGGGAATTGACTGCAAACTGGACAACTAGAGTCATGGGAAAATCATGAGTACAGAATTTGTTCAGGATTACAAGGTCAGAAGCAGTATTTGTTAGAGAAAGATAATCAATAGGAGTACATGAGAGAAGGTACTGTAGAATCAGTGATTTTCAATAGCTTGATACTTGGCATGGTGTAGATTTCATCTTTTCTATTTCTGGGGCCACTTACATTAAGTTTCCACAACCATATCTAAGCTGTTAAAAGGAGTAGAAGTACATACTGTATCTCACAGTGCTACATGAGGCTAAAGATCAGCCTCTGAGACCCAGAGGAATCCACATACCTGACAATGCTGGTGTCAGCGCACTGTGGACAAAGCCACACAAGCCACCTGCACATGCTGTCCTAAATCAGTGATTCTGCTTGTAGTCTTTAACCCCAAAGTACGTAAAGCACGTACTTTGAAACTGAGGAAGGAATGAACTCGAGAAGTTCCCAAATGCTAGGCCAACGCAGTGTACTCTGTCTCCATGCCTTTAGATCATGCTGTCATTTCTCACTCAAGGACTGAGATACGGAGGTTAACCACCACTCTTAAATTCCTCTGCTCCCTATTCAACTCTGTTCCTGTAGGGTGGAGGTTTTGAGAAAATATGAAAGCTGTTCTCAGGGGTATGTGTTTATTTAACATTGTCTGCAGATATAGCCATGTATTTCTGAGCACTGAAAAATTCAACCTCACATAGCTTTGTGGCAGTTGTTTCCCCAGCCACTGTCTGGTTCCTGGCTGCCGTTCTAAATGAACCGTCCCAGTTCTTCCACTGTAACACTGGGCTGAATGTGCAGCTGACTGGGTGATATTCTCCAGCTTGTAGTAAGAGGAGGTCAAAGAAGATCAGAAATTTCCTTTCTGCCCTTAAAAAAAAAAAAAAAGCTGTATCTCTACCTCTACAGTGTAATGCATGCTTCCATATGACTCTTGAATGTCAAATAGTGGTTTTATTTTTATTATTTATATTGTGTTAGAACTCCAAAAGTGTAGCTGGGTTTGCTGAGTTTTGAACACAAAGTAGAGCAGACAGCAAGGTCTCTGCTCCAGTGTACTTCCATTCTGCAACCCTGGTTCGTGGAACAAGAAGAGAAAGTGATCCCTGAATGATAGACAGAATGACTAAAGGGAAAATAGTAGGAGGAAAATGATCAGCTCAAGAGCGAGAAAAACTGAAGGAGGGCTTCAGGTGAGATGAAAGTGATAGAACTGTTCAGAGATAGATGAGGAGAAAAGAATATGATGAATAGTCCACATTTCATATTCTGAATCAACTTTATAAGACTGGAGTGGATGACTTCTGAAACATCAGTCTTGCTGACTGACTTCTCTGATATCGGCACACGGCTTATTCAGTTGTTCTTCTTGCATGTGGGTCGGTCTGTTGAGGAATATTTACAGGCCCAGGTTTTTGAAATAGCTTACATGTATCTCCTATTGAGTCACCATTACAAGTGGCAGCATTGGATGCATGTTAAATAGATGTTTTCTTGAAATTCTGTTTAGTGGCATTACAAAAGAAGCAGCAAAGATGCTGCTTCTTGTTTGAGTGCTTGCAAAGGAGCCTCTCTCTGTGGAAATAAGGAGCAATATGCAGGTACTTATTAGAGCTGAAAAAATTCTGAAATACTGAGACCTAAGATGTTTCATAAGAAAAAGAGCTTTATATTTTCTTCCTCCGAGAAAATCTTTGTAGAGGATTAGGAAAAAAAAAAAAAAAAGTGTTTTATTTTATTTATGGGAAAGTTATCTAACAGTGGTTAACTAACACTTTGGGGTTTTTACCAGAAGTCAAAATGGCATGAGGCCACCAAGCAGGGAGAGGCATCACTTGTATGCTTCTTCCTTAGTAAAGGTTCTCTTTTGACTTTACACATCAAGCAGCATGAGATGTGAACAAGTGATCAGCAGAGAAACAGACTATTTACTAAAAAAGATTTTAAAACTTACTGATTTCTTTAAGTTGCAGCACATAAGAACACTTGCTGCTTTAATGTATTACCACTAGTAAGAATAGTGTTTCTTATCCCTTCTTTGCACATGGCTACATTCATCTTTTTCATTTATTTCCCTTTCAGAAAAGTTGGCATCAAGCTGCTCACTTGGTTTTTCAAAGTCTCAAGGCTGGTTTTCTTCAGGGTGCTGGTTCCAGAGCTCAACTAGTCCCACTGAATATTGTGACCCTTGCCTGTTCTCCTTTCCCACTGCTTCTCCATTTTCACTGTCACCTGCATTCACATAGTTGAAGATATCAGATAAATCCCCTCTCAGACATCCCTTCTCCAGGTCAAGGAAGCCCATTTCCCTCCCAGCTTTGCTAAAGCAATACCAAAGATAAGATTCAAGCCATAATTTCAGGCCAGACATCCTGACTGAAAAATACTGCTGTGTTTGCACTGTTCAGCAAGCCTCAGCCCTGAAGAAACTTGGTTGAAAACCAGAGTGTTGGTGTGACAGCCATGAACCATAGTTTATGGCAGCTGCCAAAGGTATCGTTATTAAGAAACATAAACACGTAGTTCAGACAAAAGACTGCCACATGTTTTTCCACCTTTTGTGGCGGCTGGGGTGCCAAATGTTGTTTCATAGTTGTTAGGAGAATCTGCTTCAGTGAATTTATGGCGGTGTGTCTCACTGTTTTCCTCAAGAAGGAGACCTTGTTGGAAGCATTCCAGGAGCAGGGAGACTGACCAAAAGAGAAATCAGATTTTATTACTAGAGATCAGTTACAGCTCAAGTTCTATTTGCTGTTGTAATAAATGGCTTGAGATTTATTCAGGCCTACAGTGCAAACAGCTGCTCCTTGCTATTTCAAAGGACTGCTACCAGGTCTATTGTTCCCATGCAGGTAAGCAGGGTGCTGTGAAATATATTAGCATTTCAAATCTGGACTACTCAGATAATGCACATTACTGCTTCTGAGTCTTTTTATTGTCTGTCTTTGCAAGCAGCTGGCTAACAGCTCTTCTTCCCACCCGTACAAAGCAGGGGGTGTGTGTGCACCTGTAGTGAACAATTCAGCAACCACTTCCATGCTGGCTTTACCTCGTCTTTGTGTTTGATGTTGCTGCAGCTGCTGTGGTTGTTATCCTGGCAAATCCTGACAGCTCTGTTTGAGGGACTGACCTGAGCCACCTCCGTTTCAGTAAATCCTTCTGTGCTGAGATTAATTGCACAAACATGAAGTTAGCACATTGTAATCAAACACTTCAGGTCAGTAGAGCATTGCTGGACTGTTCATTGGCAGTACTTTCCCTGACCCACAGGTTTCTCTGCACAACAATTCACAGCAAGATGTGTGACAAGGGGCACCTCAGGAATGGGAGCCACTGAATTTTGGTGAAGAGAAAAATATAATTAGCAGGTTTGCCCAGTGATAATGTACTTCCTTAGGCATCTTCTTGTGGTCTCTGTGGCAGACAGGACCATGAGCTAGGTGGACATTAAGTGTTTTTCAGTGTGTTTTATTCTCGTGCAGTAGTGGCACAGTACTGGGCAGCCCCATGCCACGTGGGGCTGAGTCACTGTGGCTCTGTCCAGAGGTGCTGGAGAGCTAACAAACATGTCGGGAGGAATGCTGGAAGTCACAGCAGCCCTGCTTGGCTCTGCAGGTGCACACTGGTGTGCCTGTCTTTACACACCCCAGGAGGTCCTGAGGCACAAGGACCATGCACTATACTCCCCCACAGTGAGTTCAGCACCATGCAAACCCCAGAACCCAGTGGCACTGTTTCTCCACATGCCTCTTCCTGTTAAAGTTTCAGCCCAAAGAGTATGTTTGGTAAATCATATCATCTTGGTGAGCATGAGGGCTGAGGGACTCCCAGGGGTGCAGAAGAATGGGTTCCGTACCCAGTTCAGTCATGCACTCCTCTTGGTTTTGCCATTTTCTCCCTCCCTGCTTTAGTTTTGACTTGATGAAAGAATGACAAAAATTTCTGCATTCCTTAACCAGTGAAGCGTGTGCTGACTAAGCTGCATGACACCTGTTTTGGCCTTTCCAGAACCGTGTGCAGGATGGGCAGCTGAGGACACAGTGACACTACTTGATCCACATTTTCATCAGGTTCAGTTTTGAATTTCATCTCCTCTCGCAGAGTTTTTGTGGCAGCCAGCATATGGTGCTGTAGCACCTCACAACCCAACTGCTGTACTGGCTGCCTGGCAAAGCTGCTGCTGCTATGGCTGTCAGACACACTATTTTTGCCCTTTAGCGTTAGGTTGTTTAAGAAATCTGACAGGCTGTCACCCAACAGCTGGTCTTTTCACAGGAGCCAGAAAATTAACCTCCAGAGGGAGCCTCATCTTCGCCAATGATTTTGTAACAAGCAAGTGTTTAAAGCAACAAGACCCCAAAGGGGAAGTGCTCCAGCAACAGGGAGACCATGTGTTCAGTGCTCTCCTCAACTACGCAGCCAGCTTCTGCTTTCCATCACTTTGCACGTCAGTGCAGACCAGTTTAAAGCAATTTTATTAATTCTGCTATATAATTAAAACCCCAGTGTTGCAGTTGCGTATTTACCCACATCATAACTTGCAGTAATCACAGTTCTAGTCAGAATTTCTGGTGATTGCTTTTTCCAATCACAACCTTGATTAGCAGTATGTAGATTTCACAGGTATCGTTGAGACTCTGGGACATGGAGGGGCCGAATAGGATGTAGCACAGGACCAGCCTCCAACGAGTTTTAGCACTGGGAAGCAACTAAATGACCCTGGGCAAGTCATCCTCATTCCAGTCATCTCTATACACAGTGTTATGTACCACAAGGCAGAGCAGAAACTAGTCAGTTCTGCGTTACACACCATTCTGACCGTTGCCGAATGAAAAATCCTAGGTAGTTATTTTAGATTCTAATAAATATGTATGTCAGCCAGCAAAGCTGGTAGATATAGAGATACGGATATGCAGGTATGGATACTTTTGGGTGTCCACAATTTCAAGTCTCTCAGAAAGTGTAGTTTACAGAATGTTGCAAGGATTTCTCTGGTAAAAAAAACAGCCTTTCTTGCAAGATTGACACATTCCCCCATTTAACTTTCAATTCATCTTCTCACTTTTACTGAAAAAAAAAATAATAAGGCAGGGTAACTTTGCCTCAGCCTGTCCTGTAAATAAAAGCAACTAAACAGAGGAAGCAAAGTACCTCCTGCTCCTTCAGATCAGGGCCACCTTCAGTTTTGTATCTATGCAGTGATACAGGGATGTCTTTTCTTGGTCACAGTTTTATCACTGCCACAGAAGGTGTCATCATTGCCTATAGCAACAACTGCTTCCCTCAGCAATGGGCATGGCAAAGTGCCTCGGGGATTTGCTTTGAGAATGAAGTTGGAGCTTGAAAACAAAATCAATTTATGCTCTCATGCATACTCCGAGATTATGAGAGTATTGTTATGAGATCACCCATAAGAGTTAGGAAACAGATCATTAGAGTAATTCACTAGATATGGTTATGCCAAAGTTAATTCACTTTTCAGCCATGTAATAAGATCCCATAGGGTCATTACTTCTTTGCTACATCATCAAAAATAATGAGATTCATTTTTCTCAGTTTATGTGGAAATATACACCATCTCTTGTCATCCTCAGCTGACTGATACCAACTGCAACACTTCCTTTCTTGAGGTTTTCTAAAGGTGAAAAATCTTTATTTAAAATGTGAGATCTGGAGCATTAATACAAGGGTTCAGGTTGTCTTTTCCTGATAGTTAAGTCTTTTATCACTAGCAGGATGTGTAGATGGATGAATAACTGTGATAATAAGATTTCTTGTATATATTATTTCTTGGGAGAAAAAAAAAAAAAAAAAAGAACAGAAGAAGAAGAAGATATTTGCCAGGTTAACTAATAAGGAGAAAACAGAACACAAAAACTTTAAAAATGAAAATTGATTTCCATCACATGCAATTTAATTACGTTTTGCTTATGTGCTTTACAAGCACTATCTTAACACATGAATCAGGGCAGAGAGGGTATAAGTTACTTGAAGGGTCTATCAGTTTAGGAAGATGATATGTTAGGCTCTCGGTAATGATGCATATGCAGAGAGTAATGCAGCTTCACCCATGGAAAGGCTCACTATTTCATCAGACATCCCACTGGATAATGGATTCCATGCTGCGCTTGGCATACAGCTGAACAAAGACTTTTTCATAGCAGTTCCAGGGACTTGTGTAAGCATAAACAAGAAGCTTTAGAGTTTTAGCTGATGGGACAGAAGATCCGATCATTTATACAGCTGGCTGCTGAAGTTACATTTTTTTCCCATTTTGCCAGTTTGCTGGCCCTTCCTCTGTTATTTGCCCTCCCAGCTGCTTTGTTCACATGAGAGGATGGACTTGTAAAACCCTTCTCGATTTTTACACACCTCAGCATGTAATGAAATGTTGGGAATTACAGGCAGAAAGGCACCATGGTAGCTTTCTAGCTGTGATATTTGCACAGGTAACCAAAGACTTATCTGGGATGTAGTCTGTACAGAGGATAAGATAAACTCCATATATTTCAATTTGCGCAAGAACACAGGCCAACTTGCAACTTGAAGGTATGATTTTCCCTGCCATATTCTTCACAGCAGGCTCAGAATAACACCTGTTAAACATATAGTATCAGTTTGTTGCTCACAAGTCTCAAGCTTACAGAAACCTTCACCTCAGTCGGGCTCCAGTCAGTACTCTAGTATTACAGTTGGCTGCTGCTTTGGACAAGGTTTTGGCGATATTTCTGTTATGATCCTCTTGCTTTTCTAATCAGTTTGCCTGTCCTCTTACAAAACACATTTAGGGGCAAACTCTGGCCTACCCAAGGCCTCTGGGGTTTTGTGACCAATGCATGACCCTACTGTGGTGCAGTTAGATGATTAGCTCCTTTCCAGTGGCACGCACTCTCTTTGTTATCTCTTTTTCCTAAGTTATATTAGCCTGGCTACTGTGTGATTATTTCATTTATCAGTAATGATCAGCTGATTCACTGAAAATAGAGGAACTGAAAAAGCCTGACAATTTCAGTTATGAAAAATGTCTGCTAAGTACTGTTTTTGTTATAACAGTACCTTTTTTAATAGTTTTGTACTGCATGAGACTGTGTTCAGGAACCTACGAGTCAGCCCAGATGTGTGTAGTGTCTAACACCAGTATTTATTTATATTAAAGAAACATCCTGAAATTCCAATCACTTTCAGGGGCTGTTTGCACTGAAGAGAGAGAGATGATCCTAGTGCTGAGAACATGGACAACCCTTCAGTCCACATGAAGAGACGGGATGGTGCAGGGTGTGAAAACAACAGGAAATATACAGAAAATGTGTCTTGTCCAGCAAGGTCATAGCAAGTATGAAGATAAATTATTGGTTTCTTGGCTTTTATTTATTCTTAGTGTTGTAAGGTCTAGATTTGGGGGCGCTGTGGGCAGAAAGGCGACTGAAGGAGAATAACAATTAGAGCAACAGTGAAAATCAGAACTGCCTGGACAGGGGAAGGAGGTTTTACAGCAAAGAGATTTGGGAGGTTCCCTGTTTCTGTGCAGGATATCATTTGCAGGGACTCCTCAGAAGACCTCGCTCCCTCCTTGCCAACAAGGGGAACCAGGTTGCTGGCCTGTGGGTCTTGGGCTCACCACACGCCCTAATGTTATGTTAGCACATCCTCAAGAGTCTGGTTAATAATGTGTCATGCTCACTGTTTACAGTCCTGCTCTAGGACTTGCAGGAGGAACAAGGCTGCATAACTTCTGAGATAGTTCTCTAGTACGAAAACCAAGAACATTACTGTTCTTACTAGTAATGCTTTTATAGAGCCTCCTTTTAACCACTGAAATGTTGTAATAGCTGACTTCCTGTAATACAAATCCAGGAGAAAAGCAGCTGACAGACAGACCCCTTTCGGAGAATCCATCGTGTTCCCAAAGAACGTTGTCTCTTTCCATGCAGTTCAGCCTGCATTTCCCAGCACTAACAGTCTGTGCACCCAAGATTCCTGTTAGCAGTAAGATAACCTTGTGTAAATTCCAATTTCCTAGACATCTTTGTGACAGATTCATTGTGCATGAGATCACAGATAAGGAGATCTGCACCTGAATGCCATGTGTCTTCCCTGCAATAAGTTTGCAAAGTCCCACTGATTTTCAGTAAAGTTGTATCAGTTTGTACTGATTAATAACTGATCGCTTCAGTTTACTTAGTGTATTTCCTAGCCTAGACAGTAACTGAACCTAAAATACACTCCTTGTATTTCAGCTTAATTAGAAGTGACTAATTTAATGAGTATACCATAATTAATGTCTGTTATGCCATGAAATATCTTATTTCCACGAACTGGATAGATTTTTATTTCTCCTGTAACGGTAGCAGGCTGATTGCATTTGATCAATGTAATAAAAGGTAGAGTTGTATTATATTGTTTGCAGACCTTCACTGGGAACCTTAATTGCCTATTTACTAGTGCTCAGTGCATTGGGCATGGACATCCTTAACTGCAGTGTTCAGCAGAGTGTCTCAGCGGAATTTTACACGATGTTCTAGTTTGAGGCCATTTCTCCATTTAGTTCTGAATTCAGATGATTCTTTGAAGAGAGAGAAAAGAATAGAAAGAACAGTAAGTACAGAGAGCTTGCAGTGCATCAAGGCCATTCAGCCTTCCCTGCAGAAGGGAAAAGAAAGGCTTTAGTTTACAAATGTCTTTCAGTTGTGACCTTCGCTTTCAGAATAACTAATTTTGGACAGTGTCATATATAAGCAAAACCACAAGGTGATGAGCCTGAATTCCTGTTGAGCTTAAAAGCCCAACAGGCAACTATAAATATGGGACTCTCAGAGGTAGGATCTAGGGTCGCTTTTTTGAAATTAGAATTCTGGATTTTTCTCCAGTTGTGAGAATAATGCTGTAGCTCAAACTCAGTGCTCACAGTAATTTCTTCCAGGCTTTATATGTGTTAATAGGCTAATTGGCAATGATTTATTTTAGGCCTTATATCCGTGGTCTTGAACAATGTAAAAACTATTGAGGAAATCCCCTTTAGAAAGCTGAGTTTCCTAGAAGAGTGAACTTCGGGTCTATAATGCTGAACATATGCTGTTGACTTCCAGGTTCTATTAACAGAAAGGTCTTGTGACAAATTCAGAACTACCCCACACTTAGACCTGATTTTCATTTAAATTAGAGTAAAGAAGGAATAGTTGCATTCAAGGAAATTTCATCAGTGTAAAAGTATTAAAAACAAAGAAAGAATCAGGTCTTGCTGTCTCCCAATATTTCACCTTGATTCAAAATATTCAAGTACATTACTTGCAGTATTGAAACATGAAATTATAGTGGGATGACGAGCTCCTTATTTTCAGATGTGGATAACAATAAAATTTTGCAAGTCAAGCAAATCATAAATACCTCCAAAGACCATAAGATTTCACAATGAAGAAATGGACTATAATAATGAATCATGTACCCAAACACCATAGAGTATATATTGAATAAGTATCAAGGTCATAAATAATAAATAGGAAATAAATTTACCCCAAGTGTTTGCTTTTCAACTAAGATGAAAAAAAAAAAAAATATTTAAACATGCATACAAATATAAATAATGTGGAGAAGAAACTACTCCAACTTGTACATGATAAGACAGCCTGAATAGCTCAGATAATACTTAATTGTCTTCATTTTCAACAATATGAAGATGTCTTTCAGTATTTAAAGACAACTACTTTGCTGAACCTTGACAGGATGTTCTTGGAGGCATTCCCATCTTTTTACTGTTCTTATTAGATATGCTAAATTTAGTCTCTCTTAGTGTATTAGTAAGCATTTATCATTAATGTACATAAGAAGGACATTTTGACTTTTTAAATGGAACATAATAATAATCTCCAAACTCATAGTTATCCTTGTAGACATAAAGACTCAAATCTTAAGTTTAGTCAAGGGTTCAAGTCTTCTTTCCAGCTCTTCACTTGCTTACAATTTTCTCAAAGTAGTATCGGAACCAAAACAGCTGCTAAAAATCCTGCCAGTAATTTCAATTTAATTATGAGTGTTATCTTTGTGAAATAACCTATTTACACCTGATGTGTTTTAGTGAAATTTGAAGCTTTCCATGCTGCACAAAACAAAGTAGCTCCATATCTGATCAAAAAACATAGTGTTAAGGAAATTTCTCGTCTCTGCATGAACATGACATTTGATCAATTCCACTTTCCAACCCATATTCCCCTAGAGATAGTAGAAAAATTTATATTAACTGCAATGGAATCAGATGTGGCCTTGTATGTTTGTAAGCCCTCGTTATTAGAAATTGTGATGGCATGCTGGGGAAGGACTGGTGATAGGACATCACAGGACTGCAAGATCCAAGCCAATTAAAGGATGTTATGAACAAAAGATGAATCTACTAAAACATGTATCTTCTTGTTTTATATAGGGCCATAACTGAGTCATGTCTTTCACCAATGAAGTCAGTTGAGTTTTGATACTCAACTTATTTCATACCTTTCTCACCTAAGCGCACATACTTAACATTACAGCTATAGCTCACTGTGTAGCAGAGATCCCATCAGAATTGAAATCTCAGTACCAGTCACCTGTTTCATTTATTTCTTGCTGTGAGCCTAATGAGAAAACAGCCAGAGCTATCCTCAGAAACTGAGAGAAGAAATATCACTTTTCCAGAGTTACCAGGAAATTCAAACTGTTCTGAACATGGGAGCCAGTAAGAGCAGCTCAACTATCAAGAAATGTCATTGTTAAACAAATAATCATCTCGTTCTCAGTGTGATGGGCTTAGATTGTGAGTGTCAGAGCCACAGGAAGAAAAAAGGGAATTAGGCAAAAAACTTACCCAAAACCTGATGAAGTGAATTAAAGCTTATCTAATGGCTTCAATGGAAATTGCATCACAACACTTTTATGCCCACTTTCCTTTATGAACAAAATTCTCTCAGAATGCACAAATAAAGTACACCCTCAAGGTTTTTGACTAATTCCTGAATACTCAAGAGAACTGGTATGTTAGAGATGAGCAGTGCCACAGATGATCATTTTGAGAGGAATATGTGATGTCAAATCTCATGTTAATGCAGGAAGTTGGAAGTTAAGATAATGGCAAGCTTTGGTTGAGGGAATAGAGTGAGGAAGTAGTTCTTATTCCTCAGCAGATTAAAATTTCTTTGGTCTGCAAAGCCAACGGAAGCCTTTACAGGAAGAGATGGATGAAATTTTGCATTAAATTACCGAAATAGTTGGAAAATGGTTATGTTAGCTGTAACTTCTGTAGAATGCTTGAATTCGATAAAAGTTTTGACCACTGTTGATCAAATCTCAGCTTCCTTTTGTTAAACTTAACATACTAAAAGATAAACAAAACATCCTATGTTCTTCTGGCAGAGCCATTTTCTGACTGTCACAGAAAATTAGGGCTAAATAGCTGTGTGAACCTGACTAGTGATTTTTGGTACTTCAGATAATCTAGGATTCTTGAGAAAGTTTTTTTTTCTGAAAAAAAAAAAACAAAGCTGCATGCTTTCTACAAATACATTATTAAGAGCTCTCAGAATGGTCATGTGTAAAAAAAATAATAAAATAAATCTACTCCTACTTCAGGGAAGTACAGAAAAAAAGATTAGGCTTTTCCATCTTTTGACTCTTAAGTACTGAGATTTTGTCATTCTTATTAGCATAGCTGTGGTGTTGGTATAACTTGGAAAGCACTCAGACACAAGAGGCTAGTGGCCATGAGACTCAAAGACAGCTATTGTGGCAGAACTGATTTCATGGTTCCTGGGTGGAAAACATTTTTTATTGCCTAACTGTGCCATTGTTTGCATGTCAGCAGTACTAACAGTCGTTGAGCTTGATTAAAGGCCGCCATGCTGGATAATGTTAAAACACAAAGAAGGCTTTCAGTCCTGCAGAAGCTTTGTGATCACATTAGCACTAAGAGCTGGGATCTGTCTGATCATATAGCATGAAGTTCAGTGATGACATTTTATTTTTTTAATGAGTGTTTAAGTCAAATTACAAAGTGGCTATAAAAAGTTGTTTGATTGTACTTGCCAGAAAAAATATCTTATGGCAAAAGGCATAATGACCGACTGTTCAACTGCAGAGTTGCAAGGAATATATCTGAGCATGGGAATCCTTGTGAAAACAACATCCAATCTGGCACTGCTCCCAGGGAGAGCAAGCTGTGTGGTAACTGGTCAGGTGTGTAATCTAAAAATCATTATGCTCTGCTGTTACAAGCCTGGTGGGTGATCAAATAATTCTATTGCTCCTCCCCTACCTGCAACTGCATCTCAGCTAATACGAAACATTTTCTCTTTCTTGTTGTGACCTAACCTTATGACTCAGTAACAACAGGCATTGAGCCAAGTTGGCTTCTTGCAACCCAGCTTCAGGATGCTGTTTGTCTGGTTATGTTTCCACATGCATTTCTACTCAGCCTGTGGTGGGTACAGATGCAGGTACATTCTGTCCTTGCTGGATCACTGACCCTTTTCAGCAAGCCCTTAGGTTTGACACCATAGATTCCTGAACATACGCCAAGATTCCTCTTCTTTACAGGACAAGGTTGCAATTAACATATCTTTATAGACACCAGAGGCTGTGTTGTACAGATATGAACTTATCTGTCTGGTTTCTATGGAGAAATTATATTTTTACCCTTTGATAGTTTTGAGAATTGTGAAATTGTACAAAGGTTAGGGAAGGCAAAATGGAAAACCTGGCCTTAATTATTTTGAGTCCAGCTACCATGTCTCCTCCAGATGGCTTTTGGCCCAACAGGCTGCAGCTTCTAACACATCATCTAAGATGATGTGGTACTGAGTGGCACTTGACCAGGTTACAATGACCAAACTACAGGGAGAGATAAGGATTTTTTACACTTGTGTCACACAGGAACAAAGGAAACAACATTTTTATTTCACTTTCACACACTGTAGGATGTCAGGCTGTGCTTCATTTTAGGACTTCCAGTGAAAGAATTGAGTGGAGAGTTAATGGTACCTCAGTGGGAGATGTGCCTCAGTGAGAGATGAATAAAAACTGATTGTGGATGCTAAGGTATATGTCAGCCAGAACCCAGGTTACAGCTGTGGATGTTTGGAGATGAGGGTGGGGGTGAGAAGTTTCCTTTGTTCCTAGATGCATTTTGTGCAGCCTGTCTTAGGATTCAGCACCCACAGTTGTCATTTAAATTCTGTGTGCAAGAGCACCAAGAAAGGATGAAGAAACCACAAACCGTAAACCAGTGGTATATCCACCTGCATATATGTCCAAGCCTTAAAATATTTTGTAACATGACGTTATTTCACCCCTATTCTTAAGACCCTTAGAGGTATTCTGAGAATTTTCTCCAGCAGTTTGTTCTCTGAATCAACAACCTTTATTAGATCTGGCAGAGTATCACAGTTATCCATTTAAGAAAAAAAAACTAAAATAAACAATAGAGTGAAAGGTTGAAGAAGACAGGAGTTAGTATACCTGTCAATGAATAAAAGGGAAGATGCAAAAAAGAAAATTGAGGTGAACAGAGGTCCTGCCTTTCCCATGGGAACATCAGAGCTCTAGGATATCCTGGGCTGTACCCACTAAAATAAGTTTCTTCCTGTGCTACTGGAGCTTGCCATGAGGATTGGTTTGTTGAATAGTCTTGATGAAACTGCTGTGTGACAGTTTTCCTTCAGTCTCCAAAGAAAATGAAGAGGTTATGGAGAAGGCCAAAGGTGTACCTGGGAGAGAAAACAAGTCCTGCACCGTAAATGGCTGAGGAAGCAGGTTATCTCCATGGGGGGTTTGCCGTGCCTTTCATTGCACTATATGCTATCAGTAGTTTCTACTCTGCCTAGTTTGCAGAATACTAAACATGAAAAAATGATCAGAACAGTATACCTGACCACTCACTTTCTTGACAAGCACCTCAATACTTTCTGTTTTGTTTGCTTGTTTTGCTATTGTTGTTGTTTTTCCCCACAATCACTTTGAGAAGAACCAGATTGTGAAGGTGTTAATGTAGTTTACTGGGCAAGGGCACGAAGGACGGGTGTGGAGAATGGTAACTGCTCACACATTTAGTGTTAATGACTCCTTTCAGCACACTTTAGTTCAGCTGTGTTTGGTTGTTATTAACTCACTACCAGTTTCCATTGTGGTTAACATGAAAGGCAAATTCCCACATAGATAATCTGGATGAAGTCTTTAAAGTGTGACAGTTTCTAAATGGTCCTGATGATTTTTATTTTTTTTTTCCTGACAGTTTCCATCCAAAGATCAGAATAAACTTTTAAATTCTTAGATATCCTAGTGCCTAGGGAAGGAAGGTTTCATGGTCCTCCCCTCCTTGCAAACAGCAGTACAGGATTTCAGCCCAAATCTATTGCTGAATACTTCTGTGCTTCTGTGATCCTGCTCAGAGGAAGCGCCGCAAGGAAAAAACTTCTCTCCACCTCTTTTTAATAGCTTTGTTTCTTCACCTTTATGCTGCGTGGTTGTGAGTCCTTTTACCACATGCTTAGCAGGGGTGCCCATCTAAAACCAAAGCCCAGAGTTTTGAGTTCAATCCCAGGCTTCCCTAGAGGTCCTTCTGAGTTGCCTGCCTTGCAAGACCACCACCTCTCTGTGCCTTCGTGCAGTGCTTAGCATGCTGGAGGTCCGCTCTCTGCCCTGATGCCTCCAGAAAACATTGTGATAAACTTATACAAAAAGAGCTTGTTATTTCAAACCTCAGAGCCATCCCAAATGACGGATGTTTTTCAACTGCACTGTCATCTCATTATAGATAGGTTTTGAGGAAAAAGAATAGGTTTTCAAGCATTCACAATAAAAGTAATTTCTTAAAGCAAAATGGTTCGTTTACCCTGCACAGGGTAAAGTCATATACAAAACAATAACAACCTGCCTTTTGAGGTGTCTTGTATTTTTGACAGCCTTAGCCCACAGCCTTTGATTAGATAAAGACCTTAATATTGCATTACAGCAGAATTACCTACATTATGGTAGCTGCTTGTTGCAATTGTGTTGACATGACTAGCTTCTCGTGTGAATGTATTCTGGTCTTTCTAATCTCTTTAGCATCAGCAGCAGGACATTTTATTTGCAATTGATTTTTAAATTTAGGAGTAATTGAAGTTTAAGCGCAGTTACCTTCTTGCAACAGGGACAGGTTGATACTGTTTAAATCCTAATTATGCACTGATTAAAAGTGATTGCATTGCCAAAGTGAGCAAAGGCTACAATTTGTTTCATTCTTAAAGGCTCAGCATAGAGAATTAATTGTATTTCCAGGAAAACAGATCAACGTAAAGAGGAAGCAATTAAGAATTCATTGCTGAATCATAAATTTCCTAGCAATTTTTGAAAGGTAGACAAGGTAGACCTAACTTTGACAGCCGATCTTGTTGACAACAAAGATACACCATTTACTAGTTTTGGTATTTGATGGTAGAAGCTTTGTCTACAGCCAGTTGTACTGAGTTTTGCTTAAGCACATAAGGTAGGAATGGGTTTGCTTTCATTTGGGAACATCTAGTCTTGCAGTGTTCTGGTGTTTGCTTTGTTTTCAAATTTAATAATGAAATGACAGCCTGCAAATTATTCTCATATAATAAGTAGGATAAACAAAACCAGTCACACTTTTTGTATGAGCAGGAGTCATTTCATAAACAGCATAAAAAATAAGAAAGCACAAGAGGGAAACCAGAGCAGTAAAATACACTTGTACCTTAGTGACAGGGAAAAGCCTGGGGTCTAAACAGGTTAGAGCTGGGCGTTCTGGATCTGAGTTTTGTGACTGTCACAAGCAATGTCTAAGCTAGGTCTGAATGATCCCAGATTTGGGGAAACACTTAATACAGACCTGTGTCTGCACAGTATTACTTTTATTATTTATTTATACACAGGATATGTCTGTACAGTGGGCTCTGTTGTTGCCTCTGATCTCTCAGTGGTAGAATATCAGGATTCCCCGAGACATGTGCAGGCAACACATGCCACCCTCATGTTGGAATCTGTAAATTTCTTTTAATCCCAGTTATAGGGTTTTCTTTTCTCTCTCTTTCTTTATCAATAGCAGTGGTTCCTCTATTTCCTACCAGCCTGCTAATAGGAGAAATTTCAGTCACGGCAAACAGGACTAGAAAACTAAAGTTGCCACAGTGTTTTTATGGTTGCATGAGCTACTTGGCGCAATTCACACAAAGCCATTAAAATAATCAGATGCAGAGAATCCAGTGAACAAGGGATGTTTCTGTCTCTTAGACACAGAGAGTTATGACAGAGAAAGCTGACATTATAGGGTGGCTGGAAGCAAGGAAAAACAATATTATTTCTGCAGCAGTAGAGGAGCATGAGGTGGCACATGTAACTTTTGATTGCTTTGGCTTTCTCACTGTGTTTTCTTGCATGCATTGTTCAAACAAAATGGCAGCTGAATAGCACAGCAGCCCACCCAAAGCTTTGTTATTTTCAACTCCATTAATCCTCTGTCATTTCTGAGCAGAGTAACTCCTGGTCTGTAATCCATGAAAACTAAGTGGTGCCTGGTGCCATGGTTATCAGTATTGTCATTCTGAAGATGAAATTGTGCAACATTCACCACAAGCCAACTAAAAAGTCACTGGAGGCACCTTCTGGCCCTTAATTTTCTTTCTGATGAATGAACAGAATTTTCTGGAAGAGGGGAGAATTGCCCAGGGCACCAACCTAACTCAATGTTGTTTCAGAGAAGTGCCTCACATCACTGTTAGGTTGCTAATGCTGGTCCCTCGCACACAAGGCTGTCCAATTTTTGACACACTTCTAAGAATCTCCCAGTATTTCAGTGAGAGCAGTGGCGAGAACAGTGCCACTACTGGGTTAGGTTGGAGTATGCCAACAATTAGTGGTAAAACACATAAAATTCAAAACATCAGGACAGGCATACACAGTTTACTAACACCTCTTTATAGGATATTAATAAATATATATATATATATATATTTCAATCAGCGTAAAGAATTGTCACTGGGAAACCACCATGGTACAGGAACTATATGAATTCTGCAAACTTTACCAGGTGCTAGATACAGCCAGACCATTCAGTTCTTCCTTTTTCCATGACTGCAAAGAAAGACAAGTTAATGATAATTGTGGAGATTAAGGTTGTTTCCAGACTGGTTTCATAGGAAATCAAGGCTCACATGACAACTCTGAATGTCACTTTAATGACTGTTGAACAATTCTGGCCAGTCTCTTCCAAATGTACCAGAGGAGCTGGGTTCCCAAAAAATGTACTTCCTACATTTATTTTTCCAGCTCAATCAAAAGGAGCAGCCCAAATTTCATCCTCAACATCTTTCTGCTGTAAAGAGGAAAAACAGAATTTTACAATTGCATGGAGACTATATAAAATCTAAGTTATATTCACTTAGTATACATTCACTGAGAGATGCATATGTATAAGAAAGCATGTATACATAAATCCATGTTTTCTTATCCTTGTCAACTAGTAGACAAATCAAACCCCAGGGTTCAAGTCAAAAGGAAAATCTTTGATTGTAAACAAAGTCTCAACCTGTAGTAAGAACATGAAAAGCAGTTATCAAAAAGGTTAGATTTATTGAGGTGAATGCAAAGCAATTCCATTGAAATAAAAATCTGCTTCAAAACCTGAACAGTTGAATAGCACTTGCTGCTTTATATAGTCCTTCAAGGAGCTGTTGTCATTTTGGGTCACTCCCTTGGAAACAATGGGTTGTTTCCAGACTTATACCGGTGGCATTGGACTGAAACCTTCCCTAATTCTGAATTCTGGTCCTGTGATTACTTTCATCCTAGTGACTTCCTATATTGGTGGAAACATAAACCACTTCAATGACTGTACCTAATACTTATTTACTGTTTCTAGTATAATAATTTTTCCCAAATCATTCTTGAACTATAAGGATCACCTGGGGAGCTCTGAATGTTGTCCATCCTGGGCATTGGCACCAGATATTACCACAAAAAGAAAAATTGATTTTGCCATAATTATTTTTATAAGTGTTGTTTTCTCAATTACATGATTTATAGACTATTTCAGACTTAATTTCTGCATTTAAGAAAATGCAGAAAAAGAGCAGGCCTAAAGCAAGAGGAATACGTGAGGAAAATCAAAATGTTTTACATTACAAAAGCAGCAAAATATAAAAATCTCTTTCTTAAAGCAGTCTTTGCTGTAGCCATGAACACAATATGTTTTTGACTTAACTTTTTCCTACTTTGGTTATCCAGGTTATCTTCATTTTTCTCTGTCTCTGGGGCAGTACTCTGACAACCAGTATCTTCTAGATAGTACTAACAATTAACAATTAAACCAAAATATTCATGATATCTGAGGTCCCTGAGTCCTCCTAGATGTTCAGTTGTACTGAGAGATGACCGTATATAAGGGTATTTCATCTGCCCAGTTTCTTAGTTTATGAAAAGAGTTCTTTTTATTTTATTTTATTTTATTTTTTGATGCTACTGACCAAGAATTTTAGTGGTAAACTTCCAATAGTATGTATCTGATGAATATAACACAAAGTCTAATAATTGCTGATCATACACTGGTTCATAAAGGAAATGGAAAGTAAGCCTAAATTGGTTTAGTGAAGGGTGATCCAAATTCCACAGGGAAAAAGAAAAAGGAAAAAAAAAAAAAGGAAAACCACTTTTTGCATTGTCTTCAGTGGGAGTTGTATCAGGCTCAGAGGACATTTACAGATCACAGAATATTGAATTAGAATCATGGAATTGTTAATTTACTATATATGCATAATAGAATCGTGGTTAGAAATCAACGTTGATGTTCATGTCATATAAAAATAATAGAAATCTGCTACTCATGCAATTTAAAGCAGGGTGAATACAAAAGAAACAGGGCAATGCTCTGAGAATTAAGGGGATTCTAACACAAATCAAAACCTTTCACACACTCTTTTTTTCCCACATCATAAATGGATCAAAGTTTGAAAATATGACTGAGATTATTATGTTTGCATGAATATTTTACAATGTATAAACAAGACCTTTACTTTGTAGGCAGCTTCTGTATGGAAAAAAATCAATTTCCCATAAAGAATTCACAGGAAGAGCTGTATGTTCAAAATGTACTTTCTATTTATTTCACCCCAGAAGCTCATCTAACCAGCTTCCTTTTCAGGAAAGAGGATAAGTGAAAACACATGCTTGGACATTCAATATATTTTTTTAACTTCTTGAATTTTAGTAATAAGGAGATAAACTTGACTCAATCTAAACTAAGGACGGACAAAGATTTTTGATACAGCTCTGAAACTTTCCACTGCTTTTAGAACAGAAGGTACAAACAGGTTTGTTTCTGCATTTTTTTGTTGTTGTTTGTTTGTTTGTTTTTGTTTTGTTTTGTTTTTCCCTGTGTTATGCCTAGACTATTATGAAGCATCAAGTATATTAAAGAAAATGATCTGTAGTCATGGTACCTGCTAACATCACTTTTGTTTACATTCAGTTATGGACACTGGCCTAGTACTGAGCAGAGTATTCAGTGCAGAGCCCTGTTGTAGTATTCCTTCCTTATTCGGAAGCTTTTGCTTCTGTTCAGAGAACCTGTTTCTTATTAAAATGTTTGAGTAAAGTTAAGTTTCCTCAAATATTGCCATCACACACCAAACATTTGAAGAACATCTGTGGGCTTTGCAAGACATTCTTGAATTGATGGTGGACTCCCATGATTTCCATGAAAATCCACACAACTGTAAAAAGCTGTAAAAAGTAAAAAGAAAAAAAGTAAAAAGATGCCTTGGACTTACAAGGACATTCACTAACAGTTTTGAAATGTGAGTTCCCATTGCTGCTTTGAAAATGAGCCAAAAGAGCATTTTATTTTGACTTAGTAATATTAGAGAGCTCTCTACTGAGGCTGTCTAGATCTTTTGAATTATTTGAATTTCAATAGGATGAAATAAGAAAAGCAAGCTCCTGTTCAACAGTTTTAATATTACAGAATAGTGGGTCTTCTATACAGCTGAACCTAAAGGGAGAGTTTGGCTCAGATATTTTATTGTAACATCGTCATCATCTCCTTTAGATTTTTATATCACTGTACATCCCAGCTGAGCAGGCTGTGCTAATAATTGTTCTTTTTTGAAAAAAAAAAAAAAAAAAAAAAACACACTATGAATGTAACCCCTGTTTGCCTTCTTTCAATTTCATATTTTTCTTTCTTTTGGTCCAAAAAAATAATTTTTAAACTAGTCAAAACGGTGCTGAAGAATTGTTTTCTCTTACACAAACTGTAAGAGAAACTGTTTCTGCTACAGGTGAATTTCCTCCTGCCCAGCCCCTCCCCCCCACCAAAATTCTGCAGGTGAATTCAATCCCAAATCAAACTCTTGCTCCATGACACCAGCTGCACAGAATGCAAACCAATATAAAAGGCCTCATGCAGAGTTGATCTTGTTTGGGTGGTTCAACAGTGGTATTTAGCTGCTACATGCTGGTTCATAGAGAATTTCTTACTAATGAGCAGCTTGAATTATAATATTCACATCTGGTTCAGCAAGAGAAGGTAAGTGCTGTAGAGTTCATGTAGCAGCCTGTAAACTGTATTGTTTAATAGAAACTTCTCTCAGAATTTTCAATGACAGACTTGATGTTCTTGAAAAGATCTGAGCCTGTATCTTTGCAGTGACAGTGAAATAACAGTTTAAAAAAGCATATGGATTATTTTTATTTTTCTGTGGTTAAATGGGTTGTATGTACTTTAAACATCAGTAATGAATGATTGAATTGTACATTGCCTGATAATGAAACTATGCATTCAAAGACTATAACAGACAGTATATATTGTTTAGTGCATACTAGAGCCTTAATTGACATCTCAGAGATAATCTTCATTTCAGTATTTCCTAACAAATGTTTAGATTTGGAAATATAATTAGTTATTTATGCTGGGATTTGTGTCTATTTAGGTACTTTTTTTTCAGAAATAAGCACAATTTCTCCCATAGTTTTTGACTACTGGCATCAATTCAGAAAGAAGAAACCACAGGGCAGTGTTTTCCATCTGTATATTACATAGCGGAACAGGGCTTGGGAAAGGAAGCATAGATAGCCACTCACTAAATCTAGCAGAAGAATGAAGAATTCCAGTGCTAAAACTTTGTAATTAAAACCTTGGCAAGATGTTAGAGACTTTTTTATTTTCCCATCATTTTAAGCAGTACAAGAAGCAAAATATTTTACTGATAAAAATGGTTTAATAATTTAAATCTCATAGGAGATATTATTTTTAGACCAATCTTGTTACTAAATCCATAAAAAAGAAAGTCAAATATTTTGGTATATCACCCTTTAAACTGATACAGGAATATAAACACAACTTTATTTCAAACCATTTATGAAGAACTGGTAAGTTTAGGAATAACAGTGGTGCTGGGCCTTAGCCTCGACTTCTGGCACCACCATTTGGAAGGAAAGTTTATTTGAAATAAACAGGCAAAAATTCCTTTAATGTTTATGCCCATGTGTGACACAGGAGAAGTCAGAGCAGTGAGTATATGAAATGTGATTACTGTTTAGATAAGATCCACAGAATAAAAGTGGACCCTCTATTACTGTCTTTGTCTATACATGAAATGTCAGACTTCTCTTGGATTGTTCTGATCACAGAGTGGCCTGCTTATGTATAACCTGAGAAACTGAAGATAAGTTATTCTTCAGTAATTAAGTCACTTTACTGATTAGGCTTGAATTTTCCTGCTCAGTCTCATTTCAAAAGATGATGACAAAGACCCTTAACCTTTTTATGAGAAAAATAAACCCTGCAGTAAAATAATAAGAAGTACAACTGGATCATTGGTTTCTAGATCAAGGTGGTGTACATCTTCAAGTTCTGCATTTTGTGATGTGCATGAAGCAAAATGAGAATGAATTCCAGGGATTGCATAAGGGAAACGTGTAAGTAAAACACATGAACATATCATTTATGTTTAAATAAGCCTTTCCAGCCAAACGAATGTTTTCATAGCAGGGTCAGATAAAGACAAAGTGGTTCCTCTCCTGAAAGAAACAGGAGTTATGTCTTTATTTTTGATGCTTTTGAAGTTGTCACCTGAACTGCTTGAAATTCATAGGAAGGCCAGAATATTGCATTAGCTGTACTCATGGTTTCACATTTTTGTCTTAGTTGTGGAGTGCTGAAAGTCACTGTGGTTCATCTGGTGAAGACCATGGGACCTCCCATGCTAAGCAATGTATCTAGGCCTGAGCAAATCCACATGTTCAATTAGAACAGAGAAGATAACTCTAGGATGGTGGCTTCTGTCTTCAAACATCTGCCCTTAGACATAGTTTACAATGGTTTTTGTTGTTGTTGTTTGTTTTGTTTTGTTTTTTTTTTTTTTTCTGGCCAATACAGTTGTCTGTCTGGAATATCCCATTTTGGGAGCTAGGAATGGGTAAGGTAGTGTTTTCTGCTGTTTAATGTAAGAGTAGTGGAGTGCTTGTTTGATTCTAAGAATAATTTTGAAGAAAGTGTTAAATAATCAGGCTGGGAGAAAAAGTGGGGAGCAATGATGATGAATTACTTTTTTCTAAAAAGTTTCCCTGGAACTTTTAAGACCCAAATTGCAAGCTGTTCCTGGCATTTTTTCCTGGTACAAATATGTGATGATTGATAATTTGATCTTGCACCGAGGTACACAATCCTGCATTTTGTATTAGATGCTGCATTAAGGATGCATTAATGTGGATTTGAAGAACTTTAGGTCTGTTTGTATTTTATTCCTAATCATTAAGAGAACTGGTGAAAGCAGTAGCTATGCTGTAAATTCATTGTTACATCCCATAGAAGGCTTTTTAAGTTATGCAAATAGTCTTTTCACAAATCTAATAATTTGTGTTATGTGAAAAGTGATTAACTGTGAATTCTTGTCTACTTGGTGATAAGATCATATTTGTTCTACTGCTGTGGTGAGCATCAATTGCTACCTTTTGTTACTATACATGAAATGAGCTAACTCTAGAGACCAACAGAAAAATGTCCTTCCCACCAAAAATACAACTAGTGCTTTTGCTGGCAATAGTCATGGAGGGACTGGTGATTAATTTTGCAGGCATGCCTTTGTACTATTTTAAGTTTCCCCTTCCCATGGGGAACTCTGAGATGGTTGACCTAGTTGAATCCTAAAGACCTCTTATACAGCTGAAGAGTCAAAATGGAGCCAGTCAATTGACACAAAAGGTCAGAGATGCCATTAGGGATGAAATTGGTTAGGGATGTCTTTTACCAACCTGACCCAAGATGAAATTTCTCACTGACACAGGAGAGGTGTTACAGAAATACTTGGGATTAGAGTATTTGTTTAAGAAATTGAATTACAAGCCCGTGATTCAGACCAAGAATATGAACGTGGGATTTGTAAATCCTGGAAAAATATTGTCCTTACTGCGAAGTTATCAACAATAAATTTTCTGTCATTTCTCATTACAATGTTTGATTTGTAAATCACACAACAAATCCAAAGTATCTTCTCGTGTTATAATTTTAATAGTCAGCCAATACATTGCTGCATTGCTGACCTATTCTCTCTGTATTTTTACAAGTGGTTATGAATAGTCTCAATTTCATCCTGTTGTAGACTTGGATAGTTTTTGCTATGTTTTATTTTTCCCTCCATTCATACCCTGTTACCTGGAAGAGTTCGGTGCTATAACCTCTGGTTTTTCAAAACATTTTAAAAGAGAACTGTGGTGTGCAGAAATGAAACATGAATGTAGTCACACAACCTGTTGCTTTTACTCTGATTTATTGGAGGAAATGTTATTGATTTCAGGCATAATTGACAAAATTTGTTGAGAAGAAATCACCTAAAAGGTATGGCAGAATTAATAGGTATGTCAGGAACAGAAATTAACTTGAGATTTAACTTGGTTCTTGTGTTTAGAAAGCAGGTTGTAACCGGTCATTTTGTCTCTGTCAGAAGGCTGGATGAAAATAGGTGGGCACCTGCAAATGATCATTTTAAACTTTTGCTAGTTTGATATAAAATGTAACATTGCCTTGAAATGTCCATTTCTCTCCATTGACTGCAGCAGTATGCTTTTCATAGAACTTTTTATATTGTCATTAAATGTGGCTGGAGTGTTTAAAGATATGGCTTTATAATTCACTATGTATCCTGAAGAACACTGAATTAATTTTTCAATTGAAACAGTTGATTTACCAGAAAATATCTACAAATTCTACTGCTGCTACAGTTGCTGGTGAGGAAAACTATAAATCACCCAGCTATGTTATTTCTCTGAAAGCTACTAATCAGACTATTTGCCCATGCACCTTGTATCTTGAGGTTGTTTTGTCCTGTCCAGCTCATCTGGAAGATTTGTGGTATAAAATGGGTCAAAGAACATATCCATTACCTTTTCAGTAATTAAAGGCAAGTTTTCTTGACTTGAATCAATTATTTTCAGGGCTAGCTTCTTTAACTTACAGAAGCTGTTTATCTGTACAGCTACATTCTGCTGGAAGTAACTTTGGAATATTTCTTCCTTTGCCTTCAGGTAGTTAAAACAGCTAATGCTCTTCATGCTTTTCATAGCATATCCTTGGTAAGTCCTTTTTATGAGGAGATAACTTCGGGTCTTTACAAGATCTAGGGAGTCTTCTCTCTAGCTCTGTGTTCAATGGGCAGTGTTCAAATAGAATGGAAACATCTCCTTGGCTCTGAAAGGCTGTGGAAGCAGCAGTACAAGTGTTTTTCTGTTGCAGAGCTTTTTAATTTCTTGATTCAAAACACTGCTTCTGTAGTGAAAGCTTAGTTCTCTATACAGGATATTTTTGAGTGATGGGGAGATGGAAAGGGAAGCAGAGGTTTAGGATCAAACATAGCAACACTGTGGAGCTGACTTGGATGGCTTCATAGTAGCTCTTCTCTATAGCAACTTCAAGCTTTAGAGTAAGTTGAATTTGCATAACATGTACTGGAGGGAAAAAAAAAACAACACAGCACTCTTGCTGTGTTTATTACTGTCAAATGTTGGGCTTCTTTTTAAAGTCCCAACCACAGAAGCTTCATGTGATTATACAATCTTTCTTGTAGGGAAAATGAATTCCTAGTCTTTGTGTTTGCAGTGAAAAGGTGAAAGATGCCTTAAAGGTTCAAAAGCCAGGAATTCTGAATTTCCTACTGGTCAAGTTTAACTACAGTGAAGGAAAGAATGCCGATGTATTGTACATTTGTCAGAATAGTCAAGATAAAGAAAAATCACCGATACTGTTTTCCAGATAGGAAAAATAAGACATTAACATAAGTTCTTTGCTGGAATTCTTAAAAATCCTATGCCAGTACAGTGAGCAAAGACTTCTTCCTTAAAGCTAGAAAAGAATCTGAATTGCCTTTAACAGGAGAATTATAATGGGATTTGTTTGGCAATAATGAGCTGCCTAAGCATTCTTAAATAGATAATTCTGAGAAGTCATTGAAATCTTTGTTTTTATTCAATACAGATTTTCACATTATGGTTTGGTTGTCTGAGCAAGACTTTCTCTACTTCTGTCTGCATCCCTCTCTTTCTCCACCTCCTGCCCATCTTTTTGCACAATTTACTTATCTACTTCTGTGTTCCTTTACTTTCTTCCATGCTACAAAATAAATGAACCTTTGTTTTTCTTAAACCACTGTAGTCTGGAATAAAAGCTATTTTTTATTGATATTTTGTGAAACATTAAAATTTCTTACCTGCTGCATTTACTAGTAGCTATGAGTGGGAAGAACATTCAGCTAGCTTTTAGAAGAGATGAGAATTTGGCTATGATAAAATCGAGAAATCTTTTTTCCTTAAGTGTTTGCTGATTATTTTTTTTTCCTGGAGCAAAGGTCAGAAGTCTGTATTTCAGCACAAAAGGAATTTCAGTGAAACCTGCTCCAAGCAATTTTGTTTTGGTGTTATTGCTTTTTAATACTTACCCTTTAGCATGCTTCCTTCTTTACTTTGACATTTAGCTTTAATCTGTGTGTAGCCATAAACATCACTTCTGTGTTCAGATTGAGTCTGCCCTAGTGCCCTTGAGACAACTTGTAGAGGTGAAACGCATAAGAGGAACATGGCAACCATGTCATTGTGTCATTTAAGAACAGATCCCTTAAAAATAAAAAAAGAACAAAGTCACAAATATTTTGTTTTTGCTATCTAAAATATTAAGATCAACCCAAAATTCCCTGCTTATGAACACAAGATGTAAACTAGAAAGAAATTCAATTCATATGAATAACTTTTCACTATAATTACACAGGAAGAGATCTGTGTAGCAAGCTGCAAATGTCAAGAGTCCATTTGGCTTTTTGTTCCCAGGAGGGACATATTGAACACAAGTTATTTGAATTTCATTCTGAGGTAACTTACATTCTGATCCTCTCAACCAGACAATCAGAAAAGTAGGACTAGAATTGATCTCAAGAGCTCATCTAGCATAGTTCTTGTCAAACAGGATCAGATTTTTCTGTAGCACTGCTGTTTGATGCTCATCTAGCTTGCTAAGATTCCAGGACTGGAAGCTTCACCAAGGGTTTTGAAGAGGGATTACTCCTTTCTTCTTTGCTACAGTGTATTGAGTATATGGAGATCTGTATTGTGTTCATTAAGCTTCTTGATGATCATCCTTTTCATCTGTCTACTCTGCATGAGTAGATACTTGGAATATGGGTGGCTTTAGATATCTAAATTCTCTTCTGTAGGCCTGATGGAGAATTTTACCTTAAAACAGTCTTGTAGGAGAAAGGTGCAAACTGCACACTTCAGAACAGTCTTAAATTTTTTCAGCTGAAAAGATGAGCTCTTTAGACCCATGTTTATTTAATGCTAGAGCACTTATCTTTAGTCCATTTTTTTCTTAGATGCATTTACTGTAAGGCCAAGACAGTGGTGACTATTTAGTACAACTGTGTTTTTTTCAGAATTTCTGATAGCAAGCCTTTCAAGAGGAAAAATATTTTGCTGGTGTAAAGCAACACATCCTAAAGATCCTGCCAGGGTGTCTATTTTCAACATGATTAGGGAATAAGCCATATTGGACCAAATGTCTAATAAGGTATAACCAACATAAGTTTTTAACATGGAATAGGCAATATGAAACACTGTTTTGTCTCATCCTTTATAGGCTCCTGTCTATGTTCAAGTAGGAAACACTTAGAAAAACTTCTCATTCCATTTTTAGCTCAGATTACAGAAGGAAAATAAGTGAAGAGAGCAGCAATGCTGAAAATCAGAAAAATAATTAGCTATTCATTTTTGAAGTTCTATAAAGACTACTGGGGTTTTAGCTGGAGAGTCTATAGAGAAATTTTGCATGGAAGTATAGATTTGCCAAAAAATGTTCAATGGGAACATGCCAATTTCAGTAGGCTTCCTTCAGTACAGAAAAGTAATAATAAAAATTGTCAACACTTACTGTTACTTGAACAAAAAAAAGAAAAAATATTTTCAAATTAGAACATTGATATTAAGATAATTTAACTAATGTACACAGACCTAATTTCCATAAGTGTTCTTGAAATTATAACTCATAAAAACATTTAGAAATGTAAAACTTATGAAAATGTTACCTTTGATTTAAAAAAAAAAAGGTAATCACTCCAGTATTTTATCTGGGTAAATTCTCACGTTATAAACACTTCCAGTGCATGAAAGCTTTTAGTTTTGTCTAGCTACTATGAAACTCGGTTTGGCCAAGTCTTCATGAAGAAGTGTGGTACTATTTGATTGTTATAACAATAACAATCCCCATTGTTTGAAATGCATCTCTAGTAATATGCTTCTATGAAAGGGAGTTGGTTTCTAAGAACCATGAGAAGGCAAACATTGATAGAACGTGTTTGTACCATTATGAAAGCCTGTAATATTCTCCATGCCAGTATTTTAAAAATAATGTTATACTTAACAAAATGGCAATGAAAAGAAGGATGTTCTCTGGTAGGAGACATGGTGACCCATAAATATCTTTTTATACAGTTAATTCTGGTCCACTGGTTTGATCACACATTGCTTGTAAACTACTATAAACCAAACACTGAATCCAGTAGTTAGTTTAAATACAATAAAGGCCAAGAGGAAAGATGAAGTTCCATTATAATTCAGCTTTGGAAGTGGGGCAGGGGAGAGCATTTAGTTATACCCCTGAAGGCTTATACATGGTCACACAGTGAAGCATCCTGGGGAAAAAAAGTGGGGGAAGCGGGGGGGGGCTTTTTCTGAGTCTTCTACAAGCAAAATCAGAATGAGTGATCTCTGCTCAGACCATAAATGTGACTTCTTTGAGGACCACCTCAGATTCTCCTTAAAGAGTTAAAAATGCGCACATCCCACAGTTCCTCTATAGGTCTCAGATTATCTAAAGTCAGATTGAGATGATGCCTAGGCTCTCTGGAGTCATTGTGATCTGGAGAGCTTCTTTAACATCTGCGGCTACTCACATTTGCTGTTAATTTGCTACCAATTCGGGCCTTCTAAAGCAACCAAACTTCAATCAAAAAAATCCAGGCTGTAATACAGTAATTTCTAAGTGCTAACATGATCTGTCATGAAAACCAATTAGGCTCTTTGATTACACTGGTCACTTTTGCTCTGGCTCATGACTCAGCCTCTCAGTGCAGATGTACAAGGAGACAGCTTAAGGCAGAGATGCTTTAGTTTTCTTTTCCTGGAACTCTGTAGTGAAACTTCCATAGCTTACAAAGTTTCATGTTACCTGCAATGTTTTTCCCTCTATGTTAAATCCCTTTAGGGCCTCATTCAGGAAAGCATTTATGTGCACACTCAGCTGGAGATATGCAAGGGGTTCTACCATCTGCTGTGAGATTTCTTAAATACTGACATTTAAGTGGATTTCAAGGAGCTGAACACTTCTCAGTTACGTTGTGTGCCAGGAGACTTTATCTTCACTATAACTGATTTATGGTCCTCTGTCCTGAAAATTAGTCCATAATCCTCACTGGAAGCCTTCACTATGAAAACTTAGGGATTTTGTGGAATCTGAGTCTTTGTTTGGAGCTAATCTTTGCATGCCTAGGACTCTTTGTTTTGATTTAGCTGTTCCTACTTTCTTATTTGCGTCTTTTAAGTGGGGGAGGAGGGGGGATGCTGAAATCAAGGGAACACTTGGAGAGGAAAAGATTTCTTAAAGAGTGGCCAAAGCAGCGTCAGAACACTTTACCGCAACCTCATACTTTGTCCTAGGGAATGGGATGTTATTGTAGGAGGATGACCTTTGTGATGCTCCATATTTATACTTAATTTAGGGGACCAATGCGTTAACTGTTTTAAATTAAGGAAGCCAAGAATTTCAGGATAGTTGAACTGTTGTACATACCACAGTCTAAACTTAGACAGCAGGCAAGCCCTCTTCTACAGTTGTATGATAATCAACAAGTGGCTTGGAAACACTGCTACACAGCTAATTTTCTGGAGGGCTCCCTCCTGCAGTGATCAACTATGTACTGCCCAAGGAAAGACAAAATGATGTACTGTTGGACTGATAAATGCTTTTGTCATATTTAATTGGGATTATTCATTTAGCCCTTTCCATTTTCCCCACAGAGGTTAATCACCAATGCACACACAGCCTAAAATGTGATCTGAGTGGAAAATACAAAATCTTTGAATTACAGCAGTTAAGGAGCCCTCTGATTTATCATTTACATTTTCTCTACAGTGCTTGAAGGACTTTGCTTTAAAATTACATTAAAACAAAAACATCCACAGACCAGTCTTATTCAAAACGTATAATTAAGACTCTATTCAGGATTTGTTTTAGTTTTTGTTGTTGCTTTTTTCCTCTTCATTCCTTGTTCTTTCAAATTCCATTTCTTTGTAGGAGAATATTTCCTGTGCTTCACCACACTGCACACCATTAAGAAAATACTTTCTCTCCTGCAAATGGCAAGAATTTGAGGATTTCAAGGTTGAAGTTACCTTTTGTATTTTCAATGTATTTTAAAGATATACAGTATTCCTATTTGAATTTATTATCTGATAGGTCACTTCTACCCTGAGTAGTAATGTTTAGTTCAGCTCTCCATGATGGTATCCAGACCCCTTTTAAGTCCTTTGCTAGTTTTCAAGCCAACAAGTATAGATATCTAACAGTATTCCTGCAGCGTGTGATTGAGTCACAGTAATCATCTGTAACCACGTGGTCTTCCCCCCAGGCTTGATCAAATCCAGACTAAATATTCCTGCATAACTATTTTTATTCTAACCATATCTAAAAATAGTGCTGCAAAAGTTGTAGCACATGTCTTGACCTGTGTTAAAGAAGAGTTGCAGACCAAACAACTTTTGCAGCACTATGTGTTGAGAAATGAGCATCCACCTCTGTCTCAAGAGATGCAGATCTAAGCCAATTGTCCCCTATTGTAGCCGTCTATCCAATATGTTATGGCCACACTTTTATGTCAAAGGTCAGCATGTCTTCACATACAGCTATCTGGTCAGATGTGAATGTTTGCATGTCTATATCAGTTAGTATACTGATATGCCGTGTCTAATATCACTGAAGCCTCTGGTTTTAAGTTTGATGTTGTAGCTTAGGCTCAAAGTGCTGGAAGAGTTGTGGACTGCGGTTCAGGGTGTGCAGGTCTGGAGCAGCAGGTTTGCCAGTAAAGTTCCTTTTCTTACTGCCTCAAGAAGGCATCAGAACATAGTGTTGTTTCCACCACCTCTTCTCCAATTCTCTCAGCGCTTTCTCAAAGTGTACTTATGACTACAACTCCCCATTACTCACTCAAGTTGATAAGCAGAGACATGCACTTCATCTGCTTTTGTGTTGTTCCAGAGCCTGTCCTGAGAAGGTGGCTTCTGGAAATATGTCTTTCCTCAGCACAGATGTCATCTTTCATCAGATCAACTGTTATCCTGGCTGCTGCTGTGATTTACATCAATTCTGTAGCAGTCAGGTGCTGTTTATTTGTTGATTTAGCAAAAAATTTCCTACATATAAACCCGTCTTTTCAAGGTAGCATGGAAAATATCTAACATCACTGATATGAAGTAAATTTATTATAATTTTCTCTAAGTAAATTAATTAAAAGGTCACCCCATGTCCCACTGTTAAGCACCAGTGACCTCATTTCTGCTCCGTACATGGAACTTGATGTTCTGGTCTCCAGCCGCTTCTGGTCTGTGCTGCATTGATCGCCTCCATAATTCATTTTTCTGTGAATGAGATATCACTGCTTTGCTGCCAAAGGAATTGAGTGATATTCCTGGTGCTGATGCTTAAGAAATATCTTTAAGATCTGAACTCTTCCTAACTAATGGATAATTTATTTCCTTTGCTGGCTTCCAAGAAACTCTCTGACAACAAAATACTGTTTCTGCCTTCTGATATTAAACATATCTTCAACAGTTTCATTGCTTTATCAGCTTCATTATCTTACTCAGTGAGTTGGTAGCATATTGGAAATACAAGGGTGATCTGTATATATAACAAATTCTAAACATCCTCTTGAAGTTCAAAATGAAGAAAATTGGTTAAAGGAAGTTACCAAGTATGCATGGTTCAGTTTTTGATAATGCACAATATGCAGTCAAGAATACAATGAGTCTCTTCTGTTTTTTCTGTCACTTTTTTCCAGGCAGAGCTGTTTGTCTTGTACATGACATTCAGAAAGTTTTCTATCTACTTATTTCAGTGAAAATGAACCATAAATTTTAATATAAGTGCTGATGAATTCAGCCTCAAAAATGCAGGTACTTTTTAGTTTGCTAAGTAATTGATCTTGCTCCATCTGCTCCACAGTTCAATAATGCTCCAGGATTTTTCAGAAGGTTAGGTGGGCCATGGCATTGTGGCTTGGAGGCTGGTGCTCTCTGCAGACCCATATGTGTCAGGGTCTGATCTAATACACAACTACAGTAAACGCAGAGGACTCCATAACTGACAAAATCCCTCTGCTCTCTGAATTCTACATACCACCTGAATCAACCACTTTAAAATTAATCTTTGTTTTATTTGTGTGTGTATGACACCTGACCTAGACAACCTTCAAACAGGAAAACAAAGGGAGAGTGTCTTCTCAGTTCTTTAGTGAGATGCTTCCATCCTTCAGTATCCCTATTCCTTTCTTCCTGGGGTGACTTTGTCAATTCTTTAACATCTAAAGACACAAAATTCTGAGGTTTCCTAAACAAGTGGAAATTCTGTACTGAGTTGCAAAGCTGCAGATTTAATACTACTATCCAGAATCCAAGCTCTGGGGTATTTACCGTTGTTCTTGAAGTCATAAGCTTCTTTTCTCCAGGGGCAGAAAAGAACAACATTTCCTTCTGAATCATTACATTTAATAATTGAAGATCTAACATGCTAAGTAGAGTTTCTTTCTCTGGAAGCAAAAGCAATTCCTGCAGCCAATATATAAGGCTAAATAGCAAAGTGTCTTATTCCACTTACTCTAATGCTTCCCTGACTGAATTTTCTCAGATTTTAACGTATTCTGAGTGGATTATGAATGTGGTTAAAGTTATGGAAGGAAGCTGTCAAACAAAACCAGCAAGACAATTTCTCAAGTGTGGTTTTTTTATTTCATACAAAATCTTTAAAAATCAAGCTACACAGAACTCTGAATACCAAGTAAAAAAAAAAAAAAAGAGGAGGTCTTCTGGGTTGTTCTGGTATTGTCCTTGTCACTAGCTATAAGTAGTTTATATAAAGAAGGAAGGAAAGGGTCTTTTAGCTTTAACTTGGGTTATTCATGGACCACATCAGAATGCAAAATTATCCTACATATCCCATGTAACAGTAAGCCTGATTTTTTTGGACTTGGTTTAAAAAAGTTTAGAAAAAGCCTTGTAAGAGTTGCTATAAAGAATTTTTTTGAAAAATGCATCCTCCAAGAATATAGCAACAGGAGGAAGAATAACACCTTTGCCTTGATAATGTGCTCAAATATTTACACATTGTTCTGCACTAGCGTCTCAGTCCAAAGACACTTGGAGGGTAAGAAACTTCCTGTCCATTAGGCCAAAAGCATAGACTCTAATCTAAATATTGCCAGAGACTAAGAAGGCTTAAAGGTCTAACTTTCCATTTGTAATAGTAGTTCTAAAAGGAAAGCTATTGAGCTAGAGCCAATGGGCCATGGGAAGAACCAGAAAACCTTCACCATCACCAACCTGATACGGTGTGGATGTCTGTTTTTGGAAGAGTATGGGAACATCGTCCCTAGAAGCAAAGATCTTTTTGCTTGAGGGGGGAAAAAAAAAAAAGATGACATAAGTACCCAGACCATAAAGCTCCTGATAATACTCTTGTGTAGGAATTGTTATACCTTTTTAGTTGTATGCCTATCACAAGAATAAGCAGCCATGTACATCTGAGTCCTCTGGTCTTTATGAAGTTTTAACTGTGTGGAGATGTTTTTTTTTTTTTGTCTTTGCTTTAGAAACTGCATTTCCAGCTTGGCCTGTATGTTTTTTTCCAAGTGAAAGATAGGTTCAGAGCACATATACTCTTGGTCTTGTTTAGCATAGCAAATCAGCGTTGAGACACTTGAACAGACATTTGACCTCAGGAGAGAGCTAGAACAGGAATAGGCTGCTTTTCTGGAAATGTTTCTTCTGTTTCCAACACATAGTTATGCCCAAGCACATGACAGAGAAAAGATTGCTCTAGAACCGTCTGATTCCCATTCACAGGACCTGATTTTAATTTAAATATCTGAAATGTCTAAGGTGAGACTTTCCCTGATGCTGAATGACAATGTTTAGGACTGTTTCCTGCCCCAAACATCCTGTGTCTACAATTACATCTGAGACATGCAATTGCCCACATACTTGTACCTAAGAGGTGGAGATGGAGCTGCTGCTTCTCAAATGAGCCTGGGGCTGCTGAGCATGAAATATATTACCCACAGGTTATTGGTTGGCCACTAACCCTTATCAATTCATTAGCTTAGGCCAGCTGTGGGTGTAGACTGTCAGAGCTGAACACAACTGGTTACACTGGGGCTGTGTGAAGGCTCTCCTGGTGCCCTCAACAGAGGAATAAAGGGAATGGATCCCTTGCCAGTCCAGCATGATCTGGTACAGTTAACATGGGGCAGCTAACAAGGTTAGTGCTGATCCAGGACAACAGAGGTTTCCTACCATTCTGCCATCTCCTTCCTAAAGCAGAAGAGAATGAACTCTGCAGCTTGCTGAGCCAGCATCCCTTTTCTGTGCTGTGAATCATCACAGCAAGTGTTTCCATCTGCAGGGAGCAAGAATCCTGGCACAAGCTGGCACCTTGCAGTAGTAGGTCAGCATACAGGGACACGGAATGGAGAAGGGACAAAACAACACAGGAGACTCAGTGGCTCTTTACCTGGAGGGGGGAAGGAAATCAGTCTCCACTCTAGATGCAATAATGTATCACTGGAAGAACGCCCAAGAGCATTCCCAGCCTGTACCCTGCTGAAAATGTTCACCTCTTTATCCACTTCATTATAGTCCCGTAGATAAGCTATGAACAGCTAATGGTTAGAAGTAGCCTAATCTCTACTTTTGCTTGTGATCCACTTCTTTTTCTTGCCTATGTCCTGTGAAAAAAAGCCTGCAACTAAGCAGCCAAATACTTTTTACTGCTGTGGGTTTGTGGTCAGCATTTACTAGAGTTGATAGAAAATCTCTGCTTCTGTGGATGTTAGATCAGTCTTTGAAAAAGTGGCATTTAAAAGGAAAAAAAAAAAAACACAACAGAAATTAAGAGTGTCTGAGCTAATTAGATGTGCTGGCATGTGTGCTGTTCCATCCATCTGCCATGCTTCAGACAGCTATATGACTAGGAACAATAATTGTTCAGAGTCTCATGGCAGATACCATATGGCTTCAGAAAAATCATCTGTCCCTGACTCCTAATGGTATTGGACTACAAGTTTGTGTGCTCTAACACTTTTACATCTGATTTCACGTTAACCAGGTCAAGTTTAACCTGTGGTTTTTCTGACTTCAACAGTGGATTGATTTTAATCAGCTTTTGGGTTTCAAAGTAGTTGGCCAAAAAATTTTAAATCTAACATCTGAACAAATTGCCTGGCAAAAGAAATACAGGAGATATCATTATATAAATAACTTCACTAGAAAAAAGGCCCAAACTTCTTCAGGAAACATTTTCCACTTCCTTTCCTCTTTAGATGGTCCAGTTATGAAACACTGACTTTTTATTTACTTGGTTTGTTTGCACAATCATTCCCTGTGCCTCAAAGGATAATGCATAGGATTTGTCAGAATATGCACATTCAGAAGATAATAACAAAATCTGAAAGTGGGTATTCATACAAAATATGTGCAGAGGTTTTGCATTTAAGACCCCTTTTCAACCTTTCACTTTCAGCAAGGTTGTAGCAGGCACAGAAGCTGTAGACAACAATCTGCAAAAGTTATGGTATCAAAGATTGTTTAAAATCAAGCAGTAATCAGGTTATTTCAACACTGCTAAGGAAATGAACCCAGAAACTGGTCAGATTAAATGGTATTCTTACAGTGAATAAAAGCTTTTTAAAATCCCTTTTTGTCTCTGATTTCAGACAAAGTTAAATAGCTTCTTGGAGGAATTCTGCCTTAAGTGCAAGTTGACTCATGGGCAGCCTTTCTTTCTCATGCCTCTGCATAAGCCACCTGAAAATAAGACAAACTGTCTTATTTGTTCCAAGCTACCATTGTCATTCTGTGTCTCTGTCAAGTGACTTTATCTTTCAAGCCTCAGTTTCCTCAACAAGCTTCGAATACTTGGAGGTTAATGACGAAAGGACAACTGGGAGGACTTCTGTTTAGAAATGGATTGTTTACCTTTACTGCAAGTGAAGTGGTCAGATTCAGGCCTTTCTAAAAAGACCTTGATAGCCAAAGCTTTGTTGTTTTCCTGCACATTTTGGGCAGCCTTGCTAGCATCTCACTGTTTTTTTTTTTTCTTTCATTTATCAACTAGGATGCAGATCCATACAATCATTTTCCTTTCAGTGGGCAATTTCAGGCAGCAAAAAAGGAAGAAGACAAGACTATACCTACCCCTACAGGGACCTTCAGTTTCTTAGAAATTGGACCCAACTTCCAGCATCTGGTATTTAGTCAGGAAAAGAGCTTCATTAGAGTTTTGATTGAGAAACAGATGGGATGGTTATTTCTCTGAGGAGCTGGGGGATTGACAGAGACATAAATGCTTGCTCAAGGCAGGCAGGATGCTTGGGATGGAGACAAGGGGCTCTCAGGTGGGATTCCTATGCAAAGGGTTTTAGAGTAATGAACACTGAAACAGGGAGAGGATTTGTGTGCCTCATGAAGGTATGATGGGAGAAGAGGGGCCTAGGCAGTCACCCCAAGGGGAAGAGGAGATGCTTTGGTTCAGTGCCACCAAGCTGGGGACTCCAGGGAAGTGTGGAGCTTCTTCCCTTGTCATTGCTTTGCTCGTGCCTGAGGGACAGGGGTTCTTGCAACGGGGGAAAGGCTTTAGGCAGCTCAGTGGCAATGGCAGTAATAGCAGCAATGTCAACCTGACAAAGTAACTCCCTATCCCACCATGAGGGTAGTGGCGGGAGGCAGCAACCATGGTTGTGGCCACTGTAGCCTTCCCAGGCTCAGCTGAAGCACTAGGAGTAAGTACTAGCAGCTCAGAAGGAGAGCAGTTTTTCATGTGTCACTGAGATCCCAGGGAAGAAAGCTCTCCGGGGTGGGGAGCTGATATGTCTGAATAGCATTTCAGCATTTCTTGCTGTTCATGGAAGGGGAGTTTTCTTCATTGAAGCCTGTTGGTGTCTCATGATGGACTACAAGTAGCTGGTGTCACTTAAGAGTCCCAAATAGTTCCTTTCCTCTTTGGAGGAGGTGTAGCAGGTACTGGCCAATGCAGCTGTGGAGGATTACTTTGCAGAGAGGAGTAAAAGGCAGCCGTTTGTTTGCAAAGGGAGCTGAATGCTTTGCCAGCAAGCATGCATCTTGATCTAGTCCATGCTGCCGTTTGATCCAGTCAGGGATTTTAATTGATTGGTTTTAATTTTAATGGCTTGTTTGCTTCAGGGATTTAGCAAAAGTCAGAGATGAAGCATGCACACCGGTTCTCTGATCTCTTCACCAGCTTTCAGAGCATTCCTGCAATGCCTCCTTTCTGATAAAAGACATTCATAAATTAAATAGTAATGTCAGGGATGTTACAGGTGTCTGACTCCACCAAAATCAGAAGAGAAATTACAATTGTATAATACCTCTGATTATGCTCTAGGCTGTGTTTTTCTTGACACACGTGCTACTTGGACCAAAGGATGCAATACTTTGACCACCTCTGCTTCAGCTCTGAAGCTCTTCTTCTTTGCTTTGATTTATATATTTTTTCCTTTTCATGAACAAGGTTTTCTAGACACTGATTTATTTGGGCTATTGTCTCTCAAGTAGATGCAAACATAGGGGAAAATTATCCTCAGAACAGTTTAGCAGAGGTTTTTCTCTGAGTAAGAGGACTTTAGAAGACCTTTCCCACTGAGTTTATTGGTTTTCAAATGGAATCCAGGGGCCATTTATGAAGAGACTTGTCTAGAGATTGCACACCAAGAAGGGACTGTCATGTAGAGAGTGTGATTCATTTCCGTCAGTTTGCTGGCTGGAGTTTGCTGCATGGAATACTTTTAACCTAGTTGTATCATTCACAAATATCAGAAAAACAAGGTAAAACTAAATACATCCTCCTGAGCCATGGATGCTATCAGGAATTGGTAATAGATGCAGTGGTTTTTCCCTTTGAAATTACACATTTCTTATTATCAGTGATTAAAATCTTTAGATTTTATTTTCTGTCAGTACATTAAGTTTTCTAAAATTCTTATTTTGAACACTTAAATGCTAAATGTATTATGTAACATTTATTTCCTGTGTCTGGTGCTTCACATCTTGGAGGTGAGATAATGAATTGTATCAAACTCTTTTAAAAAAAGGGGCTTTCTTTGTTTTTGTTTTTTTTTTTTTAAGTAGAAGTCTAAAAGAACAGAATGTTTTTCACTGTTGTAGAGGTAGACAAAGCAAAACAATAATTGATGGGATCTACTTGGAAGTGATACAATATAGAACAACAAGGCATAGCTAGAGAGTCCAGAGAGTCCAAGAGGTTACTGGCCTGTGTAGTGATAAAGTTGTATCTCCTTGTGAGGCTCTTCTTGCTTTTTAGATTTACGTGCTACTCAGTAGTATCCAGTGATATTGTCATTTATTGGCTTATCTCCCAACAATGGGGGAGTGGGAGGTATTTGCTGCAGAAGGATAGTGAGAAGTGTAACTGAGGGACTGAGAGAAAGGGTCTCTTAAGTCCTGCTTAGGGTCTCTGTAAGTTCTGCTTGCAAAGAATCTGTGTACGTTATTGCAGAAATAAAGCAATAGACTGGAACTAGGTTGTAGCATGAAATAGCTAATAATACACTTGCAGCTTGTAACTACTTTCTTTATAAAGAAGAAGAAAAACTCTTCTCCAGTGCTGCACCTGAACCACATGTAATTTATTAGATCATAGGTCAAGAAGAATCAGCAGGACATATGGTTTCAAAAACTAGAAAACAAGGACCATCATATTTTGTCCTGTTTCTCCTGTTGAGACTCGTAGACTCAATTTGACAGAAGCTTGTCTTTTCAGAAGGCCTGTGGTGCTCAGAGGAGGATTTCAGAAGCAAATAGTCTAGCCTTTGTAGTTTTTACTCTACCTGAAGTTTTATCTTTTTAAAAACATGTTCTAAATTTAATATTAAATAGGTTTCAAATTCAAATATTTCAGATTTCATCTTCTGTATTTGAACTTCCACATTTGAACTTTCCACATTCAAAATATTATTATTTCAGTGAGTAAATATATTTTTTTCAGATAGCATCTATATATGGCTAAAGACATCTGAACATCTTTTGTTTGGCAGTCAATCTTGAAATTGTCTGCCATTTAATCTTGCAGGAAGAGATCCTGAGGTTTTTGACTCTCCCAGATGGGGTTTTCATTCATGCTTATGTCCTGAATCTAAAAATTAGCCAATCTCTGAAGTTCTCATGTTCTTGTCAATTCATCTTCAAAACTGCCACAGGTTATACTATTTTTTTCCCTTTGGTAAGTTCCCTTATGCCTTACTGGAGAAAGATGAATTTTGTATATCTACCCACCTAAATGCATTGTTTTCATCATTCCCTTTGTTGATTGTTATCAGAAAAAATCACAACGTTTTCCAGGAGTAGATATTTGATTTGTATTTCAGCAATAGAAATAACAAATAGAAAAACAAAACAAGTCAGATGTAAATAGTCCTGATTGGAAACTACATACATCAGGGGAACCATAAAAACACAGAGTGCATATATCTCTTAATCATGGTTTTATATTCGATTCAGGTCTGGAAGTCTTTGCTGTATGGTAACTCTTTGGACATCTTTTTTTTTTTTTTAAATGGTGCTGATCTCAAGTGTCTCATGGTGTGCATTGGTCAACAGTACACATCGCCCCTAATTGACACGCATTAGATTACAAAGTTAATCTTCAGGTGGCAATGTAGAGAATATTTTCTGTCACTATCTTGGCTGTATTTGTTCTACTTGAGACAAATGTTTCATATAAAGGCAGTAAAGCTAATATCACAGTCCTTCAGGAGGGCATCTCAAACTTGACCTATAAAATGAAAGAAAAAAATACTTGTGCAGATGCAAGAAGTCAAACAATATGTTTAACCAGTTACATATTCTGAGGGAAGGCTTGTCAGGGTACACAAGGGTCAGGTTCATAGCCTTTTCTATCTCTGTTTTTTTCCTGGGAATTTATCAGTATTTATACCATTCAGTGATAGCTGTAACAACGGCGGAGATGTTCAGTAGAAACAACCTTGAAAGCTTGATCTACAAATTTTAATGAATTTTGCCTCCTCTTGTGAAAACTGATGCTAGCTTTCAATCAGATATTCAGACCATTTTCTTCATCAATCTTCTATTTCTAGGGTTGTTAAAGAAATTTGATAATTTCAATTGATTGCCCTTTCATGGAGGGAAATAAAAGATGGGTGCCTCTATCTTCCATCCCAGACTGAGTCCGAAGCCCTTGTTTTGGATGATCAGCCTGCCATGAACTGGTGGACTTGGTCAGTCATTAATTTTTTTGTCTCTTTGGTACTGCTAATATATCTCTTTTTTTTTTCCATATTATCTCTTTCCTATTTTATTTTTACAAGAAAGTACTTTTGTGTCCCCCAGTGCTATTCAATAACACCTCTGTTCTTAATATGTTTTGAAAAAGCAAATTGTTGGGAACAGTTCAGTGATAATTAAGTGGAGCCAAATCTAAATCAGTCTTTTAGAAGGACAAGCTTATTCTACCTGTCATTTCAGCTCTATTTCCCTGACCCAATTATATAGGAGAGTAGATAAAGTGAGAAGCTACAACTGAATTCAGGAAATGAAAGAACCAGGAATTGCCTTCAAGACAGATATAATTTCCATGTACATATATATTTATATACATATATATAAAAATCATGTTTTTCCCTACAATTAGGCAGACTTTCTGAAAGGGCAGAAGCTGAGCGTGTCAGCACACATTCAAGGATTTTGGCCAAGTGCAGAGGGCCACTAGAGTTGAGAAGCAAGTTAGAAGAGCTCCATGAGCACACAACTGTCAAATGGTGATAAAACATTAGTGCTGAGTCGTACAGCTTAGCAGGAAACTGTGAGGTGTCATCATCTGGGCTGCAAGAAATGAATGGCTCTTTTTTTTTTTTTTTTAAGCCTGAAACAGAGTTTATAATGTGTCAAGGGAAAGTGAGGAAAGGAGTGTGTGTGTGTGTGTGCACCTCTACCTGTGTTATTCTACATGTGGGTGTGTGTCACTTCAGACTTATGCTGATTTGACAGCCTCAGTGCCAGACCAGAACACACCAAGTAGCTGCTGGACATGCCCAGTCCTGACAGCAACAGGGAAAGTTTTTGAAATGGCTGGAAGGACAGCTCTCCAGCTCAGCTCTTCTGCCCAACTGGATTCAGGTTTTCAAGGACTCTTTGCTTCCGTTCAGGCACGCAACTCAACAATTGGCGTCTAATGAACCAAAAGTTTCTGAAAATCTCACCACTGACTTTGCTAAGCTGAACTCTATCTGAGGTCTGTGAGTCCCACTACTAATATCCTTACTGAAGCAGACCATTTTTGCCAGTCTTGGAGGTTGTTTGACTGATGTGAGCACTTAGCAACCAGGAGTAAAACTGAGAAGTGCAGTCAAAATAGACTTTTGAGTATGGCTTCATTAATACAAAGGTGACTAAAATAGTGATCACAACTCTTCTCAAAACAAACAAAACCCTCAATTTCCTATGTTGCCCAATTTCAACTGCAGGGTGCAAAGCTAGTGCTATTTCACTGATGCTGTGCATGATATCCATTTTCATGAAGTGTATTATATCCAGTATCTATTCCTTACAGCCCCAAATTGTTTCTTTGCCCTATTTCTATGCTGTTAGCAGAGAAGGATTAAAACACTCAAACAACAACAAAAAAAAACTCACGTTGTATCAAACCTTTCTGGAACACTATTCCTACTTGTAGATTGTGTCACTGAGTGGTAGAATACTTACAGTGGTTGTATGTAAGCAAAAACATTTAAGATTTCTATAGAGGAAGTATTAAGGAGGAAAAATCTGATAAATTCATAGTTTTTTTTTTCCTTACTGGGTGCAAAAGCAAAGCTTACTGAAGTTATGGTATATTTCTTATTTGAAACCAGTGGAATCTTGGTTCTTTCATGAAACCACTTTTTTTTTTTTTACAAGCCCTAATCAGAGGTGGAAAAACTGTGGCTGAAGAAAAAAGCACTAAGGTATTTTTTTAAAACAAAAGTAATTGAGAGTATGACCCTGAAGGAAGACACTCCCAAAGCCACACTGAAAAGACTGCAAGAGGGCTAACACTAAACCTGAAGATTCCAACCTCTTGCACTGTCTCTAGGCATTTAACAGGACTGCTATCATCAGTATACCTGGTTTTAAAAGATTTATTTCTACTTACTGAGTATTATGCTACCTTCCTGCCATTCATTCATTATGGGACAGACAGCATCTCGTCATCTTGTTAATACAATCATTGCCATGGTTGTGGCATTATGGCGAACAATGAACATGAAATATATGAAGAGGGGTTAGATTTGATACAAACACAGACAGATCACAATCTAATCCATTTTACAGAATGGGATTTCATGTGGAATTCAAAATTAAGAAGATACTAAAGCATAAATCACTCTGAGCCTGTGCATTGTATATAAGTCTTCCCTTAGGAAAAAAATCTAATTGTATCATTCAAGATGTTTGTTTTTCCATGGAATGTATATTAAAAAGAGTGAATATATTATTTTGTATATGTTTTTATATATTACGTTATATATATATATTTATATATATTACAAGTAAAAGGAAATATAAAATTAGCTAGCCTAAATTCCTCTCCCCAGTGGATAATACCAATTTGCTATTGATTTCACTGGGGTCTCAATTCTTCACTATATAAATTACTGAATTCTGTGGTCACAACCAGTGTTGAAACCTCTCTTGTGGCTATTCCAATGTCTGTTGGTGTGAGAAGTATGATACATCCTAGTGAAGTATGTGATGTCCCTTTTTGAATGCTCTTAGGTAGCTGCATGTTAATATTGGGAGAGGGCAAAACAGAGCTCTCTGGAAATGGGGACAGCACTTAACAAGGATTTACTGAGGCAGCATGGGCTGCCTGGGCTGGTTCAGAGTCTTATATTAAGATCTGGTAATTATTATTTTTTTTTTTTTTAAAAAAAGCGAGTCCTTCAGAAAAGCAGCTCTTCTCCCTTCTTTCACCAAGCCTAGAAAGCTGACAATTGCTACATGTTAATTCCTACATCTGGGACTGGTCTTTCCCTTAGACAGCATGGTCTGAATTATTCCTAGCAAAAGAACAGCTTTAAAAAGCAACCAGCCAAGAACTGCTTTATATTCATGACAAATTTAAATCTGGGGAAGAGTATGTACTGTACACTCAATATCACAGCAGACGGTACCTATAAAGCATATACACCAGGTGTTGATGTCAGAGACGTGCAGAAATATACAACGTGAGAGAGTTTCCTGGGGCAGTGGGAAGAATTACACTCCTGACAAAAGTCTCTTGTTGCATGGAGGTTGGACAAGAAAGTCACAACAAAGTTTGTTTTGGTGCAGAAATAAGTAAAGCCAAACTTTTGCAGAGCTTAGAGATGGATTTTGCTGGCTATTTGGTTTGGTATTCTGGATAATGGCATCCTTTCCAAGTAAGAATGTGACTTCAGTGCTTAGGTCAGAGATTTATTGGTTACCTCTTTCCTATTTGGAGAGAAGTGACTGTTTGAAGTTGGCAGCTATTTCAGGACACTTTTTTTTTTTTCCTGAGCTGGAAATATTTCAAAGTTATTTGCATTTATCTTTTATAATTAAATGTCACTAATTTAAACAAGAGAAAAAATGTTATTTTTTGGGTGGCCTAAGTGACTCAATATCTTCCAAACAACTCATGGGGAACTACAATGTGTTTGGGGGCAAGGGAAGTCCTTCCTCCTGCAGTGACTCTAGCTGTTTCACCCTCACTGCCCATGCTTTGCTGTCTGCCCAGGTTTCCTCTGGCACTCAGAATTAAGCATGGGACTTCCACAGGAAAGTTGTTCCTGTGGACAGTATATTTGTCAAAGATTAGGTGAAGCTGTTTTCTCCAGACTTTTCCATGGGGGGCATTAAGGTGACAAAGAACATTAGTTTTTCAGCTTTAAACAAGACTAATAATACCTTCTAATCTTACAGGAGTTCTATGCAGATAATTGCATTAGGACAGCCAGATATACTGTAGAAAGGCAACTTGGTATCTTAAAGTTCAGTCCAAATTAATGGTTGCAATATCAATGCTCTGTTGATCTTATAGCTCATGCTAGATCGTCTTGCCATGTCTCCAGTAGTATTAGCAAGCTAAAGTCAGTTCAGATTTGCTTCCCCAGGCTGCAGACATTCCAATGTAAGTTCAGCTTTTTCCGCTTACCATTATTTCTGAGATTCAGGGCAATGCAAGGAACCTAAAAGAGATTGTATAGAAACCTATGTTTCTCATTTTTTATCTTATTCTGGGCAAGTTCTTCCTTTGAAACAAATGGGAGAGACACAGAGTATGTTAATACAGCTTACAAATATCTTTTTTTTTTTTTTTGAGTCAATGAGGAAGCAGGTTCAGAGATTCCCATAAAGTTACAACTGCGACTGCAAAACTTCTGAGCAACAGAATTGAGATCATCTGAGACTTCTAATACTGGAATGATTCAAACAGTTCAGGTTGACCTGAATTTTTAGAAATGAAGATAAAATCAGATCACAATGACAGATGCTTTAGGAAGGATTTTGGCTAGGATTTTCAGTGTTTTCATATTTTATTTTTTTATTTTTTTTAAAAAAAAAGCTTTCAGTATTTTCTAGCTGCACCATTAACCCTTTTTTTCATGTCCAAGTCTTGATAATGAGCAAATAAAAAAGCTTGTGGAGAGAAGAGAAGCAGCCAATATCAGAGCAACTCTCAGCAGAACTCTTCATAAATAACATGTTTCTTAAACTGACTCATCAGTGTCTCTGAAAAAAAATCTCACTTTTTTTTATCAATACAAGGTTCAAAGACATTGAACTAGAGAGAAACTTTACAAATATATTAGCACATTGTCTGAAATGGCAGCCCTGCTCAGAGTGTTAAGAACAGTGCGGTGTGTGAGGACAGGCAGGGATATGGCTTTTCACCACTAATTAAGAAAGATTTGGGGAGATGAGGACTTGTTGGCTTTTAGTATCCCACACAGCACTTGCTGACACAGAGAAAGGGTGCTATTTTTCACACTCTATGCTGGACTTACCAATAAGAGAAGATATTTTAAAGTCTTAATGAGAGACCATCATTTGTATTCCTCATTGGTATCTTTCTAAGGCAGAACAGAACAAGATTTGAGTAACTAATCTTTGTTTGTTCTTGTTTTAAAAGAATTGTCACTTGGAAAATCTGTTCTGACACCAGACAACCTGCAGGGCAACATGAGATAAGCAAAATCTCTCCATGTCTTCCTGGAATGACCATAACCTCTTGAGGCTCTTCATATACTATGATTACATCTTGTGGTCTATAACAGCTGAAATCCAGGAAGATTTACCAGTAGCCTAGCCATGACCTTATAGAAAAAGTTTACTACAGCCACAAACAAGAAATTTCCTTACCTTTCTTCTCTTCTGAGACACAAAGCTGACTGAGGAGCCTGATGAACATTACAGTTGTTTTTCAAGAACCCCTAAATATGTTAGATTTCTAGTCTGTGTTATATGAGAACAAATGTCCACATAGCACATCTTCAGCAGTGCCCAAACATGACTGCTTAGGGGGAATAGAAAGGATGGCAGAAAAATATCACTTAGAAAATACACAGAATTGCCCCCCTAATATTCTTCCATCCTCTAGAAAATTTCCATCTCTAGCCTCCCTCAGTCAGGCATTATTTTTGTATTTGTAGTTTTTCTCGATTTTTTTTTTCTTTTGTGTACTTTCTGTTGTAAATGTTGGATTCAAGAACATCTTATTATTGTGGAATAAATCACAACCAAGTGGTGGGAGCTCCCTGGGGTCTCCTGCCCTGTGTGTTTTACCTGAGGACTGAACCTACCTGGAGAAAAGTACACACATGCAAAAGGAGATTAATCTGACTGATGGAAGGCAGAGAGCTCTCCTGATTCCCATTTGATTTAATGAATGTAAGCACTGATGAAATTTGAGTCAAATGAGGTAACCTCTGATATGTTTAAGGGGAGCAAATTGTGAACACACAAACTCTTGCACACCAACAATGAAGTTAGGCTATCAATATATTTACTGTACTGTATAACACCTGTCTAGTAATTAGTAGTCATATGCTCTGTGCCTTCACCTGTCATCTGTAAAATAAGGTAGAAGTTCTCACTTGACAAGGCATTATAATGATAAATAAACAATGAACACATTAATATGTGCAACTACAGAGCTGATCTACAGATAGAAAACATTGACTTTTTTCCAAAACAAAAACAGTGGGCAAAGAGTTGTCGCATGAAAATCTGTATCTGACCACTATCTACCATGGAGACCAAGGAGTATAGTGACAGAAATAGTATTTGTGTTATCTGTTACTTAAATATTAGTCAACATCCTATGATATAACTCATAATTAAGTAACAAAATATTCCTAAAAAAAAAATCTGTAAAACTTTGGCCTGAAAATGCCGTGTTACTGTAAATTACAATGTATTTATGGGTTCATCATATATATTAGTAACACAGCAGGTTCTTACAACCCTGTAAAGTTCCGTTGACTTCACTGTGGTATGAATTACCACCTAGAAATGGTGCAGATACTGCACAGATATTATTACTGCTCCACAGAAGTATTGTCTATTTTTACATCCCTGCTCTTTCATGCTTTCATGTTACGTTACTCTAATTGTTTTTGGTATGAATTCCCTATCGGAGCACTAGACGAAGAAAGGCTGATTAGGTTCTTATTCATTTAATGACAGTATTCAGCATTCAGAAATGATTTTACAGTAACAATCTTAAGGACACCTTCCCAATCAAGTGACTTTTTATTTTATTTTTTACAGAATTCTGTCCTCTCAGAGATAAGCAGTGGCCTGACACTGCTGTGAAAGTGATGCATTCCCAACCCACAAAAGCAGCATGTACTTAGAAATTATCATCCTTTCACACAGGGAATTTGTGTGTGCTTCTCTTAACGCTTCAGTCTTGCAGATGGCATCCAAAGGATATCAAATGTACAGTATCAGCCTTTTCATGTGTTTTATGATGATTTCCAAGAGTAATTGGTGCTCATTACCATTCAGCTTCTATAAAAGTGTACTTAGAGTACATGATGAACTGGTAGGAGGGTTTGCTGCTTTTTGTCTGTTTTTATTATTATTCTTTTATGGGTACTACATGGCACAAAAAATAGTGGAAGAGAAAATAATATAAGGGTGAAGAGACCTTGGAGTTGTTTAATTTCACAGGCTTGCACAACGCTTCCAAGGAGGACCTATAAATGGCAGCAGTATGGAATTGGAAAGAAAAAGAGAAAAAAACTTTGACTCCATGCACTGTTTCAGGCAAGAAGCCATAAATCAGCAGCAAGGTCATAGCAACAGGTCACACTACAGGTCAGTCCAACACAGGAAAAATTTACTCTGGCATGGACGTAGGCAGCTTTTGATACTGCTGTTTTAGCTTAGTGTGGAGTGAAGTACTCAGGGTAACAATGGCACTGAGTAGCATGCACAAAACTGGGAACCACATGGACCTTGAAGATAAAGTCTCTTCCTCCTTCCCTCCTTGTGCCCATTCTTCCAGCTGGCTCATGATCATACATCACTGATGTGAGGAAGGAAGGCAGGCAGGCATAGGGCTGCCCAGGTTGAATTGTACCTCTTTCCTCTTTTCTTTCCTTCTCTTCCCTTTTTCCTTCTTTTGCCTTCCTTCTCCGTTCCTTTCTCCCTTTCTCTCCTCCTTGTTTTTCCAAACTATCCAAATCCAAACATTGCAAAACACTCTTTAGCCCAACTGAACCGAACATCCATGTAGCACCCCACCATTGCTCACCACAGCTTCACCCGAGTCCACCAGTCTGGATATGTGGGATCACTTGGTATTCTGACCTAAAATACTTGAGGTCTCCTCATACCCTCTGATGTATGTAGTCTCCTAATTCTCACCAGAGGAAAAAATTTTACTCCCTCCTTTGCCTTCTGCTGTAAGTTAATGTGACCTGTGCTATTCTACTTTCTAATGCACTTTTTATGGGGTATTATTATTACTTGCTTTCATAATGTTAATTAACGTCATGTATTTTTACAAGTGGTCCAAGTCTACTTAACCTGTCTAGCTCGTTGTATGCAACTTATTATTGATTCAAGCCCTTTGCTAGACCTTGAGAAAATATTAAACAATTAGTTAGTGGAATGTGGCCTTTCTAAAAGCCATTTTCTTCAAAGGTCTTCTAGGAGTACGACCTTATTCTCTTTTCTGCATGGGCACATCTTTCTCAATCTATTGCTACAAAGCTACAAAAAAAAAAAACTGTAAAAAAATGTATTTTCCCATTTTTATCACTGAAATGAAATTTGACATTGTCATAAAGAAGAGAAAGAAGTAGAGCATAGGCTGCTAGGCAACAGTCTATGGGAGAATCATTAGTGGGACTCATCTGAGCTTGATCTACTGTGTAAAATCCAGCTATTCCCAAGCATCACTTCCTCAAACTCCTCAGGGTATGTCATCCAGAGTTAACAAAGGAGAATTTTCCTAGATTCTCGACTCCTCCTTGGTTCCCCACCACTTGGAAGCCTCATGCTCATACTAATGTCCTTAGGCTTGGCTGGTATGTCTAGGACTTTGTTTATGTCTTAAGGACACTCCACAGTGTGTACTTATCTAAATTGCTTCCTCAGTTTCCCTGATGTGGGAGCAGTCCTTCTGTAAGTACTATGAAACCTACTGCATCCAGGTTCATGTCTGTGAAGGAGACAAAGTACATCTACAGAGTGATGATACTACCTTCTTGTGCATACTCCATCACCTAACTTGTGGTGGTCACATCTGAACTTGTTTCATACTGGCTAAAGTGGGATAACAGCTGGAAGATCAATCAAGTTTTTAGACGTTGCACAGCCAGGGTTTCATACTATCTTATCATAATATTCAACGTCCATTGGCATCTCTGAGCAGAATGTGTTGTAATTTCAGGACAAAACAAAGTTGATTTAAACCCAGGTGAGATTCGTTTATTTTAACTTAATTGACTGCTCTCCGAGTCATTCTAGAAATGTTCAGCTAGTCAGTAACACCTAAAGGTGCCTTAAAATAATAATAAAAATAAATAAATAAATCAAAACCCACCCCACCATCTGCTATTGTCATTACAGATGAAAGATAGGTTAGTTGAGTCTTGGATCTCTTCTGCTTTGACTTGGATATTCAGCATATCCTCAAGCACCTTCAGCATTAAGCTAAGTTACACTTTCTGACTTTGTCATGAAAGCACTTGTTCAGTTGACCATAGCTGAGAAACTGTTTAAGTTGTCCCATAGGGACTGCAAGAGGTTAGGGACTGACTTGTGGTTCAGAGCCCAAGAATGACTGTGTTCAGTGTCCAAGAAGGTGCTGCTGAAAGTTGTTTCAACCCGCTCATTTGACTTCATGGCAGAGGGGTTTGATTACAGCTGGAAGGTGGGTTAGGAAGACATTTCATCACTGCTGCAAGGATGAATCTGGTTCAAAAACATACACAGGCTTAAGACGTGCTGATTTCTTAAACAGGAATGTGAATTTGATGTAATTGCAGGTGTGGTGTAAGAATATAATCTAAATCAGCCAGTCATACCTGGTGTCTTAGCAGCTATCTTGGCTGGGTGGAAATGCTCCCTGCTGCTGGACAGGAGAGGGATGGAGTGTAACAGAGAAAGATTGAACTGTACTATGGGGTGTTGCTTCCTGGGTAAGGAGACACAGATACTACAGATCTAAGGGGAAAGATGAGTGAATATACATAAGAGACAACAACCTGAGAGAAAAATGAGATGTCACAATAAATTGTTCAAATCTCTGCTTTTATGAAGAATGAAATAGTTTACAATGGTGACATCACATTATTATTCCTGCGTATCTGAGTTAACGTCTCATTGAAACAAATGGGGCAGTTCACTTGAGTTATTGTATAGCTGTCTACAAATACAGGAAGAACATTACATCTATTGTCTTCGGTTCCCACTTAGGGGCTTGACTTCACTATAGTTACCCCCAGGACACTTTTCTTCTCATTAGCTTTCCTTAAAAATGAAAAAAAAAAAAAAAGAGAATTTAAAAAAATTCAGAGTTGTATAAGCGCTGCCCACCATTCTATGTTCCAGACCAGCCCATACCTGGCTTACAGGTAGCAGTGGACAGAAAATAGTAGATATTTTTTTCCTAATAAGTGGGAAATCAAGTAAATTTCAAGTAAATGTTTACAGTAGATGACAGAGTCCAATCTTTCATGACAGCCTGGAACTCTAATAAAAATCTTCATCACACCAATTCCCAGAGGTACAGAATGATACAATTAGGAATGATTGATATTCATCCATGTGCAATATTCAGACTCTGTTCCAGCCTCCCAAGGAAGTTAGATTAAATAACCACATTTCAAGTGCAGTCAGCTTGGTGGGGTTTTGTTTTCTTTTTGTTGTTTCTTTGTTTGCTTGGTTGCTTGTTTTCTTTAAGTAGGTAATGCAGCCTGTGGAAGGCAGTGAATGTCAGGTGTATACCTGGAGCTGTATATGTTTCAGAAATTTATCTTACCAATCATCAATATAGTAAATAGCTCTCCTTTAGAAACAGAGCCTTTGTTCATCATGCATTTGTTCATGCATACATAAAATGACACTATCAATATTCCCCGCACTTCCCTGTGTTATTGAGATGAGCTGGCTATGCCAAAAAGAGAAAAACTGGTAGGAGCTAAAAGACAAGATGGCCAGAGATGGTATCAATCGGTGCACAAAATTGTGTTTTCTGTGACAGAAACTTCCCTGCAGAGGCTGAATGGAGGATATCATGATTAGATAGCTTCCCAAAAAGTAGTTTTGAGAAGAGAAGACTTCTTTCATCACCTTTGCCTTGTTCGGATGATGTTAAAACTTCAAATATGATGCAACATGCAACCCAGCCAGCTGGTTTCAGAAAGATGCACTCAGGGTAAAACAGGCTCAGATAGCTGTTTCTGGAAGTAAGAGGAAAACAGATTCTATCTCAAAAAACTATAAAAGTTTGTCTTATTTAGCTGAGCCAAAGTGGAGGCTGAGGAGAGTTAGATGGGTACTGCCAGATAAGTGCTTTAGAGATTAAAATGAAAAAAAAAAAAAAAGAAAAAAAAGAAATAGTAGGGCTAAGAGAAAAATCTTAACATGGGATGAGTATGTGGGAAGTGATGAGTGGAAAAAAGCTGGACACAAATGTATGTTGGAAGTTAGAAAAATATTTTCCATTTACCAGAAATGTGTTTTTAAGGAGAAACCTTCCAACTAGGTCAGACAACTACACGTTGTTGATGAATTTTGGATCAATGTCCTATGTAATGATTTCTTGGAGAGGTGGTGGAAGACTGGAATCTTAACTCTCCTCAGAAGGTGAAAAAAACAAAGCCATAGGTTATAATCAGTTTGGTGATCAACTCCTTTTATGAACCAGGGATTTTCGTGCAAGTGTTTCATAATTTGTAATTCAAAGCCACCAAATTCTAATCTTATTATAAAGGTCATAAAGATTATAAAGGTGCTATAGAAGATGAATGCACATTCTCGACACATTGGTTTGTTCAAGTGATACTGGTTGCAAATTACACAAGTATGAAGAAAAACAGTGGTACATGCAGCTTGTTAGCTAGACTTCTAGATATGGTGGAAATATTGATTATATTCAGTGGTGTTTTGATGCTGGATGATAAGGTGATTTGTAAAATTGGTTGAGCAATATTTTTTTCTTCTTTAAAATATGCTGTAAATGTAGTTTCTGTGGTTGCTTTGAATATTTTTCTCTCTTATTTTTGTCTAGACTTTCATAAAAGCAAGAACGGACCAGGTAACATTTGAAATTAAAAAAAAAAATCAAATAAACAAAAACAAAAACACTTTCCACCATGCAGAGATTTAATTGATTTTTAATGAAAATGTCTATGATATTTAAAGTCAAGTTTCAATCAAAGCACAGTTTCAAAGAACTTCTATTTTTTTTTTATCATTTTCAATCAAGCTGTCTTTGAGAGAGAGTTTTGAGAGAGATGTTTGCTGCCTGTCATCTGTGAGTTATCAAAATTTAATATATAATGTTCAGGGGAGCCCTGACCAATTCAAAATACAGAGATGTGCTGTGCCTGTGCTAAAAAGGTATAAAAAGTGAATGTGTACTACAATCACACAGACAACATCTGCTGTATTCATTCATCATTGCACATAGAGTTACAAACTACAATGCGATTCTTTTTTTTGACACCTGGGCTTGATTTAAAACAAAAGCTGCACTTATTCCTTCCTTTGTATCAATCAAATACTAAAACTTTTTTTTTGTCTTCATTTTTTCCTGTTCTCTTTGTCCTATTCAAATAATTTCTGCTTGAAATTAACAAGTTATTGTGCTTCTTGCCTCCTAAGAGTGAGAGATGAAGCATGATGGACTGCTGTGGGGGTATCAAATACAGAGAAGTGAATTTTGGCAGCACCCTTTATTGGCAAAGTGCAAACACTATTAGGATTATTTGATACAGTGCAGTGTTAAGAATAATTTAAGATTTAGGCAATAATTGAAGAACATGCCATTCTGAATTCCCTGACTACATGAAAGGATGGGGTTCAGGGAAATCTGAGATTCTACAGGGAAATGAAGATGAATAACTGGGAGAACAGGGGTATTATCTTTCTTGTTCATTGCCATACAAAGCCAATCCATTTAAACTTTTCAAATAGTGAAACCATAGGGTCGCTTGACTCATGTTTTATAAGGATGATTTATAAAGGGCAATGTGGTATATGGTTCTTTTATGTGAATCATTGCAGCATTTTTAAGATATAGATTATACCGGTAAAGAAATAGCTCACACACACAAAATAAATAAATAAACTAGTTTCTTTCTTCTTTCCTTAGAAGCAGGAAGGGCCCTCACAGACAGCCTGAAGTTTCTGCTCCTGTAGTTCACGTGGAAAACATGTCATCTACAGAGGGGGGTGTTTTAATTAATTACTATCATTGCTTCAGCTTTCTCTGAGGATTTAATAGATAGCTGGCAGCAATTTTTCAGCAGCTTTTCAGGAGTGAACTTCTATACATTTAATAATATTTTTTCTCCCTAGACTCTAAGACATTGGTGCAATTCCTACTTACGCAATGTAAAATTTTAGCCTATATAAAAAGTTATATAAAAGCTTACATCTAGGAATAATTTATTCCGATGTACTCAGTGATGTTTTTGGAAACAGGTCAGAGGTCAAATGATGTGCTGTGAGAGTAGTCAGGCTGTGCAATTCTCATGTGTTAGAAATGCACAACTGTGCTCTTTGAAAAGGAGAAAAAAAAAAGAGCCCAAGACAGGTGATTTAATCATACCTTTCATTTTTGATGAATGTCCTACACTGCCTGGTTCTAAAGCACAAATTCTTTATCACTGAATCCCTCAGGATGATCAGGTTTTCTGTGGTGAAGTTAAATTAATAGTTTCACAAGTAATTAAGTTCTGGCTTAGCTTTCCAATTTGCTCCCCAAATCATGCAATAGAAGCTTGACAAAGAAATTGAAAGTCTTGTAGTATATTTGTTATTGAGTTGATTTAAAAGAGTGAGTCCCTTTGCAGATTTAATCTGTCATCTGTTTATTAATTACTATGAAATCAGAACATTCCTATGTATGAAAAATGGGGAGATATGTGTAATAAGTAAACCACAACTGAGCTTGATATGTAATGATGAAGTTGTTCTAGTTCAAACAAATTAATTCAGATCTTTTACACTTTGCTGTACAGGGGATAGACTGCATGATAACACCACACACTCTGGTTTCTTAACATATGAATCTGCTAATTAACTCTACCTTGTGTATTATGAATATATCAAATGTTTCAAATCCATGTTGCAGTTTATTAGTACAATAGCAGTAGCGAGTATCCTAATCTATTTTATTCTTTTTAATTTTTCAGTCAGATAAATAGATGTTTGTTACAGGTAAGGTTTAAGGGGAACAGCGTGCATACAAAGCCCCAGCTGTTAATACGGGCAATTCTTAGTGGTGTGAAATTTCCCCCACCCACACACACAGAACACATCTTTTTTCAATCCTGTTGCCTGGACCTGATAATCATATTTAAGAGGTGGTGTTATGTTCCCATCCTTCACCTCTTTATTGATATAACATGGAGGAAGAGGAAAAACAGCTGTTTTCTGAGGGCATTTTGGTATATTTTCACTGTGTGCAAACTGAGATATTCAAAATCAAGGCAATGTTACATTAACTTGGGCATGTGAGTAGTGGTGGTTTGTTGGTGTTGGTTTTTTTTTTTTTTTTTTTTTACTCTCTGTGATAATGCCTATGACAGGAACTGTAGAAACAACTGGGGAAAGAAGAGAAGATAAAGATTTTCACACGTATCAAAGTGAGGATTAGTTTTGAAAGCCTGTGTTTAAGACACTTGTCACTGTTGCTCCAGTTATTTCTGAGAACCTCTCTGTATTTCCAGGAGCTTGCTTGAGTCAGAACAGCTGAAAAACAGTGTTGGCAGCATGTAGGTTTTCATATACTGCTCTCAGTAGTGAGCTTCACTTCTCCCCATGAAATGCTGAAGGAAGGTACTCTTACTCACGGTGAATAGTAAACAAGTGGAATAAGACAGTGATGTTGGCTGTCCTCCAATGACTTTCTGTTTATGAAATACTTACTAAATAAATAACCAAAGCCTTTTTTTTTGTCTTCTGTTGTCTTCTGAACATTTAATGTGGAGGTTTTCAAGCTGATTGCTGTCTTTCATAGAAAGATTGATATTCAGTAGTACGAAAAGAGTGCAAGAAATTATACCAAGCTGTATTTTTTTTTTTGCTTCCATTGACCCTGATTGCCTTTACAGATATGGCACTAGCATTTTAGCTGGTAAAGGAGAGGAAACAGATTCTTTAAAATGAAATTAATGCACTTTTATTCTCCTCTATGGAGACTCTTTTGTTTGTTTGGATGTAGGGAGGAATAAGGGTAATAGGAATGTTCTTTTACTTCCAAGATGAAAGCTAATAGTCAGTGCCACTGCAGCAGAGACATGTAAGGAAACAAATCACACCATTATTTAACAAAATATTCTCTGATTAAAACAACTGGTTTCAAACACTGGACTTGCCAAATGTCAGCAAAACCCAGCCAGGTGACTTGAAACAGTCACTTGAAACATCTTAATGAGCCCTTTATAAAGAGCTCTGCCAATTTGTGTCAGGTATACATTTACTAGTTTATGCTGGCAGATGCAGATTTCCAGGCTTTTAGACTATCAAAGACAATATTTTTCTTTGTGTATATGTGTGATTTTGAGGCAATAACAGCATTAAAAATCAAAAAGTGAATTTTCACAGAACAGAGCTGGTGAAAAGAAATGCCTTTGGTTTTAACCTCTGACTTTCTACTTACTAAAAACCTGCTGACACTCTCCCATCACAGCACACAAGTTTGGCAGCTGATTTTCACAACCAGTAGAAGCACATCTCATACAAAATTTAACACCTTGCTAAACTAGTCAAGTACAAAATCATGTTGATTAAATGACTTTGTGTCATTTGTTAGCTTCTGATAGTTCACTGCAATATATCAGTTTAGTCATAATCTGTACAAATTGCACGTGCAAGAAAAGCATGCTGGAGATCCCTTTCCAAAAATGATGAGCTACCAGATTGAACTCAAGACAGCAAGCAAATGATGCAATAATTTTGCCCATGCTGGCAGATTTTGCTGCTTCAAACCCAGAAAGAGATGGAGAGAAAGAGACAACAATTTATTCTAGGATAAATAAACCCTTCTTAGTCCCTCTTCTTCTTCCACACCTGACCTCCACCAAAACCCTACTAGCTCCTCCCAGCTTTTCTCAAATGTCTGATCTGCCTTAAGATGGCTTTGAGGACCCTGATAGATAATTATGTAAGAACAAAGTGAGCATTTATTCATAAGCTGCAGTCGACCTACATAATGTATCTTTTCCCCTGCCAAATGTTTTTCCCCCTAGGATCATTATTGTTATTTATTGCATTAAATGAATTAATTATTTCTACTTCTTTTTGGTAACACTTTACAATAAATCTGATGTCTGTTTCTTGCTTAAGTGCCAGTCAATAAATAGGACAACATCTTTTATCCAATAAATACCTAGCTTTCAGTTCAGCCGCATTTTAGGACATATGCCAGGAGTATTCACAGACCTAAGTTAAGCAAATGCTTAAGTGTTTTTTTCTTGGATGAGAACCACTGATTAGAATTTCAGAGAACTGATGCATTAGGACAATAATACATCGCTAAAGAGGATGATATAATTGAACGACAGTTACGATGATGTCTAAATTGCCTTCTGGATGAGATTTCCCATGTTTTGAGTGGGTGTGAAATAATTAAACTTTAATCAGATACAGAAATGCTTAAAAAAAAAAATACATATTTACCAGATGACCAAATGAGATAAATTAATACTTACAAGCATAGTCTAAGTAATTTTTTTCTTTGTGAATAAGGAAATAATTTACTGATTACAGGCCTCTAAACTAGTATTTGGATCAAGAGCATGCAAGTGGACTGCAAGAAATACTAATCAATGCTAAACAATCTGTCTCGCAAGTGGGTGATGTTAGTGTTTGGGGAACTTTGCCACAAGATTATCTATCTCCTTTCTGCTATTATTGGGGGCCCACTGTGATAAACCATCAGCTTCCAAACTCAGAACCTTAAGAGTTCAGGGATATTCAAATTTGTCACTTTGATACATTAGAAACAGAAAGATAATGGGATCATTGGATGGATGCAGTCTGTGAAATATAGATATAGAATCAGATTAAATACTTCTCCCACATTTGGGGAATATTCACAGCTGGAGTTGTGGTTCCAATGTCTTTTCAGCCTTTACAAGCTGGTCCCCCACATTAATTCAGGCTGTCCCTTTTCTGTACGTCCCTGAGACTCTTGGTCTTCTTCCAGAGACATCAAAAAGCCCAGATTCAATTCTCACCTTGAAGCTTTAACAAGCTGCAAAGACACCCTCTTCAAGCCACAGTTGCACCTGTCTCAAGGCCTCCAGGAAAATTCAATGTGTTCCCAATTACAAAGAACCACCCCACATTATTTTTTGGATAAGAGATGTACGTCAATATAAATACTCTATATGTCATGTACAGCTACAGATGTAATTGTCAGTATAGAAAAAATATCATCAGTCATTTTATGTTTGGCTTTGTTTTTCTGATAGAATCCTGACTTTTCAGAGGTGAAGTACCTCAGGTTATGTTCCAATGGGCCTTTCGTTCACTGACTTCAGTTGTTAGTTCTGGCCAGTGGCTAAGGGATTTGGCTTTGCTCTTCACTGAAGCATTGTTTGTAAGGTTGCTTCATTTCAGATTTAACTGTTCCATGTAAAACACCTCAGGAAGTTATATTTCTTGTTCTTTCTGTCTGATTTCTGCTTATGAACCTTAATATCGTTGTCCTAAAACTTTTATCACAAAAAAAAAAAGTGCTTAAGGAATTGATGAATTTGGTGTTCTAATATATAGAAACAAATATATTAGCTACATTAAGACCTAAATTTTTGCATGTATTCCTTCATGTATCCTTCCAGGTAGCGCCATTTTACAAGCAGTCAAGTTTTCGAACTATGAGCTTCACCCAGCTCTGCCATGGACCATTCTACATAATACAGGCTGTATTAGGTCAGTCATATAGGACTGGTACATGCTATATTGGCCCGAACTGAAAGAGAATATTTAATATAAATAATGGTGAAGATATTTTATTTCCATTCTATCCAAATACTTACCTGGTGACTATTGGAAAAATACCTATCTTTTGTTCATTTGTCTTACACACTTTCAAGTAAGCATTGATAGCCTGTTTTCTTTCTTTCTGCCTGCTTCTCTCACCACCAGTGTAACTAGAAGAGATTTAGAAGTCAAATTTGAAGATTTCAAATTTTATCTCATCAACAGTGAATTTGATGGAAAATGTCCTCTTGACTTCAAAGAACATTGAATTGTGCTGTTATATAAAATGTCTGCGATAAATCTGGAAAATTAACCTACTTACGCTTAATACCCTGTTCAATATCTTAATCATTCATTGAGAAAATATAAAAGCACTACATAACCATCACTATTATATATCTTCATTAAAATGGATGGGAACAGCATCTTTGATGATCATAACTTAACCAAAGCAGTAAAAAAAAATCATGTCTAAAAATAACCAGCCTTCTAATACAGATCCTGGGTGCTTGCAGTTTTTACTCCCTCACCTTCAGTCCTTAGCCAATTTTTAGCCAAGATTCTCTTTTTGCGTGTAGTCATTTAACTAAGCATCAGTTTTGTGTAAACAGAACATGCCATTCATTAATCCTGCAGTAACAGCTAGTGTGTAACCTTAGGTTTCTCAGCGATGTACAAATGTTTGACAAAAGACTAACTATGACAATTAAAGCAGCTTCCTTCATCAAAATAGAATGGTTGCAAAGAGCTGGTTCACTATTGTATAGCTATCAATCAAACAGCTGAATGTGAGCTAATGAAAAAGTCACTTTCTTTCTGCTGCCTACAGCAAGAGAGAATAATAGTTGAGAAAGGGCATGGATGGGAACACCTGGAGTAGATAATTGCATGCTGCTTACTGGACTCTCTGGCTCTATTTTGAAGCTTGGTACAGTAATAAGGAATAATGCAGCAACTATATAGTCTAGGGGAAAGCAGGATCAGCAGGGCAGATTATTTTCCCTTCTTCCAAGTCCATTTGCTAAATCTTTGTGTTTTGAACTGCATTGAAACATCCTCAGAACTAGAGATGCAGCAGGAAGCTAGTCAGAACTGCCGAGTGCCTTGTTCTTTGTGTCTTGGTCCTAGTTTTGAATCCTTCTCTAAAGGTTGCAGAGAAAATAATAATAATAATAAAGTCCTTCATCATCAAAATATGCATTTAGACAGTGCATCCATGATTGCTGACTGTATTCTTGGAACAGCTTCCAGTTTATAACCAGCACAGGTTGTCTGCCCATGTTGGGGGTGGCTGCACTCTGTGGAAGGACTGGAGGACCTGTTGTAAGACTTCTCTGAAAGAAGTCATGGATTATCTTGAGGAAACCAGGATAACACTAGAGCTGGTGAACACATACAATTTGCTTTGATCAGAAGTTAGGAGATAGCTGGGACAAACCAATCCATAAGGTTAGAAGCATTCCTGGATACACATCATGTCCTTGATGATCACGGACAGTTCAGTTGACCCAGTGTGTTTTTGGGAATCTGACACACTTCTCTGGGGAGCTGTTTTCCACGTAGAGGTGACAACAAAAAATACCCCAACTGTTTCAAGGAAGATAAGTCTGTGGATTTTAATTAAAATCCACATTAGCGACTCACCAGGTATTGCTGTCATGATCTCTGAATTGCGGTCCTGGCTAAGAAGGGTGTTATAGCCCTGAGTACCATTCACGCAACTTGTGTGAGAGAGTTTTCCCACAGAGATTTCACAGACTTTCAGTTCAGTTAGAGTGGGATGTGTGACTGAACTAGGGACCTCAAGAGAAGGAAGGATATCACAAGGATGTGTTGTCATGGATCATCTGCAATAACTGATCCAATATAAGGCAACCATAGGAAATAGCACACAATTAGGAATATTTTAAGTCAGCCAAGTATGAAGTTATAAGGGAGCAGAGCACTGCTGGAGTTTGCAGGAGAGCTTACTTCAGGGTGAGTTACGTCCCCTGACAAGACAAGAGCATAAACCTTTACTGTTTTTTGTTTGTTTGTTTTCTCCTCACTCAAGCTTTACCTACTATTCCTACAGCCATTCTTACAGTGTCTTTGAGCTCTAAGAGTCCAGAGGGAAAGGCTTTGCAGCCTCTCTCAATGCAGAGATATTTGGAACAACTGAGTTGTAGGGGGTGAGGAGGATAAGACCCCCACCACTTCACCTGTCAGCACACACAGTTCTTATTTCTTCCCTAAAATGCTCTAGGACTTCCCAGGCAATTCATGTGTTGACTTGCTTCCTATCTGTAGGTTTTCTCTGATTGGTATCAGCGCTGTGGCACACTACATATGCTGATCTGTTAGACTGAATCCCTCTGTGTGATGCTGCATACCCTATAAATTTTAAATTTAAGCAATTAGAGACACTTTCTTTATTGGATTAATGGAGAATAAAATGAAATGCTGACAAATTGATTGGCTCTCCTGTAGGTAAGGCAAGCAGAAAGGAGAAAAAAAAAAGAAAAAAAAAAAAAGGTGGAAAGAAAAAAAAGAGGAGAGAAAAGAGAAAAAATAAAAGCAAACAAAAAAGGATGTTCACTAGTCTTTCATGAAAGCAAATAGCAAAGTATTTGGCATGTTGATAGACTCTCTATCAATCTGCTTTCTATGTACTGACCAAATCACTGCAAATATTTGCCTCCTGGTGACAGGCAAACAACAGGTCAATGCTGAAAAAATGGATTATATTGGTTTTTAACTCAAAATTGAATACCTCTTATTTTCTGTCTGGGGGAAAAAAAAAAAGGTAGAGTCATGGAGGTCACACAATAATTATCTCAGTAGTTTAAACTGCTGAGATTGAGGGAAGAGCTTAGGGAGAATCAAGAATATCCTGAGCTGGAAGGGACCCTCAAGGATCATCTAGTTCACACTGATTCAAAGCTGGGTTTGTTATGAATGCTAATACTAGAAGTAGGCATACCTTGATTTTGAAGAAATTTAGTTTGTGCTAGAAAGGCTGGTTCTGCCTCGAGAACAGTTCTGCACACTCTAACCAGCTAGCTGGGCTCTGATCTTCTACCTATAGTGACTTGTTTGGACAGAGAGGATATATTCCTATACTGCTCTCCCCTACACTGTGCTGAATTTCCATAAGGAGTACCATGGTCCATGTGGAGTTTGTGGGAGGACAAGATGCTCAGCTGTAAATTAAAAGGGAAGAAGGAGCTCTGGGTAGGACAGTGGTACAAAAAAATTGCACCACTCTTGGGATATTTTGTTCTTAAAAGAGAAAGAGAGAGAGAAAGAAGACCTTCACTCCTCTGGGGAGGAAGCTTGTCAGCTCTTCCTCCCTATGGTTTCTTGAGAATTTATATTCTATATAAATATTTTAGCACTTGTCATTTACTAGGTAACCTCGCTCATATGTATTTGACACACTCAAAACAAAACTTTCCTCAGTGCAACAGGAACAGCTTTAGACAAGCCTGCTAAAGTCAGAAAGGGAGCTTCACTCCATGATGGGAGATGGATGGCACTGCTGAAGAAAAACCATGTGAATAATTCATGAAGCATATTCAGATGCCATGTGATCCTGAACTAGCATGAACACACTATTTGCTTTGCATTCATAATGTTTCATTAACCACTATAGAGATGAGCAAGGAAAAGTCATTAAGTTTAGTGTAATGTTGTTTTAATGCTAATTCTTGGTTGTATTACTATGCAAAGACTGTGACTACAAGGGACTTGGGCTGTTTCCATGAGTTTGCTTTCAAAATCACTCTCCGCTGAGGGGAATATTTACCGGAGAGCGACTTCATCCTCCCATCTCCCAGCTCATAAAAGGTGCTTGAATCATCTGAGATTTCAGAGCAGAGGGATATCTAAGTTCCTGTATAAGAGCACTGGCTTGAGAGATCCTTTTCAGGTAAACACTAAGCAACCCTTTTTCATTGCATGCCAGAATTATGTTCAGACTGAATCAAGTTACAGAGCAAAATAAGCTCCCATCTGTCATTTTTAAAAACATCAGTTGAATTTATTACTGGAAGGTGCAACATGGTGAAGTCTGAACAGCCAGACCTAGATGTGGAGGGGAACATAACATGGCCACAAGGAGTTGAGTCCTCTTAGACTCTAGGGGATTCTTCTACACAAAGAGAAATCCTGGATGAGAAATTCTGGCTGAAAAAAATATCCAAATTTTGAATAAAAAATTCACCCTGATGTTGATTTATTCATACCAATTGAGACTACTTTTAAAGGTGAACATTTTCATCTGGAGTATATTGTGACCTTTGTGAGAAATATGTTTGTAAATAACTTTGTTTTCACCCATTCTTGCAGAGCTTATTCCACATTTGCTTATCTGTTAGCATATCATCCAGGTTTTACATGACTGCTTTAATATTCAGCTGACATAACATCCTTATCACAGGATCCCTTAGTCCCTGTTCTGTCTCTCACTCTGTCTGAAACAAAAATATTATTTTGTCTTGTTTTAAAGGGGTACATCACAGAGACTTGCATGAGCTGCAGACTTGCTGAATTAATTTTCAAGAAATCAGGTGCTGTGTTAAGTAGCACATATTAAGAAGAATCTCTTAGTCTGAAGGGTGAAGGGTGAAAAGGACAGGTGATACTTATTCATTGAAACCTTATTGAAGACTTTTTCTGCCCAGGGTTGCACCTGGTATGATGCTCTCCTGGCTGTTTTTTTCTTGCTTCCTGCTGGCTGAAGTGCAGAGGTGTTCAATAAGGCTCTTGCTGCCTCTAAGCAATGAACCTGGTGGTTTTAGCTCCAGTCATAGAGGATTATAATTACAGTCACAGAGTCTACGTGTTCAGGCTCTGTGGATGATTCAGCCCAAAGCAAGTTGTCACATGAGCCAACCTTGTAACCTCAGTGGGATGTAAAGTGGACTGGAGCAGGGCCTGTTTATTTTCTCTGTGTACAGTGTGCCATTAAACATGAAAGGTTCCTGAAAAGTCATGCCAGTTCTTGTGATCATTTTTCAGCATTTCTCCTAGATTAACTGTGTAAAATTCACAGCAATTCTGCTAGCAAAAAGCATACAGAAATATGTGTTTTTCAATAAGTGAAATAAACCATTTGTCCAGGTCCACACTCAGCTCCATTTCACCATTAAGTAACATAACTCAAAGCTAGACCAAAGGTTTGAAGGTCTCTGACCTAATTCAGACTTATGATTGTAAGAGAGGAATTCATTCCATGAGGAACACAAAGGGCAAACAATTGTACAGAAAGTATAGAAACGTGGGCAACACATGAGCCAAAGAAGGCTGCTAGCTCTCATGTAGTGCATTTCATCCCTAGAGATCTCAGAGTTTAATAAAGGAAGGCAACACCATTAACCACATTTTACAGATGGAAAAACTGTAGCTATAATTAAGTCAGCAAGTATTCTTGAAAGGTGGGGACAATCCCAGGGTAGCTTTGTCCCTTGACTGAAGGAAAATTTCCAGCATGCCATTTTGTCACAGTTCTCAGAAACTTACATTCACCATAATTTTCTTTTAATGAACTCTGATGCCCAGCAGGCATCACTTGTCCCCATTCTCATCATTTCCCAAGCAAGGTGGGAAATCGCAAGGGACAGAAGGAGCTATTGAAGTGCAAGACCCACAACTCAGATTGGTGTTTTTCTTTTTTTTTTCTGCCTGTCTCCCCTTAAAACGTTAATGAGTGGGAGAAGGGAGACATGCGAAGCTGTGACCATGAGACTCTAATAACTTTTTTTATTATTTTATTTTTCCTCTTAGGAATTACTGTCACTCAAATACATAAGACAAAATACAGACTGGCCAGGATGCTGCTGTGGGTCTTATGACTGCTTGTTACTGTATGCTGTTCAGAGAGTCCTGTCTTGGGCGAAGTTATAATCTGAAAGCAACACTACATTAAGCAAGTGGGTGAGTAAACAAGAAAAACTTTGGTTCCCAGTAGGTGAATAACATTAAAGCTATTTAGCATTAATATACAGTCAAGCCTGGACCGCAAATGGGAATCAATGGGAAACAGGAATCAATAGCGAACAGGGAAAGGAGAGAGCAAAGGGCTCAGTCTGAATCTCACTCGAGTCAGTGGAAACTAGGTCATGTCCAGGGAGTGGTGATGGAGGAAGGGAAATGGCAATGTCACCACCTCAGGGATACTTAAACAGAAATCTGGACTGTGTCCCTAAGTCATAGGGACAGAGCAACAGACTGGGGAGAATGTGGAGGCAGAAATGTTGTACTGAATTGACTGGAGCAAACAGTCAGATAAACTTTTTAGAAATAGGTAACCAAATACTTCAGCACCTCATTTCTTTGTGTAAGCATTTGAGTCTCTCCTTGCTGAACCCACACAGTTACAAGTATGGTATTGGTACAGAGGTGATGTCCAAGCTGCCAAGAGAAATGCTGCCTACTTGCATCATCAGATTTCAAGACTATCTTTGTGGCCTTCCTACTAACATTTTTCTGGCCAAGAAGCTGCCTCAGAAAAATGTCATTGCTTGTATTCCTGAACTTTAGTTCATGGAATTACTTAGATGGGAGCACAGGTAGTTTATTATGTCTTTTGCGATATCTTTGGGCCCAGCTATCTCCCATCTATGTCAACAGTAAATTTATATAAACTTAAGACCTGTACTTAAGTAACAGATGCACATCTGCTTTGGAATGCCATAAACATTATTTTCAGCTGCATTAGATCCTTTAAAAAAAAAAAAAAAAAAAGAATATAGGAGAACTGGGTCATGTTGAATCTAAAGCAATTGACCTTTGTTTTTATGTACTTGAGTGCCTCATGCACTGAAAGAAGAGGCAGTGAGCTGCTTTGGTAATAATAAGTTTGTTTTCCCAATTTTGCTCTTGCAGTCGTATGAGGAATCTTAATGAAAACCATATGCTAGGACTAACCACAGTTTATTTACATTCAGGAATGGAAAAGAGAGATGCATGTCATGCACCTCTTCAAACAGTCGTACCCTCCAAAATCTGGGGCTTGTTTTATGGATGGTAGAAAATTCACTGGATGGATTTATGTGGTGTATGAGAAGACAGAACAATGGGTGAAAGTTAAAAAATGTTAAATATGGACAGGACAGCACTTTTATGGGAAAAAGACTATGTTGGCTGCTCTTTGATACCTGGGTTTTCTTCCAATAAGATTACTTGATTGCTTAAGCATTCTTAAATATCTGATTTTTTAACCATTATTATTGCTGTGAACATTGCAACAGGAACAATGTTGTATATCCCCGATCATTTTAGCTGGTGTTGGACTTTGTAGGCTTAAAATTTGACCAGGAACAGTGACCTCCATGATAAATTAGAGGAGGGTTCTCTTTCCAAGTACAGTCATTTGGGTGGATAGGATAAATATAATTCATTTCAACACCTGGGCTTTGAAAGTATTTATTATTAAGCAAATTTTATACCGCAGACAAATTACTGATCAGATGTCCTCCCACCCCAGGTATCTTCTTTGTTGTCCCACATCTCTTGAAGAATTCTTTCTTTGTGACTGTGTGTGAGTGTGCCCTACAAGAGGCATAAAGCCCTGGAATACCTACTTCCCCTCCTAAAGCTGCACTTTCTGCTTATTTTCTTAGCATAGTTCTTGTGGCAGGTGAACACTCGACTACAGCAATGATTACAGAGAAACTAGGCACCAACACTACTTTTAAACTACAGGGGATGCTTTTGCACTAGCAGTGCTTCCTACAGATCGAACAAGACTGGCAAATATGGGATTATGCTTCCCATAACTGAGGGAAATCTCCGTGTAACAGGACTGCTTTACATAAAAGACTTCAGTTTAGTATAAGGATACCCAAGCTAGCTGTGTATGAATGAATGAGGTATTGGAAGCCGTCCAGCCATAAAAGCATAAATCTAAACACAAACACCAATACTTTGATGTGTTTATTTGGGAGAACTTTTACTTAGGTAATGAAATTTTGCCATTCTGAAAACAGTGGAAGAATTCTTTCCCCGCTGAGGTGTTTGGTAAAAACTCCCATCAGTTTCATTATATAAGAACAGCAGATGTGATTTACGTGATACATCCACCTACTCCAGTCTCTTGGTTCCAGCAGTGGCCAATAGCAGATGCCTCTTGGAAAATATAAAACGAGATGACTGTATGATGATTCCCTCCTAAAATACTCTCACAGCCTCCAGGAAATTGTGGTTGAGAGACTTCCTGTGCCAGAGGTGTATTTCTGCATTTAATAGTCCTCCATGGGTTTGTCAACAGTGCCAGGGTTTAATCCCTAAGTAGACATGGAACGTATTCTCACATGGGTATTTTGAGACTTTTAAGTATACAGTACATTCAATTGACAGTAATAAGAAGTTAGCCCCCTTTGGGGACTATACTTTCTATTATCCACAAATGAGAAGAGGACAAAACTTAACAAAATTAAAGAAAAATAAATAAAATAAAACAAACTTGATCACATCAGTCATGCATGGGTGGATGTGGGGATTTTAGAAGCAGCAATAGCAATCAGATTGCCATGTGGCTGGTTCTGCCTGTCTGATTCTGTTGTGGTATTGCCAGTCACTGTTAGGGTTATCACAAATTGCATTGTACAAACATGACTACAATTGACCAAGGAGGTGTTTCTAAGATGGAGGCTATAAGTGAATGAGACAGATGGTCTCATGCCCAAAGGAAATGCCCAAAGGAAAGCAACGTATACATCCTAGCTTTTACCTGGAGTCAGTGAGAGCTGGAATGAGGTGGGAATAGTGAAAAATCATTCTGGGAAGGAGCACTGTAATCTCTCTGAAATGTTAATATTTAACTTATTAACTGGGGAAGGTTGGAATTTTAAACAAATCATTTTTTAAAGTCAACCACAAGGTCAGAAAGAAAGTTGCTTGTTCATGAGGGAACACAAAATTAGCAACAGCAAACAAGTAATGAAAATTAGGAAGGGAGTGGGGGGGGGGGGGGGATAAAACATGCAAAAGTGAGTACAAGAAAAATAAGTGTTTAACAGCAGAATTTTGGATTGTCTCTAACATCTGTTTCTGAAGGAGACCATTCTTTAAAAGCAATTCGTTCAGGATGGGTAAAAGGTTTAGTTATTGTAAGACCTGTTTTTCTTTCTCTTCAATGCAAGTCTTCATTCATTGTGGCCTTTGTATCTATTGTCTTTCTCTTAATAGTTCAAATAATTCTGAAAAATTATAATTATTATATTCATTGATGAGTTAACAAGGTAGTTGATCTTGTTATATGTTATGCAGTTGTTCAGATAGTTAAGCAGGCCTTCTCAGGGATAAGAATAGCCTTCTTTGTCCATTCTTGCTATATGCTAGTTACAGTGCTCCCATGAGAATGCTTCTTATGTCACTGAAGATGCAGATGCTGAGATTATCCTGATCTTATAGCTGAACGGATGTAAAACATAAGACTTTTCAATGAAGATCAATACAGCCAAGGGGAACCTTATAATTCAAGGCTTTCTCTGTCTTTGATTTCAAGTCAGTTTTGTTATTTTAGGATGAAAGTCTTTTTTGTGTGGTATTTCAGTATAATTCTATGATACATCTCCTAAAAAATCACACCACATACATCTGTTACATGAGTTTCTTCTACTTTCTGTAATTCACATACTGTTTCTCTTGTTTGAATGATATGCAATATAGAGTTGTTTTCATCATAACATTCATAGTAATAAATTAGGTGTTTTGAGTATGAGGCATTACAATTTTTTTCGGTTTTTTTTTTTAATAACTAGTGTATGTGGTCATATGCATTACAAAACAGTCAGATTCAAGTCAGAAAACAAAATAATCAGAAAATTTGGTCTTTATTGAGATGTGTTTCTTCAAAAACAGAAAATTCAGAGAGAAACACAAGAAATATAATGAATGGTTCAATAACAGTTTGGAATTTTAATTTTACATTTGCCTAAATAAATTGTAAACAATTTTAATAAGCCTTGCTTGAAATGAATCCCTGAGAAAAATAATTTTCATCTTGCTGAAAGAACTATCCATGACTCCTGTCTTTGTTTTGCAAATATATCTTCCTTTTTGTGCTTACACCTAAACTTATTCAACAAGACTTTTTGGAACTGAGGATAGTATCACAATCATGGTCCCATTACTATTTTGTAACTTTCAGTGTGAGGACCATCCAAGGCTATCTGTTGCTGAGGAGGGGACTTCAGTGTGCAGGTTAATAGCAACTGCTGTTTATTTTCCATCTGACAGTAGAAACATTAAATTTAACGCTTCGTTACTTGTGGACAGACCCAACTCTGTCTGTTTCTCTTCTTCTACATGGTATCCTCATCCTGACTAGGATCTGGATTATCATCTTCAGGGTAGCAAGTTTTAGCTCTGGAAACCCAACAAACCTTGAGCTGCCAGTTTTTCATGGTCACTGCTGAACTAGCTCTGCAGCTCCTGTGAATATTTGTTCTATTGAAACATTTGAACAGCATTATCTGTTTCAGCAGGACTTTAGGGCTACCAGATGATATTTTTTTTCTCTTCTACCTAATGATCAAGCATGATTACAAGTGCAACTGTGAGTCACCTACCATTAATTCCTGTGGGTGTACATACAGCTGGAGACCCGCCTCCCTTGGGAAACACCAGCTTCAATCTCTTCTTTCTGTGACACAAAGTGAGTGACAAAGTAGAAAATGCCCTTCCACAAGAATCACAGCTAAGGAGATTCTGGTATCCTGTGCAGAAAAGTCTACATGCAATTAACAAACCCATATACCTTCCAGCCAGCTGAAAAGGCTCAGGAAGATTACATCAACTGCTTCTTGATTACAGTTTTTAGGAGCTAAGTTTTCAGTAATAAACTGAAAAGCCTTTGTAGCAAGTGACTTTTTTCTCCCTTTTGACTTCGATTACCCAATCATATCAATAAAATATGGTTAAAAATATTTTCAAATATAAAAGTAAAACAGAAAAGGAGAAGCAAAAATAATACAAGTAGTACTACTTAGAAATTACTTTCTTAAAAATTCATTCTTTTCCCTTGGAAGAAACTTAATTTACTCGCTGTTTTTATATGACATATAACACATTAATCTTCAAGCCCATATACGAAACCTGAAAATGGGTAATAATAATTCAGATGCTTGACACTTTGGGGACTTGGAGAACAATATGACTGCCCATGAAAATCTGATCTGATCAATAAGCTGAATTACAAAAGCAAAAAAAAAAAAAAAAAGTATATTAGTAGATGTCCTCTAGTTTATGTTACAATTTTTGTAATGAATAGTGAGGACTAACAAAAAAAGAATATTTTGTGAAGGGGAGGGGGAAATACTTAGTCTCTAACACAAATGTATTTTCAGAAAGTTGTTTCAGAGTTAATATAAGAAGTTCAGAAAAAAATCCACTGTCCATATTCTACGTGAGTATCTCTAGGAAAATAAATTCACATAACAAAAACAAGATCATAGGCATACAGTTGTCTCTCATGGGCTCTTTTTCTGTCTGAGACTTTGATCTTCTTACCCACAAACTTTACTTTCTGCTCATGTCTCATTTTCTAGCAGCCAGGGGTGATTTGTAGGCTGTTACTATAAGAGGGAGGCCAATTCTCCAACAACATGTTGGCGTGTGAATATGAAACAGACAACTGTTCCCCACTTTCCCATGTCACGTTTTGTTTCTGTAAAATGAAATCTACCCATTTGGGACTTCTACTTAGATTAAGAAGCTGACAACTATTTTAACCTTTTTAAGTAATAGAAAAGACCTGGCTTATTAAATAATTGCAATTACTCCTACTGTTTTTAATGATCTTTGAATCAAGCTGTAATTTTGGATCAAGATGAAAAGCCTGATGATATCTAGCTGGGAGTAGATGAAACTTCTTGCAGAGCAAAATGAAGATTCTTCATTTCTACATCTGAAGGGATGTTCAAATATAAACACTTGAAATTGAAAGACATTTTTAAATGTAATGGGTAAGGAAGTAAGAAAAAGGGATGTAATTAATGTCAATCAACATTGCTTTGTGGAAAAGAGGTCTTGTCACACAAAACTTAATTTGGTCTTTGACAAGATTGCAAGACTGTATGATAAAGGTATCTCTAAAATTGTAATATTCTTAGAACAAGATATTGATACAGCCAGTCCTGCCTTGGGGTATGAGATAGAATTGTTCATCCCTTGTATTTTCCCCAGCTGTACTTTCTATTAATCTATGATGTTACTTTTTTTTTTTTTTTGATGTGTTTGAAATAGAATTACCACAAAGCTTCATCAAATATCAAAACTAATCAAAAATACAATATATGGACAAAGTGGCTGACAAGTCTTAGAACATATCTACCAATACAAAATCATTAGCAAAAGGTGTAGCTCTCAGGTAGATGTTCTGGAAGTGATTCTGTTTTGGGGCTACACTGTTATACATATTTCATTGAGGAGTAGCAGGGAAGTATGAAGTAATTTTTGAGTATGGATGAAGACTGGCAGTCTGCTAAGTAAAGATAAGGGCAGAAGAGTGATATAGAGGGCTCTAGCATCATTTGGTTATCTGGCCTATTTAAATGACTTCAAGATACCCAGCAGAAAAATGGTATATTGCAACATCATGGAAAACAGGGATTCTGAAAAAGGTTTTAGGAGTTGTTTGCAGGAAATAAATTAGTTTAACTGCTTGACAAAGTGATCTGATCATGAGAAATTCTTTTAAGAACGGTTTACTCAGGTGCTTTTGGAATTATGTAGGTTACATCTGAAGGTGATTTGGACAGAAGAACAAATTACTTCTTGAAATCCATCTCTCCTTTTCTATGAATCTTGGCTTCTATAAACACAAGAGAGAACAGAAAACAGGAAATGATTTTAGAATTTGTAAGGTCAATATTTGTAGAATGGCAAATTTAATCTTGCAATGTATTTTACACAGAAAGCAGATTTTTGCTGTACAATAGAGCCCTGAAGTAAACCTCTCTTGACCTGCAGATTCAGATCACATAGCAAAACATTTTACAGAAGTATAACTTCAAGCCTCAGTAGCAAATAGGAAGTCCTACCTACAGGGGAAGATCTCCAATGAGTATTTTCTACAGTTAAAATGCAGTGGAAGTCTCCTTAATCTGGAAAAGTATATCAAGTCAGACTTAGTCAAGTGAGAAATGAATGATAATGTTTGCTTAAGCTTTGGAGTTAATTAATCACCTAATGAACCATCCAGAGACATGGTGACCTCTCTACTTCTTGAGGTCTCCAAATCAAATTATGAGCCTGATACCGACTTACTGAGCAATGCTAAGACCTCTGGCATACCTCTGAGTGGGAAGATTTGGCTAGTACACTCTTCCGGACATAAAATGTGGATCTCATACAAATCTTTTGAGCATGAGTTCCCAGCATTGATTCACTCATGTTTCACAATCAGATCCCTCAGCACCCATTTGCGTTCCAGACCCCCTCAGGTCAGGGGAAAGCCCAGAGCATTGACACTCCATGGTTGAGGCAGTGCAATGCTTTTATGGCATTGGTTTCTAGATATCATCTCATGAAGAATTTGATCTTCCTGTAAATCACTGACTTATGCAAAGCATTTGAGTACTTTGACGCAACCAGTTGAGATGGCTGAAAAATGTCCTTTTTTTTTCTTTTTTTCTAGCTGTCATCCAAAAAAAATAATAAAATACATAAAAAATTTGAAAAGCCAAAAAATTGTTTGGATTCAAATGAGGAAAAACTGAATATCTTTCACTTTCTTCTGAAAGCTAAATAAAATAAAATATGAGCTTTGGAAATATTTTTTTATGGAGAATAAAATAAGATATTTCTCATAAAAATTCATTTGAAATACAAAATAAGAGAACTAGGAGCATAATCTTCCAAAAATCCCAAGTGAATAATGAATTATGTTAGAAATACGGTAAAAATAAGACTAAGAGCATTTTCTCTTTTTCTCCATATGTATGGATGTATATAAAGGAAGAAATGCATATGTATTTTGTATGCAAGCTATGCATTCACATCCAAACCAAATATTCTGTAGGACCGTATGGACTTTCTCTGGCTTTCTGTAAACTTCCCAGGGCTTTAGGATGTGTTCAGCAGGTGCAGAAATTACTCTTTAGCCAGAAAAATTCAGCTGCTATCACTAGTGCACTTGAGAGCAGCGCAGCCCTTTAGTAGCAATGTTAAATGCAATACAGACAGCTACATTGTAATTGCTTCTGTTATGAGAGAGAGCATTATTTCATCTGGAAGCTTTTGGCTTGTGGCTACACTCACTTGCACTTAATCATCCATTTACCTCTGTGACAAGCTACAGCATGCAGCATGAGCCTTCAGATAGCAGGGATCTCGGGCTAAGGTTGTATTTGGCACCATCCGACAGCACACATACCTGTGGGTCTTTTTTCATTTTGGCCGTGAATGCCACAGAGAGATAAAATCAGCTACATTCTTTCCTGTAATGGGAATGGGATTTCACTATGCTGTTACCTCTCCCCTTGTAGTCTCACATGTGCTCAGGAATGCAACAGATTCTACAGCAGTTCTAAGATTTGTCTTCTGAAAATGTCATTTTGAAGCTGCGAAATCAGCCATGCTCAAAATGAAAAGCACACTCAACAGTATGGAAAGAGATGGAAGCTAGAATTTCTTCTTCATGCCATTTCTTCTGACCCCAGAAAATGCGGACCTCCTGCATCTGTCCATTTTGACTGACAAATAAGTGGTCAGTTTGGATAAAAACCAAAGATCAGAACTAATAAATGTGTTGGCAGGAACATCCATGGAAACTAGTTTATTTAAGTCAGAATTAAAAAACATTTGCCAAGGGGGAATTTTAAATATATTGTCCTCAAATGCATGCACTAGGAAATCTGGATTCCATTCAACCAAATAATGAACAGATACATATTGTATCACTTAAGTGAGCAGTCACAGCAATGAAATTTTGATTGCACAGTATTCTCAAAATGGTTATAAAGTGATCTACCAAGCAGAAGTGATTCACATGAATAAATCTGAGAATTCAGCACATTGATCCTAAGAACAGAAAAAAAAAAAAAAATGCTGTGAAATGTACAGATACCTTGTCTTTTGTCTTTATTAGCAGTTATTTGGTCCTTCCAAAGATTATGTTGTTGTTGTTCTGTAGAAATATTACTTCAGCTGAATGAATTCTTTTCTTAGTCTTCAGTGGATAGACTCCAGTGTGATGGAAGATGCTCAAGACTTTGCAGATTTTCAGAGCTTTCATTTTTTTGCCATCGCCACAACCGATCTCCTTTGGACATTTTACAAACCTTACAGCCAATGAAGGCTCAGACATAACTTGTCTGTCCTCAGCATGGCCAGCCAGATTTGGTTTTAGACAGTCATCTCAAATATTCAGTGAAAAATGTATCCTTTTCCTGTTTAGCAAATGAATGGAGCTTACAAGATGACAAACTTCTTAAGTCAACCACAGTTTTTTACCACAATTTACCACAATTTCCCTTCATTAATTCTCATATGGTTGAACAGAAGGCAGGACAATTGGTTCACCTGGTGCAAAGGCAGAACAAGCTGATTGATTTATGCATTGAACATGAGAAGGAGTTTTGTACGTGCTGCTGCCAAGCTCTTGCCTAGTCACAATTTGGCTGCACCTGGCTATCAAAACCTCACAGCTTCAAATGGGCCTGGTAGTGATTTGTAAGGAAATAGGACAACTGAGAATGGCTGTTAATGGCCATTCAGCAGTCACTGGTTCTTCAGCTGATTGCGACTCCTTGCCTTCAAGATGCTACTGTACATTGCCCCAGGGAAGGTCAGGAGTGAGTGATCTTGGGCTGCAAGGTGTAAAAGGTGCAAAAATATTTCTTGGTGCCTCAGAGGCTTTTTTTTTTCCCCTTTGTTCCGTCTGGCTCTGACCCTATTTTTGCTTTCTTGTCTGGACAGAAAGAATTAACAGAGCTTTGTGCCTCCCATTTTCTGCATAAAAGCAGCACTGGACCTGGTGAAAAGTCATGGCTTCATTTTCTTCATTTTTTCTGGTTCTTTCCTGTATCATCTGTAGATTTGAGCACCCACAGAGTTGTGGCATCCCCAGCAAGGAGTTCTGCAACATATCACCCAGCTGTTCCACACATGCCATCTTTCCTCCAATTTTCAGCTTCTCTTCCCCAACTTCTTAGGGAATCAGAGCAGGCAAATAACTGCTGCTCGCCTCACTGTGCTATAGTCATCACACAAGCAGTGCCCAGTGGCGGTTACAGCAAGGTCTGCTCTAATTAACAAAGGTAAGCAAGGACTTGTCACGCTTGAGCACTGCAGTGTGAAGATGGGCAAGGCCAAGTTACATCCAAGAAAACACACAACCATTTTTTGGAGTGGTGGCCAAGATCATTATGTTAACTGCCAAGAACTGGGGAGCATTGAAACCCCGCTGCTTTTCTCTCTCTGTATGAGGAACATTGTTTTTTCCTGTCTTTTCCAATGTAAACATAATTCTTTGTGCGTATCATAAAAGTGCACACGCACAAAGAACTGCTTCACTGCCCATTTGTCCCATGCTGGGAAGAAACAAATTGAATAAACAAATGGCATACGTTAGTTACATTGCTTCATGCACTGCTGGAATGTGTTCTGATACTCTGGTGTCTTCTATTAGGATCGCTGTAGAATTAAATATATGCATGCTTTTTTAGGCTTGTACTGTGACATCTGAAATGAAGTATGAGTTACCTGGCTTTGGATAAATGTGATATCTGTTCGAATAAGCACGTACTAGCCTTCACAGAATAAATATGTGTTGTGAAAATGCTCTTTCATCTGGCTAAATTGTAAAGAACTGTCTAAGGTAAGCTTTGATTTTCAGAAGTACCACTATTCATATTATTTGAGTAGCCATAACTTTAAAGTGTTTTTTTTTGTTGTTGTTGTTTGTTTGTTTGTTTGTTTGTTTGTTTTTACAGTTAATGTGCAACCTAATCTTGCACAAATGGCACTAATAATATTCTCAAGTGGCTTCACTGAAGTTGGGCAGTCAGATAGCAGCTGACAAGATTGAATAGAAGGGTCTCAGACTGGTCAAAATCTGCAAATAACTTTGTGAGAAAAAAGTTCCTAATTTCAAAATTATTTTGCTTTTGAAGAATTTGTACCTATTTCACTTTTAAGATTATTTTTTCATTATTCTTGTTCACAGTATTTGACTGAATAGTTTACACAATTGTTGAAGATCAGTCTCCAAGGATGACAGTAGTATCAAATCAAGTATTTCATTTAAAAGATTGATTTTTGTTTGTTTATTTCCAGATGTCACTATATCCTTTTGCTTAAAATCAAACAAAAATTCCATCCTTTCATTTCAAAACTCTCCAACAGGCATTATGACATTTAGCAAATCTCTTAATCATTTCAGGGGGATTAGGAATGGGACCAGCATTTTTACAGTCAATTTCCTCAATATGCCCAGTAGTTAAACGATTGTAATCCTCTCTCAAACCAGAAGGTGGCAAGCACTCTTAAATTATGAGCTGCACTGAAACAAGACAGGCTCTCTTCCGATAAAATCTCAGCCACCATTGTCCCCTGCTCGAGCATTTAGCCTTGGATTTTCCAGCCAAGGGTTTGTGTTTAACAGCGTCCAGTAAATCACAGCAGGACAGGACTAAAACAGGAAACATGGAAGAGAAACATATCTTCCGCTATAACTTTAAGAAAAAAAAACAAACAAAAAAAAAAACAAAAAAAAAAACTCCCTGAGACAAAAGTAGAAAATAATTGTGTAGAAAATAAAGCTGACCGGAAAAATGAAATTTCCACCCCACAGCAGCTCTGGCAAAGGGAAGGCTGCGCAGAGATCGGGCTTGCTGCCAAGCCTGGCCACAGAAGAGGCATGGGGCATGTGGAGCAAACCATGCCACAGCCTGTGCCTGTATGCAAGTGTCAAATAATCTGCTAAATATTAAGTAATGTTTTGCATGTATTTTCACAGAAGGAAACTAGCCCCAAACTTTATTTACTGTTTTTCAGCAACAACTAAGCTGCAAAATTTCCTGTTAATCTATCAGTCCTAAATGATGTAATTTGTGTGTACACATAACAAAAGTAGAAAGCTAATGTATTCTTGGGTGCTAAGTTAAATGTATCAGTAGGAATTTATTTCCTTTCTTCTGAAAAATTTTAAATTCCAGTCTGTAACTTAGCTGGGGAAACAGATCACCCAGGATATGCTACATGGGAGAGCCTAAAAGGCAAATTAATGTATATAGATAAATATGTAATGAAAAAACCAATATAAGCTCCACTTTTTAAATGTTTACATCACAGCTTGATTTTGGCACTTGGGCTGAAGACTTCATGTCAGTTGGATTCTTTCTCTGACAGGCTATTTATTTTAGTACTATGTTTTAAGAATTTGGGGGGGGGGGGGGGGGGGGAGAGAAGATTTTCAGGTAAAGGAAGTAATTTCTGAGCTTCTTTTTCTGAAGGCCTCAAAACATCAGGAGGGTAACGCAGCTTTCAGATACCCATGACAGCTGACAAGTGCTGACGACTTGAAAGCAGTAACGATACAATCCTCTCTGATGTAGGTCTTGGGCTGAGAGTGAAAGGCTGTTCCTGCTGCCACTCGTGTCCTCCGCTGTTCATGGCCACTACACAGGTGACTGCAGCACTGAGAAACTGTGCCATCATCTGACCAGCCTACGGGCAGGCACTCAGTGGAAAGGTGATCTCTGACCTTTGAGATTCCACATGCAAGTATGAGGGGAAAAAAAAAAAAAAAAGGATAAAAGGGCATGCCAGGGAGTAGGGAGGAAAATACCTCTGTCCTCATAGCAGGCCGCAGCCTCAGTTTTCCCTTTGTCTTGACCCTGCCAAGTACTGGGGAAGGAGCTTGTTGGGGTCTTCTGCTTCTTAGAGGTATTAAAATAAAGGTGCAAATTTAATCACAAAAGGTTATGAGGAAGAACAACGGTCCTGCACGTATTCAATCCATAGTCAGAACCCACTAAACTCTGTGTAAGACTGATTTATCATGTCTAAGTGGTCCCAATGTGTCCATGCTGTACCTCTGATCACCAAACCCACACACATGAAAAAATAAATAAAACTGACCCATCTTGCAGGTGTGCTTCATGAGACACACCCCACTGCAAGTGGCTTCATAGTCCTGAGCACCTTCAGCTCACTGCTTTACCCTGGAGACTGGCTTTGCCCTGGATCAGAATAATTACAACATGTTTCACCCCTTATCCTCTGGTTACCTTGCCCCAAGCTGCAAGCCAATGCTGTTTACACTTGTGACTGAACTCAGCAGTGGAAAGCCTTGTGTTTACTGAGCCTGAGGGCTAAGGAAGCTCAGAGTCCAAAGTCCTGCTACTCTCTGCAAACTTCATGCTGACCTACCAGGCTGGTAACAAATCCACGACAGCAGGAGGAATGAAGTGGGATAACACCTGAGATAATGTCAAGAGATACAGTGCAGTCACAGACGAAGGCTGCGATGACTACAGAGGAAGTTTGAGGCAAATAGGTTTTAATTAGAGTATCGTTCAGCCCTTTGGATATTTGCTGAATACTAAGCCAGATTTAACAAGGCATTTCCTTGTCAATCATCACATTCATTAAAGATTGCAAATAATGAAGAATTAAAATCCTAAGGGAATCCTAAACAGAAGAGACCTAAATCAGAGTTTAAAGGGTGAATTCTATCATTCACCCTGCTTACAAGTATCTACCAAGGCAGGAAAATGTTGTCCACTCAGTCCAGCTTCTGCTTGATTTTGACAACTTGCCTTATAATCCTGGTTTTAATAGGTGTCACTGCAGAACAGGACCACTGAATAGGTGTCTTCTGGACTGGACTCAAAGTAAGCACAGAGCAAGGACCAGAAAAGATGAGAACCAGAATAAGGAGCTATTTAATTGGACTTGTAAGTAAAGGCTCCTGCAAACAAAAGACTGATGCTGAAAAGCTGCAAAGACTATCTGACTTTTTCAGAGAAAGACACTGCTTAATCCTTTCTCCTGATAGACACTGGTACCCTCTGCCTGCAAAAATGGATGGATGCTCAAAGCCTGCTCCTTTTCTGTTGGGAGAGTTGCACCAGGCAGCTCAGCTGCCCTCAGGTAGCAGGCAAAACACATCTGACCAAGCAAAGGAGACCAACTTGTGCCTCTGAAGGGAGTATAACAATCAAGCTATGCACAAGAGAACTTATCTGTGATACAGAAAGCTTCCTACACAGACAGACAAAGCAGGAGCCATACACCCAATACCAGGTTCAGGTGAGCTCAGTGAATCCTCTCAGATGAACAGAGGATTCACCTAAAAAAAATTGAAGAAGCGTCAAGTTGGGTGAAGTTGTCACATGGAATTTTTCTGCAGGTGGGCAAAGGGGCAGGAAGGGACAACCAACAGGGACACAATCACATCTCATGTCAGCATTCTCAAAGTAGAACTCTCTCTTTTGTTTCTTTGCCTTCTAAATGGTATTTTTACTCCATTAAAATTAAACTAGGTTTTAATATTAAAATAACTGTTAAATAATGTGAAAACAGAATAGGTTCACCCAGATTAAAAATTCATATACACATATATGTTTTTCTCTTTGCTCCATTTCTCTGGATTCTTCCAGCTCAACTCAAACAAACTTCTTCACCTGCCTCTTGTCTGCCCAATCTGACCATGATTTATTTAGCCCTAAGCTTATGTTTAAAGATGCATCTGAAGCTTTTTCCAGCTGTTAGTATCACAATACCGTCTGACATTGTACTGTGACTTTCCTGTGACTGTTCCTGTGACTTTCATACTTGCAAATATTCCCTGTCTTAAACTTTTGGAGAATTAAGAAATATCTACAGTTAGTTTGCTAGGTCAAAAACAGTCTATCTCAGGGCTATCTGAAAACAGACTGTATGTTCTACCTGACTATTGGCTTCAATTTAAAACAATGGACTTTCTTTTCAAATTTCATCAGCTTTCCATCACTTTCAGGAAAGAGATTGAAAGGGAATAGAAAGGAGGAAGGAATATAAACGTTAATGTGCATACAAATGTGGTGGGGAGTGAATGCAGGGAAAATTCACACTCCAGTTGGCATCTTCTCCCCTGTAGCCCAGGCTGACACAGCCCCTGTGACTATTGTGTCTTTGGCGGGCGTTCAGTGGATCGCAGCTGAAGATGCTCATGTGAACCCGTGGGAATCCAACCTGCCAAATTCCTCGTGGCTTCACTTGGTACAATCTCATCTTTATTTAATGCTCTTTTCTCCCCTGCTGTGGCTTGGTGCAGCTCTTTTCTGCAGCATCCCTTAAGATACGAGGGCGAGAAGTATCACATACTTAGAAGCGTGGACCTTTCCACCACCCTGTCAGCCTGGTCAGGTGTGAGATTCAGACTGGAAAAGCTGGAAGATTCAGTCAAAAGTCTGGTGAGAAAAGAAACATTGCAACAGAGGAGGCAGTCCCTGCCTATTGCTGGCTCCTGCCCCCAGAGAAGGCACAGTTTGACCATGGTGCTGACAAGTCAATGAGAACTATTGAGTTTCCAGAGCGCAGTGAAATCCTGAGGTACAAGACAGCAGTCTGTCTGGTGGAGATTTTTTTCAGATCAAAGAGCCCAGAAGTCACAATTTACCTAGGATTTAGGATGCTCTGGGGTCTGTATTTTCCCCTCTTCTGCCTGTCACTATTTGCAAACTGCGTGCAATCACTTACTGCAACACCCGCTTACCATCCATAGAGCTGCTGAGGCAGAATCAATATTGCATTGAGTTCTCATTAACTTTTGGGTGAAATGTGCATGCTCCTGGCTCCAGGAAGAAAATGGTTGTTATTTCCCCTTTCTACAGCTGTCCCTATTTGTCACTACATTTGCAAACATGACCCTGGAAGTCAGACTTCATTATAGCAACAACCACCAGTCCAGAGGGAAATTAACCAAAAAGGATATATTTTTTTTCAACAGCAAAGAAGCAAACAACAACAAAATGCATCTTGGCAAGGTAATTGAAAGAAACTCATCACTTTTAATGAAAGTTAAAGTGATTGCATTCTAAGCAAGTTAATTATATCACTGTATTATTGCTGCCTGACAGATTAATTTCATTTATAGTCAGTGGGGAGGTAACCCAAACTAGAAGTCCATTGCGAAGCTTTTCATTGATTTTTAATGGGCTTTGGATTGGATCTTTGGAGAATTTTGCCTTTATGCTTCTATAATGCTGATCCATGTAAGAATGGAAATTCTAATTCTACATTTTTATTTTTTTCTGGAAGAATTTCTTAATGATCAGCAGTAATCATATCAATACTGCAAAGTGACCTAGATTCTTTTCTGACAAAATAATCCAAATCAGAAGTGTTCCAAAATATGTCAAAGTATTCCAAATATCCAAAATATTCTTACCAACATTATCTTCTTGCTGGAGGTGTAGTAATCACATGTTGAATTAGGTGTTCCTAGAAAAAGGTGCATTTTTCTTGCTTCAAACACTACCATTTTAATACTGCCATTTTGAAAGGGTCATTTTTTCATTACTTTTCACTTAAAAGTTATTATAAAACCTGTATCACACAATAGCTGAGAGCAGCACCTCCACAGTTAAGTGTGACTTTTCACTTTTGAAGTAACATTCCCTCCTTTGGTGTTACTTAAAAGTGAAGATAGAATTTTCGAAAAGAAAGCACTTTGTCATTTATTTTCTGACTATTTTTCAGCATTTTACATATTAAAGAATTTTCTGTGATTAAAGAAAGTAGTAAAATTTTTACCCCATTTTTTTTCCTATTAAAAAAAAAAAAAAACAACTTTATATGGGGAAAGTTTGAAAAGAGACGTTTTTCTGTTAAAATCTCTTTGGGAGAAATTCTCCTCTGCTGTGTATGAGATACAACCTTTTTCTTCTTCATCAGATGTTGAACCCAAACTCTTCCTAATTGAATGATGAATGCAATGTGTTTACTGGTTTTAAATCTTTATGATCTACATAATAACTGTAAACTAGAAAGAGTCTTGAAACAGTAAGATATATCTGTGCCCTTCTAGCCAGATTTTCATCTCTGCAGCTGTTCAGCAAGACCTGAGCCATTTTCAAATTAAATCAGTGCTGTTTAATCTACAGCATTTTATTTATATTTGCATTGAGTCACAGATGAGGTCTGTACATCCATAGAACACATCCTATAAAAAATGTGTAAAGTAGGAATAAACAGAGTCAGAATTATCTATATACAGAGATGGGCTGAATATTACAGAAGACGGCTGCCCTGAGATGCTCAAATCAGTATTTCAAACCATATATTTGAAAGTTCATTGTGGTTTTCATTACTATACAGACAGGAGCATTTTCCTGCCTGTCATTTTTAATGAAAAGTGTAAAAAGTGGGAAGTTTCTTGTTGTTCATGTACTTGCTGGAAGTGCAAAAAAAGTAAACTTAAGCAGCCTCTGCACTAGTAGACAATAGTTGACAGGGCTAAACATCTGGTCTAAACTCCCTGGAATTTTAGGTTCCAAACTCAAAAGCATCTGGCTGATCCTTTATGTGTTTACAGAAAGCAATGTCAAATATCACACAGCTTAAATGTTCGCTCACTGAAATGCACACAGGCTCAACGAGGTTTAAAGTTCTCTTTTCTGCTATAAAAAGCACTGCAGCACCTCACAGTTCCCCATGATGAGGGTTTGTCTCATTGTTTCTAATCTAACTTTCCATTCCACCTGCTCTGGTTTAGCAGGGCACTGAGTGGGTCTCACTCCCTACCCCAGAAGTGTCTGCATTTCACTGAGTGGTATTGAAATGTTAAACACGCAGCTGCAAGGCATAGCTTCTCACTTGAATCTCCACTTCTTTTATGCTTTAACTTTATATTTTCTTCTTGCACTGAAGAAATTCACTTACCAGTCCAAGGCATTGGCTCAGAGACTGAGGAGTGTCTGCTCCTTGGTGCTAGATCTGCAGAAAGGGAGGTCTCATGAGAATTAATGTTTCAGTAGGGTGAGAAACTCACAGGCAGACTAGGCTGTGAAGCGGCAGCCAGCAAAAAGTGAAATGTTAAAAGACATAATTAGTTCTAGCTCATTGAGAGAAAAGTCTGTAGATCTCCTGGTGTGATCAGGAAGGCTCATTCAGGCTCTGTGGGAAGAGGATCTGGGAAGCCCTCGACTCAGGAACAGATCCCTTAACCTATAGGCTCTGGAGTATCAGGCAAGTCACTGATGTCTTCAGTGACTGGCACAAGATTGTGTGTCTTCCACATGTTGTAAATCTGCCATGGCTAAAATCACCTTTCTCCTATTCATGTGGGATCACAGTGCTGCCAATGGCTTTGTCCCCTATCTCAGCAGCCTGCTAGCTGCTAGGTGGCCACAAAGCCAGAAGAGAATCAAAGCTCTGCAGGAGCTCCTCTAGAGTATATTCAGACTGCCTTACACTTAAGACATAGCTAATTATTCACATGGTGGCAAACAAAATTTATTTGTTTATAACATTTACAGGGTTCTCTAGATATGGACCGTGCTCACTGTTGTTTATGGTTGAACTCACCCTGACCTGGGTAATTTCACAGGATTTCAACACTTTTATGGAGTGATAGAGTAGTTTACGCATGAAGAAGGGGAATATATGTTTGGTGACTAGTCAGGAAAAGAGATGAATGAGGGAAGGGAGATGTTGTATGGTGGAGGTCTATTAAATCTTGTGTGGTATGAGAATGGTTTGCCTCTGGCAAAACACCAACTAAGATGCATTTATAGTTTCTTAACAGAAGGCAGGTTTAGAAAAAAGTATATACTTCACACAATGCAGAGTTATGGACCTCTGCTTCAGAATATGTTAGTGGGTACTAAAAGCTTATGGCTTCAAAAAGGGTCTGGACAAATGCATAGTGGAAACATCCCTTGGGATCTATGGTCACCACCACCCACTCCACAAATACAGAAACACACAACTGAAAGTTGGGAAAGGAGCCTTCCCAAATTTGGGCAAATATGATGCATTTGCCTTGTTATACTCTCCCATAGAAACAAGGTCCTGGGTAGGAGGGAAAGTTGGCCTTACCCAGTGGGGCTATTGTTAGATTCCACATTCACCCCACATTGCAAATTTGAAATTCAAAGAGAAATTTACTTCTATAAAACAAATTACAGAACTAGGTCCTCAGTAAACATGTGGACTTAGTTGTTAGTCATGAAGCTAATTTGCCCCAAACCAATAATTCTGCCTCCAACGATGGTAGTTATTTTCAGGCAATACATGTGTCATCAACAATTTTGATAGCCTTTTAATGTGTTTTCTTTTATGACAATGTTACATGAGTTGTTCAATGTACCAAATTGCAACAAATATTAGCGAACAAAAAAAAATAATAAGGCTGCTTAATGTATTCAATAGATTGCCACTTGCCAGGAAAATACCACACTGTAAGCAGAGAGAGCAAGACAGCATGTTTTCCTTACAGTAGGACTGCACTTTATTATTTGCAAGGAACTTTCATGCAGAAAGGAGCTAAAGTCTAACTCAAGGTATGCTCTTTCTATGACAATGCATAAGTGACCTTAGACAGGGGTATAGCTTTCCCTGAGACAAGAGTTAGACAACTAACTTTGAGGGAAGCTAACCCATACAGTAAAGTGATGTGTGGTCAGAGTGAGCCTGTAGACTCTGTGAGCACTTTACAAAAAAGAAACGCAAAGCCTGTAAAGTACAGCTACAGTGGGGATGATAAGATCCAACAATCTCAGAAGTTCACAAAGAGAGTTCCACAGATGTCAATGTGCTTTGTGTCAGGAGTTCTGGAAATGTCTCCACATTTTTCTGCAGAAATGAATAATTTTTTTGACCATGGCTTCTACTTGGTTTCTTCCTGTCAGTGAATACAGAGCCACGATACCACTCAGGCAAACCAGTAACATGGGACTCCCTCATGTCAGGCAATAATTGTCAGCTCAAAGTGGGTGAGGACCAGGTTGGGAAGGGAGCACTCTGAGAACAGCATTGATTTGAGTGCAGCCTGGGGCTCAGCCACAAGAAAACCCTGGTGCCTACAAATCCTCAGCACTCAGCTACACTGCAGCAGATCCATAACAGGTAACATCAGGTGAGCTTGCGAAGGGAGAGCAGTGTTAACGTACAATAGCCACCTGTGTTTGAGGCAGGAGTCATCCCAGTTCGGCTGTCACACAGCAAAGCTGTCACATGGCTGAAACTTGCTTCTCTGAGAGCTCAGCTAAATCAATCACTGCCATTATTAGCTGAATCGCTGAAACGACACGTCTCAGGGCTTTCATTCTAGGGGAATGTTTTGAAAAGCAGCTTGCGTGTTCTATGGTTTTCATTTATACAGCCAATGCTAAGTCCCATCTTGCCCTCGAAAGGACCACGAGATTTCAGCCAAAAAGCAAACCACCAGTGACTCATGAATCAAGTGCAGGTTCCAAGCCCAATTGTTTATCAGTTTTCTTCATCAAGAGATTTGTCCTCTGTATATCACCACAGAAGAAAAAGTATTTACAATTTCTGTTTACAGGAGTAATAAAAGAAAAATAAAAGAAAAACAGTTCCAGTCCAGGACAACATGGTAATAGATCCAGATTCACGTGGAGTCAGGGACATATTCGATATTATATTATCTAAAACGACTTTACTGTAATGTTTAGAAATCAACTATTTTGTCAAGAGGTTGCACAGAGTACCTGCAGAGATAATAAGTACAATGTGCAACACAGAAATTAATTATGAAGCCAACCCCATAATTATTTTAATGCAAATTGAAGACTGCTTTCTTAGTTCTTGGGAAAGTTTCCAGCTAATATGCTGTAAAATATTAGAGCCTCAGCAGATTTCCAGCTTGGCTCCACATTGGAACTAAGCCGTGAGAGTTCTCTCCCATTTTGCCTGCGAATGATGCCAGGTATGAAGCAGTACATCAAGCTGAACTCTAAAGAATACTTTGAGTATAGCAGTCTTTGAAGGCTGTAAAATGTCTCATAACTGAGCTCTGGCATTTCCCAAGTGTGCAGAACTGTACCTTTTAACAGCCATGCAGCAGTTTTATGTTTCTGCATTTGCAGCTGTAGTAAAAGCATGATGTCTTCTTTTTATTCCTTTGTGGCTGGTGCACACCAGTGATTTCCCTGGGACTGCTCCTTGCCTGAAAGCTTCTCCTGCCTCAGAAGGACTTTGTCTCTCCCCATGTCATGCACCAGGAGCCCTTCCATGGGCTGGAAGTTATGGGCTCCCCTGTGCAACTCTACAATGACAGATGTGTGAAATGAGCCAATTAAAAGAGCAATTACAGAGCAACTTTTAAAAGGGAATTAAGGTTGGAAATAACTAAATGACCTGCTGCCCAAGGAATTTTAACATGGAATCAGGGCCAGTGTCAGAGATGTGCTTACCCCAGTAAGGTTACCCAGATTCCCTGGTAGATGTAAGTTTTTCCTTGGTATCCAGTGTCCTTTGCAGCTTCCCTAGTCCAGAAAGTGAGAAGAAAAAAAAAAAGCTGACCAAGATCAAGATTTCTCTGTGAGAGTTTCTTTCAAGAACTTTGGGGATTTTTTCTTTCCATTTTGTTGTTTTTGTTTGCTTGTTTTTTGTGCACGTTTTTGTTTGTTGTTGTTGTTGTTCTTATGTTTTGTTTTATTTTGTTTTGTTGTGTTGTTGTTTTGTGTTTTTTTTTCCCAATTGTGAAGGGTGTGTATCAAGAAAAATAAACCAACATTGTCTTGAAAGGTATGGAGTCAATCCAAGGCAAAAGGAGCTATGCTTCAAAGGTTCCAACTCAGACTTAAAAACTGAGGTCTTTTTTGTTCTTTCTAGTAACTGTTTTACTATGGTCATATTGCTTTCTGTTCCTTGAATCTGCTTGTAAATGCTCTTGCCCCATTTTTTTAAAGTCCCCAGAAGGAAGATCTTGGTTTTCTGTACATTACAATCCTTTTTCTACAAAAGCTTTGAATCAAACCGATCTAACCAGATTACCCTGCAGTGCAGGACTGTGGGAGAAAACACTGACCAAATTGTGCACTGCAAATTATGGCATCTGCTGTGCCACCCTGTCAATCTCCAACAGGAATGGGGCATACATTTCACTTACACACCAATAAGTTAGATGACACTCTACTCCAGCTGTCTACAGCTTGGATAGCTGGCCTAGCTATCCAACCTCTCTACAGGTAGGATCATCAGTAACAAACTGGTGTTTGTCTTTCAAGGATTTCACCATCAGTTATCAGTTTATTCTGGTGCTGATGACATAGAGCTGACTAGGAAGGAATTTCTAGGAATTTACTTTTCACAAGTAAATGATAGCAGAATCTCTGCTAATGTGAAAAATCACGGAGCTGGGGGCACACACACTTCACTCTTATTCAATCTAGTGCAAATAAATGGTTCACACTAATATTAGCTAAGTCACTGTATATTATAGTACCTAAAGTAGTATCAGGGGTCAGAAAAACATCTTATCTCCATGATCCCTAAAAATACATAAACCATATATTTCCTGTGAAAGCTTAAACTCCAAGATTCAGCCCTTTCTTATATTTTGGAAATTCTTCCTTTTTAGATTGTAAATTCACTGTTGCAGAGACTTGATTTAATGCCTGTTACCCACATCTATATGAATATCTAGATCCCTGATGTCTAGCTTCATGAGGTAAAGTACCTGTGTGGCCTGCTTCTAATGCAATAAAGAGATTTACATTTATTTTTAGCCCTACTTGTACTATCAAAACTTCACAGGGTGGCCTAGCCCAAAAAAGAATAAGCTGCTTGTTTTCAAGGCACTTCTCCGTTTGCTGCATACTCTTGGGAAGTCTTATGTCGCTGAAAATTATCCACCCGTATGGACAAATTCTCCACAGGCATTCACTCTCACTGACCTTTCCCGGCACGTGGGAATGATTCCAGCTGTGCTTTATGAGCAGCAGTTCTTCATCCTTGATCTGAGTTGTCCTAGGGGATTCCTGCTTTCGTAATCCTCTTCCTGCCTTTGTATGTGGCAAGAAGATGTAAAGAGAAAACAATAATAACTCTAGAGTAAGGAGGTGGGGAGGTGGGAGCCATCATACACAAAGGGGAACACGCCAATACTCCACGTTCAGGAAAAGAAAACCTATACTTCCACCAGCAGTGTTTGTGTCTGGGGACTTATTTGCACTGCTGTAAAACAGGACTTGATCATATGCTTAAGTTTAAGAACACATGTAATTATGGTCTGAGAGCAGCAAGCAGGGCTTATCTGTTTAACAATTTTCCTACAGGCAAACTGTCCCTGCTTTTCAGAATCACAACTTAAGAAAAAGGCTGGGAAAATGAGCCTGGGACAGAAAACAGACCAGCAGCCTGGAAAGATACAAAACAGAACAAAAATATGTCACAGGCTATTGTAAAAAGACATTTCTAGTTAGGAAAAAGTGACTTGCCAGACTAATTTGAGAATATATTTGTCATGAGCCAGATAAGATGAGCCAAGATTTTTAAATCAGCCCATCCTTGCTTCCTTTGGCTGGTAGCAAAGAAGAAGAAACTTTGCACAGCAGGGAGAATCTGATGCTGAGCTAATCGAATGTGCGTGCAGAGCGAGCAGCAGATGACAAGGACGGGGTTGGCAGGATGTCGCCAGATTGTTTGATTAGCAATGGGATGGTTCAAGAGCTCCCTGTCCTACCAGGGACTTGGCACAGATGCTGGCACATGACTCAGTCCTCAAGTAGTTGTTCACTGCAATACTGTTTGAGAAATTGCTCTGCTTCTCTGAAAACAGGAAGGGTATTAACAAAAACAAAAACAAGGATGAGAAAGAAAGGCTACGAGACTTTGTCTATAAATGTTAGATTTTGGCTATTCTTTCTGCTAATACCATTCAAACTTCAGATGAAATGAGATATTTGACTTGGGATAAAAATCGGATAGTCTGAAATTAAACCCGGCAAGAGTAATATGAGGGAGCGTTGACTAGTGGGTATTTTCTTTCCCCTACCGTTGATATCCATGTTATTGCTTTTTTCTGTGTGTCAGTTTAGACCAAACAGCCACAGAAAATTAAAGATTTTATTTTTTCTGTGGGACAAACATGGTGAGAAAATCAGCAGCACTTTCTTTTGGCACACCAAAGTTGCAACTCTATTCTGGGGAAGCTAAGCAAAAAAAAAATAAACTGATTTTAGTGATGTGTGTATAGAGATAGGAAGAAAGCCCCAAACATCAAAACTACCTATCAACACAGAACAAGTATAGCAATTGTCTTTGATTACTAACAGCAGGTTTTTCAAACTACAGACAAAATATATATGGATTATGAGTAATTTTCTGAGCTATCCAACTAGGCATCTTGAGGTAGAATCAAAATTTTTGATGCTATAGATTCACAACTACAATCCAAATTGTGTTGCCCAGGCACAGATAAATATAGTCCTTGCACTAAAGCCAGCTCAGAAAAAATTAGGGGGTCTGACATCTTCCTCGAGATTTTTAAGATAGTTTGAATTATAAAATAACTAAGTCCCCTAGAAAGAAGATGCACATTGTTGTTATCTTCTATATTTATCACACTGCATAATCAGCTGTCATCAATTTGGATAGCTCTGTTAGCACCAACAGAGCAGATTTTATTTTTTTTCATGGGATAGCTAATCTGGAGTATATATGGGACTTGTGTGTAACAATTATACAGATATATGGAGAAATATTTTAACACAGCCAGCAGTTTTATAGTGGGCTTTCATATGCCTCTGTACTTCCAAATCATATGTGTAACTACATTGCTGTCAGTATCCAGCATGTTCAGATGGCTATATTGCTTCTCTCTAGCACGTCTTCTGACTAGCTTGTCATAACAATCTATGACACCATTCTTTGACAGCTTACCACTGCTTTACATGAAATGTGAGGGTTTTTCTGCAATCACAAGTTGGATTCATATTCCTAAATAAGAGTGTGGGGGAAGTGCATGTAAGTATAGATATAAGTGTGTGCGTATGTGTACGTAGACAGACACATACGCAAATCCAAAATATCTGCATGTGAATCATTAGAATTACAATTAGACAGAATCAAGAAGTGCAAGGTTGGATATCTCTCCTAAGCTGCATATCCTTTCTTGGCTTTGTGGAAGACTCCTTTTTATTTTGTGACAACAGATGATGCACTACCAGTGGAGTGTTGCCACATCGCTGAGAAAGGAACTGCTTGTTTGAATGGGCTTTGCATTTGTTTTAGAAGAGAACTATCTCCACTTTCAGTCAGATTCATTTACTTTGTGATGTTTTCATGACTTGTATTTTAGTTTTAATAAATAAGGCTAAAGGACATAACATATAGATATTGTATAGATACCTATAGATTATGATGACAAATCGCAGTTACAGGTTTTTCTACTAGATGAATGTGGTTAATTGGTCAGAATGGGAAAACTCATGGGGAAAAGGGAGTCAAATTAAAATACAAAAGATAACATAAGAGGTTTTGTCTGTGCTTCTGACAATACACAGCTGTTATCTCTCCTATTCTTGGCTTTGTGTAAGGGCTGGCAAGAAATCCAACATAATCAAAAGTACCCTTTCAGAGATGCAGCAGCCTTCTGGATCTAAGGAGAGGACCAGTGCTATGGCGACTTTGTCAATTAAATTAATAATTAAACTCAGAAAGAATAACAACTATTAAATACCTCTCAGCTATGAACACAGTGAGAGCAGTGGACATCAAAATGTTGAACCTCAGCTCCGTTCCCTAGAATGTGAGCAGGACCTTTGCCACCTCTCTGCAATGCTACGCAGACCCGCAAAGTTCAAATCTGCACTGCGTGGTACCAACACACCAAATCCTCCTCAGCAGCTTGTAATGAAAGGAAGACCTTCAGTTTGGAAGCTTATGGACATCAAAACTACATGCTCCTGCGTACAAAAGAGACAGTCAGCATTGCCTGTGCCCCTAGAAAAAGAAGGGAAATTTTTGTGGGACCTGAGAGAGAGGACTGCATCCGACATAGAGAGAAAAACAAAAACAAACACTCCTTGTTTCCCATGAAATTCTTCATTTTTCCTCCTTCCTGCTTGCAAATGAAAACAGTCCCTGCTGGTTGGATCTGGGGGAAAATCTTTCCTGACAAGTAGCTTAATATTTGAAAGAGAAAGCAAACAGATCCCTGAAAGGCTTCTCTGTACCACAGAGAACACCATCTTACTCTATTCCTCTCATTCTAGTTGAAGCTAATTTTGAATGTTTCAGAAAAAGATGAAGAAAAATAGTCCAGAAGATAAGCTTTGTATAAGAAGGGTGTAAAACATATTTATAGCCCTTATACTCATTTTAAGCTACCATCTCAAAATCTTTCCTTTGTTTCTGGGCATCCTGTGTGACCCTTGTAATCACAATGAATGTCTCTCAGGCAACTTTACCCCCTGCCCTGATCCATTTCTAATAGTGATTGTGCTAAAGACATTTCTGTATCTGCAGCTCTTTAATCTTCCATTGCCTGGAAAATGCCACTGCTCTGTGGCTGTGGCCATTAGGAATGACTAGCAAAGTCTGCCTGAAATGAAGAATGGGTCAATGTGAATTGGCTTATATTCTGTCTTTTACAGGCACATCCAATAAAGAAATCTCCTTCACATCGGGACTGTCCAAAGCCCATTGACGTCAGTGGAGAGACCTGATCTCAGCGGGTTTTAAATCAGACTCTGTAGCTGAGACTTCCAAAGCAGCCTGGGGGATTCAGACACATATCTTTCATTAAAGTGAGGGTGTTTTAAAGCAAATGGAAGATATGTGTCTGAAATCCCCTAGACTGCTTTGAAAATCTAAAATACTGTGCAAGCTATACAGCTTTCCCCATAAAAATAGCTGCCAAATCTTGCTTTGGTAAAGGCAGTAGAACTGCATGAAAAGATCCACACAAAAGTCTGGTCCCCATTAAACCCTCCCCATTCCAAAGCCATTTGGTGGAGCAATTAGGTTGCTCTGGACCGTCAGGACTGCACCGACAGGGACTTCAGCACTACATGTATAAGGGGTGTTATTTCAGCCTGGCCTGGCTAGGCTGGGGAGGATGAAGTAATCACCAAAATTGTGCCGGGAGAAGGATGACATGGAACAAAGAGCAGGCATGACCAAATGCCATTTTCTCCCATTTGAGCAACTGAAGCCATGAGAAGTTGCTTCACTTTTAACAACAGTCTTACATCTCAAAGTCTTTCAGACACTTGAATTTGTGATTTCTATTTTCCAGTGGGGATGCTAATCCAGGATTGCCATTCCTACAGAGGGACTTAGACGTTGAAATACCCATGGTGACTCTTCTCTCATCTGACCTTAGGCACCAAGGAAGTGCATATCCAGTCCAGGTTAGATTTCTAAGGCAAACTGTGAGAGAGAAGTGTCTCTGGAAAGATGTTCATCATATGCTATGAGGTTACAGAACACTCTCCCACCAGAGCTGCCTCAGTGGAGGAAAAGCTACCTCCAGCTACCTTCAAGACACCGAAGTCTCTAATAGCTAAATCTGGCTGAAAGGAAGCCATTGCTTTTTAATGTCATAATACCTGAATTGATACTACCATGCTTGAGGGGGGAAGGAAGCAAACTGGGAGCAGGTCTGCTACATCCCCTCATGGACATTAAGGAATATTTGACGTGGAGTTTCCCATTAGCCTGTGGGCAAGGCTGGTCTGTCTGCACAGTCTGTGTTGACGAGGCTGAGCTCTCTAGAAGAGACTGCCCAGGAGGGCTTCACCACCACCCAAATAGCCTCTTGTAGGACAGGTCTTGGTGCACATCCTTTGCCTCCTGTCTGGCCTTGACAAGAACACAGAATTGTACAGCTCAGCACCAAAGAAAAATCACCTCTGTTTTGTGAGAGGTGGTGAGAAAAACCTTCCTGCAGACCATGATGACAATCTACTTATTAGTCAGACATAGCCTTACCCAATTACATTATTACTTTGTGGCAAGCTAGAACAAGGCAACACCATTAACTCTTCATTTTAGCAGTCCACTGCCTTCACATTCAATTTAGAAGGCAGAGGTTCAGGTTGTCATGCCTCTAGCATGCCTCATTTGTGTGGGTGCTTAAAGCCTTTTCCCTTTATTCCTTGCATTTTAGGACTACTGAGAACAGGTTACATTCTGCTAGAATGACAAAGAGTAATTGCATTCAAGGTGTTATTTCTTGGTGGCAGAGATACTTCAGACCTCGGGTTGATTCCAAATTCCAAATATCAGAAAGTTTGAGGCAGTCAGCTCTGGGTTTCCAATACTGACCTGTCTCCTGTAAACATAATCAAAAACTTATTATAAGACTCACACTGGACAAATGTTAAGCCGAGTCCAGGGATCTGCACATAGTTCATATTTTTAGTGCAGAAAAAAAAAATTGACTCAAAGGGAAAATTGATGTACAGGAAAATTTGATAAAGCTGATGTCTGGATAGCTTTTGCTCTGGTGAGATGTTACAACCTGTGCAAGACAATCTCTGAAAGAGGTAATTGAGCATTTGAAAAGAAACTGTTAATCACAGTTAAGATAACAACTTCAATGAGCTACCTGTCAGGGCAAGTGATGAACTCAGCTTCTATTCTATGTTTGTCTGGAGAAAACTCTGTTGAGAAACTACAAGCATACTCACATCTCTAAAGAGAAAGTTCATGATAACAGAGGATTTAATAGACAGAAAATTGATTTTCATGGAAGGTGAACTATTTGTATTTCTTTTTCTTTTTATCACACATCTGAAATATTTTATCTAGCTTAGTTTATGAAGAATGTAAATAAATTTATGTTGAATGTTAAATAAACTTTTTCTTTATTTTCTCAATTTCCTTTTCTTTCACTTTTTAATAAATCTTATTTGGGCTGAGATTATGCTCGTAAAGTCAATTCATGCAGGAGCCGCAGAGAAAACAGATGCTGTAACCTTTGAACAGAAGTGCTTAGAAGCAGTGCAAAAGAGAGCTTGGAAATGAAAATTACCACTTTTGTCTGAGGGAATCATAGAACACAGAACACAGAAGTAGCTCATATGAGAGGCATAAACATTTCCCTCCTGATTTATGGTAGAACTGACCCAGGATACTGAACGCAGCCACAATGGCATCCATGTTAAACTACTGGCATCAAAACGCCCCAGAACGATAGCTTATTTCTTAGTACCTAGGGGCACACAAAAGCAGAACTGTGCATCCAGTACTGGCAATGGCTTGATGGGCAGAGCTGTGACAGATTTGTTCCATGTAGAAATGGAGACAGGGAAGCAAGAAGGAGCCAATGACTCTGAAAGGAGTCGTCACCCACCACAGCCTTGGAGATATCACCTCCTGCAGAAGGAGTCAATAACACCTACTCGGTAGCCACCAGAGGAGCTTGGGATGGCAGGGAAGGAGGAGAATTGGCCCCATGAGAGAAGGAACTGTGATTATAAGGTAGCTTATATGATGATTATATGTATCAGCCAACACATGCTGCATTAAGATATATCTTATATCTGACTTTGTGATAGCAATAGAAAATATAAGCAATGCTGTAAATGGCTCATGTAGGGTTACATTTGAGACAGAGTGCAGTTTCATTTCCACAGGTTAAAGGAAAGATAGAGTTAAACTGCAGCAGATGTAGGAATTGTATCAGAGAAAACTATAGGATCCCAGCTTAATCTTAGCTTGGCAAAATACAGAATGTGGTGCAAAACTGGAGGGAAATTAAACAACACAGCAGAAGACCAAAAGTGAGATGATTTTTGGTCTACATAATCTTTCCAATAAGGAGAAGATAAATAGATTTATTATTCAATATATTGTTTTCCTCCTTTTAATTGATAAGCAGCACTCATATCCTATAAAGAGAGCCACTAATAATGAATTAATTAAATAAGTAAAAACAAAAACCTCCCAGCTCTTTCCTTTCTTGTACCAAGACCAAGCTTAGCCATTTCTCTTTCACATACAAGACTAGAAACAGAATATTTTGGAGATTTGGCTTTAGTCTTTGTTTTGAGACACAAAATGGGATGCTGAACCATACACAGCTTATTTGGATCCGCTTGGCGCTTTCATCTACCATCATCTGGTTCCTATGTGCCCCTCGTGCTCTCAAACCTTCTTCAGCACCCTAAAGATAGATGACAACATGTTTATGCTCTGTTTGCTCTTAAAATTATCCCACTGCTATGTCACGCTGAAACCTCAAACAAAAGCTGCATCTCTTCCTCTTCCCACCCAACAGAGCCACAGCTGCACAGACTCCCTGTGACAGAGAGCAACAAGCCAGCCCACTCGCGTCACCATGCCATTACGCATCGCTACTCTGCATCATCAAGTGGCAATGTCACCCCCACACATGAAATAATAATGGCCTAACAGATGTGAAAGTCATCACATTTTTGTCTAGTGCTGTTGGAAGAGGAACTAACAGAACAGAAGCAGATTTGTAGGGAAATCATTCAGGCAAAATCTCTTCAGAGAGCTTCATGCAAATTAAAAGGATTGTGTGGGTTTATTTATTTATTTATTAATTATTATTATTATTATTATTATTATTATTATTATTTCTGTTTTGAGTAGGTTTTGTGGCAACATTTCTGATTTGCATTTTAGCCAGCATTAATAAATATGTTTTAGGCTCATGAGAGCTGCTAAACAGACCACAGGGTTATTCCCCTATTATGGAGGACAAATGCATTTAACTCTTCCAGACCATCTCTCTGCTTAGCTGTTGTGATAGCTCTGTGCTGTACAACTTTCTTCAGTTAAAATGATTAAAAAAAAAAGTTCCCTTTATCTTTTGCTTTCTCAAGAACATGTCCACAATCAGCAGCCAATCCATGGATGCCAAAACACGATGGACAGACTTTGCCACTAGCACTGACTAATAATGGGAAACATGCACCATTAGCATAAGGCTGTGGTTTTTTCAATGTCCCTCATAAACACTTTATGACTGCTCTGATAAAGCCCTGGTAACTTCTAATTAGAAAAGTCAGCCTAATAGAAATAATAATAATAATAAATAAATAAATAATAATAATAATAATAATAATAATAATAATAATAATAATAATAATAATAATAATAATAATAATAATAATAATAATAAAAAATTATTCGTAGCATCCTATTCAGAGATTTTTAGTTCTTAAAATTTTGACATTTCATTTTAAACATTAAAATTTTTGACATTAAATTTTGACATTTTAACATTTGGGGATGATGTATGTCTTTATATGAGGTGATGGTCATTAGAAGAGGGGTTTTAATCACAAAACATGATGTTTTTCAAGCTACACATGCCTCGCAGAGACATGATGGCTGACACAACCCATCCTAGGATCAGCTCCTGACCCATGCTTTGAACCTGCTTTGTGACTCCAAGAAAATCACTTATGTCTCTGTGCCTTATTTTTCCCCTTACAGGGAAAAATATATTCAAAGAGCAACTTGCAACCTAGTCACAAGAACATGAGAAACATACATTTTTTAAGACATGCACGTGAATCCACACTTACATATGTTGTTATCCAAAGTTTTCGTTACTTCCCAAGTTCTGCTAAATACCGTGCTTTGCCTGACTCATGTTGTTTGCTCCCACTTCACACTTTTCCTGTGCCTCTCATGCCTGTGGGATGGTGCCTCGAGGACTCCAAGCATCAGCCCCACACTCTGCCCAGTGGCTGTGTGCCACCACCAGTGTGTCACCCAGGGGAAGTCCCTCTGCACATCTGTCACCTGGGTGTTTTTTAATGAATACAAGGAGTAAGTGCTAAGAGTTGCACTTAGACTTAGTGATGGAGTGACAAATCGCATGCTGCTCTCTGTGTCTGTATATATCTCTACAAGTTAGGCTATGGTTGTCCCGGCTTGTCACCTCCCCAGGTCAATTTGCTCAGAGCTGCAGTACAAAACAGTGGCAGACTGCAAACAAAATGCCAGCTCTCCTGTCTTCCAGACCAGTGGCCATTTTTCTGGGCTATATTTCAGCCAGTTATATTAATTCTGCAGAGCACACACAAAATTAATTACATAACAAAGCAGGAGAGTCCAACAGTACTCCCTCAGGCTGACAGCAGACTCCTTGAAACCTCTCTGTTTTTGAAGTTGTTGTTCCTATTGTGACAAGAGGCAACTTGCAGCCTTCACACAAGACATTGGAAACAACAAAACCAACAGTCTTCTGCATTAACACAGACAAATCAATCGTATCTCAGTGCTGCTCATAGTTCCTCCGTGTGAAACCAATGTATGTCAGTGGTGATTCATGCACCGCTGCTGAAACAATAACGCACACCACACACCCCAACAGTGCTCTATAAAATAACCTTGGTTGGTAATTATACCCAGCCCTATATTGACACAGCTGCTGCTCTTCACCCTTGTTCAACCATTACGTTTCCATGCTTCATGCAATGTTCTTTCAGCCTTTGGCTGAAGGAGAGTCTGGCTAAAAATAGACCTAAAAAATTATCACATGAGGGTTAGCAGGCAGTAGGAGCCCAGTGCCCTGACTTCAGATGATGTGACCTGTGATATCATCATCTTTTCTGAAAGGCAGAAGCATGGATGTTGTCTTCTGAAAAATTATGTGGATCCTTTTTGGCATGGTTAGCTGGTCACAGCATTGGATGGGAAGAAAATTCCCATTTCGATGGGAACACCAAAGTAGTAAATGGTGTTACCGGCTTGGACCGTGGTGGATACTGCAAACTTCGGGTTCTGCCAAGCATTTCACGCCACACGAGGAGAGCAGGAATAGCCCACTGAAACATGTTTGTGATTCCTGCTGAAAAAAACAATCCCAAGGGATGCTCTAGAGTATTAGCAACTCTTTAATTTGGAATAAAGGCAAGACAGGTCGTAGTATGTCACATAAAATAGTACCTCTAATAAATCTATGGCAAATTTAATTTTGTGTCTATGTTGCAGGCTGAGTACCAGCATCTGTCAACAACTTGAAAGGGATTTACAGGCAGGCACTTTGTACACTGGAAACCATCCAGCATGGCCATTTTGAGTTTCTTGATGCCAGAAGAGAAATAACTCAGATGGGCCTTCCTGAGGAGATTTTCAGTATACATTCTGGCCTGGATCAGATCCAGGGTATACAGTGCTGCACCAAGGCAGATCAGCAAGGTAATCCATCCTTTTGACACTCAGGAGAGATTTCAGCAGGCTTTGAAGGTGGAGAATATCATTTATATTTTATCAGCAATGTGTTTCCCCTTCCCATTACTCAACAATGTAGCAGCAAAGAGACTTTTTAGGCACTATGTTCTTAGTCTGTTAGACTGCTTTAAAGCTATGAGTTAATTTCATGATGAAATCATTTGACATTGTGTCTTTCTCCAGGTAAAGGCATTCATACTTCCATGTTCCTATGACCAGACACTCATCACCACAGACAGTAGCACAGAGATGAGAACAAGTTTTTTCATCTTCCTTGAAACTAAGAGAGGGTGTTGGGTGTGAATTTGGGGAATACATGGTGTGCCACAAATTGCCTTGTGGACATCAGTCAGTAGCATGGCCCATCAGTGTCATGCGTGCAATCTCTGCTTTGACAGTGCATGTCTCTATGGCAGCTGTTCCATTCAGATCTGGAGGTGAATCAAAACATTTGAGAAATCTAAAATTAAGAATCTATAGCATCCTTACAAGTAACATACTTAGCTCCCAAAAGATGCTGTCTTCTGGAAAGAAGTCACAGTCTATTGACACCCTCAGGGAAGAGCATCAATGACTTCTCTTGTTATAAAAGAGACAGTATTGCCCACTTATCTCCACTTCTGTAGCAGCAAGAATAGGACTTTCCTGGAGGGGAGGATTCATGAAATCTGAACTTTCCACTTTAGTTAGCAGAGAGACACACAAATAAGCAGAGAGACATCCAGCTCTCATAAACAGTTCTCTGCAAGATCCCAGCTTGCTCCATTAACTCAATAGAAGCCTATTACTACTACTATTAAAATCTTCATTTAGGCATCTCATTTAGAGAGATATTAGATGGTATGCATAGCCTTCCTTACCATTTCTTATCAGAGCAAGTGTCAGTGTATTTTTTTTTCAGATTGGTCAAAATATATCCATTAGAAAAATTCTGCAGTGGAAAATTACTTTGGAGGTCTATATAAATATATATTCTTTGAAAGTTCCCTGTATATTAATTTTAATGAAAAGAGTTAATTTGTTGAAAAGTGAAACAATTCTTTATAATTTATTGAGGAAGAGCAAGGTAAATTTTAAAGCTCAGAAAGGGCCCAAACAGCAGAAGCCAAGCCCAGAGGGGAAGCTGCATTTGATTCCAAATCTCTTAAGAAAGCCTGAGTACAAGAACTGAAAGCTTTCAAGGATGGAAGGGTTTGCTCTCTGTTTATCTACACTATAAAAACAATAGGAACAGTGAGGGAAGAGAAAAAAAAATATAAAAATAAAACAATGGATTGCATGCAATCCTTGACAGGAAAAGAAAAAAAAAAAAAAGGTCTCAAAATGTGGATCTTCCTTTCAATACATTATGTCTCTTCCCACAGTATAGGTACATAATTGAAATCCATTCTGTTTGCACAAAATTCACTGGAAATCTTTTAATGATCTTCAGTCTATATGTTTTAAAGCTTACATCTATTTTTTTTCTTCTCTTCAGTTTGTTGGCTTCTCAAGTTTGGCTGCTCAAAAAATTTTAAAGAATGGGAACAAGAGTTTCTAAGCACCCAGAAAAGGACTCTTTTCTAACTTGACTGTTCTGATCCCTCTTAGACATCATAATGCTGATAATAGCATGGGTCTCCTCTGCTGGTTAACAAACATCTTCTGCTTTCTTTGGTGTTCTGCAGAGTGAGACAAGCACATCATCAATAATCTCATCAGAAATATTACAGCTTTAACAGGCTACCAGTTGTACACAGAGAAGCTAAGAAAATGGTGGTCTCCTTCTGGCATATCTCCAAGAAAACCCATCAGTACTGTGCAGAATTCCCAAACCGTTTCCTGTGCCACATGTTCTCCTTATCAAGACATTTTATTTTCACAGAGAAGATGGTAAGAGGTGAAAATACTCTTTCCTGATCTGGTACATGTTGGAATGTCTAGGAGAGTGTATGAAAATTTGCAGAACTCTTGTTAACAGGGGTATCTTCATTGGGTCCTCATTGGACAAAATTGTCGCTGCAGTATTAGTTAACATGGTTGCGATTAAAAATCTATTCCCACTTCTGATAAACTTCTATTTCTTCAGAAAGCATAGTGGTTAAAGTTACTTCTTTATAATATTTCAAACGAGGATTTATTTATTTATTTATTTATTTATTTATTTATTTATTTATTTAGGCAGGTTTCCTAGAGAGTCAAAATTAAATGTGTCACTGTGTTTGTACACACATCTTCGTACTCAAAGTGCTTCTGTAAAAATACATATGTGCATGTGTGCATGCATAGACACACAGGAAAATATAAAAAGATATAATATTAGATATTTGCAATTTTGTACCCTGCTTTTGTGATTTAAATAAATTTTATCTAATTGGTTAGATCTAAAGAACACTACTTTCTAATAGAGATTTATTTTCAATGTTAATGTGATTATTCCTCTTCTTTTTCCATAAGAAAATTCTTAGGAAGTATTGAGAAAAAAAAAAAAAAAAAAGATAAAACCACAAAATTTTCCCAGCTGCCTAATCTAACCCATAATGACAGATGTGTGTGAATCCTTTTGACAGAGGAGGGAGAATGAGAACTCTATAATAAGAAGGCAGCATCTACACGGAGAGTCAACCTCCTCTGACTCATTTCCCGGGTGTTCCTCTGTTAGATTATTAATGGAGATTCTGTTTATAGATTAATGGCAAGACTCCATCATTCACCACTGATCATCAGCTACACAGTTTCTCAGTTTGACAGACTGAATTTTGGAAATCACTGCTCGGTCTTGGAACTTGTTTTCTGAACTTCACTTGATTAAAAGATGTGATGGGAAATTGGAAGAAGGTAGGTTCAGGTTCTTTCTTGGCTGTCAGGTTACACTTTCTTGAGCTCTGTTTACCACCTTCTCATAACGATATTTGAGACAATTTCAGAGTTAGAAACCATGGTCATACAGTCCTTTTGGTTACCCCATCACCAAAAGATGGTAAAAATAATAATAATAATACACCAACCCCCAGAATCTTTGTGAACTCAGAAATCAACTTTTGTGAGGTGTGCCATTTGGAAAATGTCACATTAATAGAGAATAAAGCTCAGCTCATGCAACTTAGGTTTTTTTGTGTGCTTCAGAGCCAACACCAACATAAATGTCTAACTTTCTGAAAGAGTAGTTTGTTTGCCTAAACACACTTTTCCGTGGGCCTAGATTATATTTTAGGATTTGAAAGCAATATTCAATAGATACAGAATCATTCTAGTCATTTTATTACACAAATGCAAAAGAGAGTATTGTCTTTGTCAGTATTAAAATCATGGGGGGAGAAATAAAAGCAGAGTTCAATTCTTAAACTGCAGAAAATGATCTATTCTTTAATTATAACAGAAATTCAATTATACACTTATCTAAGACTCTTATTACTAGATATATTCTCCTAGAGGAGACAATTGCCTGCAGGCTGAAATTCGCAGCTAAGCTCCAGCTAGATCATTTTAGGTCAGTTTTTCAAAAGTCTCTGATCTTCAGTGAGCAGGCAGTGCAGGGACATCGTTTGAAAAGTTTGCTACTATCAAATTTCTTTCCCTAAAGAAGCAGTAGTGTGGAGTTTCTGAGAAACTTCTAATAACATTTTTTTAAGTGGAGTTTGCAAACAGTAATATGAAATACACTAAACTCGAGGCCAAAGAGGCCTTTAATGAAGATGGAGGGTGTTGACAGATGAAGGGGGAGGATAACGGAGGAAACCTGTGAATCTTTACAGCTGAACCTGATAATAAAACAGCTGATTTTATAAAGGGTAGGGGAATATGTATACCTGGAGAAGTTGCTGAGAAATATTTCTCTCTCTGTTCTCAGTGATTTAGATATAATGTGAGGTTGAAGACTGAGTCAGGATGTATTTCTGAAATAATAATGATAGCTGTCTTCTAGCAAACGTGTTTTCTTCTGTGCTGAGACAAGAAAGGCTTGAGAATAAGAAGCTCAAGGGAACCTTGGGAAAGGGAAGGAGCTTATAAAAGCAGACGTGATACAACTGATACAGCATCAGGATTTGTCACTGGTGTTCATGAGCAATGGGAGTTTGGGATACTTTGTAAATCATAGAATCATAGAATATCCAGAGTTGGAAGGGACCCATAAGGATCATCGAGTCCAACTCCTGGCAGCACGCAGGTCTACACAAAATTTCAGGCCATGTGACTAAGTGCACAGTCTAAATACTTATTAAACTCCAGCAGGCTTGGTGCAGTGACTACTTCCCTGGGGATCCTGTTACAGTGTGTGACGACCCTCTCAGTGAAGAACCTCTTCCAGATGTCTAGCCTAAACCTCCCCTGCCTCAGCTTGACACCTTTCCTGCGGGCCCTATGACTGGTGACTAAAGAGAAAAGATCCACTCCCTCTCATGAGAAAGTTGTAGACGGCGATGAGGTTTTCCCTTAGCCGCCTCTTTTCCAGGCTGAACAGGCCAAGTGGCCTCAGCTGCTTCTCATTTGGCTTCCCCTCTAGGCCCTTCACCATCTTTGTCGCCCTCCTCTGGACACTCTCCAACAGTTTCATGTCCTTTTTGTACTGTGGTGCCCAGAACTGCACACAGTACTCGAGGTGAGGCCGCATCAGCGCAGAGCAGAGTGGGACAATCACTTTCCTCGATTGACTGGAGATGTTATGCTCGATGCACCCCAGGATATGGTTGGCCCTCCTGGCTGCCAAGGCACACTGCTGGCTCATATTCAACTTGCTGTCAACCACAACCCCCAGATGCCTCTCTGCAGGGCTGCTCTCCAGCGTCTCATTGCCCTGTCTGTACTTATAGCCAGGGTTGCCTTGTACCAGCTGCAGGACCCAGCACTTGCTCTTGTTAAACTTCATGTGGTTAAAGGTAATGCCTATGAAGACTGACTCTTTTCTATTTTGTTTAATTAGAAAAGTAATGAAAGAAGATTCTTCCCTGCATCTGTAAAAGACAGCTGACATGCTTTCATTTTATTTATTTTTTATTTTTGGTGATAATTCTATATCATGCCTGTCTTGAAGCTCTTACCTGCCTTCAGGAAGCAAGTTTAAAGGAGTTGCCAGTGTCTCTACAGAGAGTAGTCAGAAATCTTGCTGGTTCCTGCAGCTACAGGTCTCATGACCACAACTGTGTTTGAGCGTTCTCAGTTGCAAAACTGTCTGTACAGATTTGGTATTGGGGAGCGGAGCATTATGCTATGACATAAAGATATCTTTCTGAGGATATGGCTGAAGTTTAGCACTCTCAGGCCCTCTGTTGTGGAGAGACATTGATGTCTGCCAAATCATACAAGGGTACATCAAATATTCAGATCTTCTAGCTAGTTAGAACTGTCAGCAGACCTACTGCATCATCTGCCATCACAACTTAACTGCTTTCACATCAACACCTTCCCTCCTTCACAGCATAACAAGACCATTGCCATAGCAGTGCTATCCACCCCTCTACTCAGCTTCCTCATCCATAGTGTTCTCTTGGATAATTTCAAGGTTTTGTACAAGACCACTTTCACAGTAGGATGCAACTCGTTCTCAAACAAGTGGTCATCTCTTCCCATGATTTCATACCTCTGTGCACAGGACCTAGAGCTGTTGTGGTTGCCACTACTGCTCTTACGCTGGCAACACTTTTAGCATAGCCAAGGCATGACACAAGTTTCTGTTTGATAAAAGATCTGTTATTCACCAAGAAAATAGCTGACTATTTCTGTGAGCATTAAAAGCAATAGAGCTAGGAAGACACTGACACTTTTTTTCCCACCCCAGGGACACATGAAACTGAGAGCGCTGTCTTGTACATTGAATATACATTAAGCATCCCTGTTTACATTTTTGTCTAAGGGGAAAAAAAAATGTAATTACTTTATAGTCCTTTCTGAGTACAGTTATGGGTACAAATTAATAAAGTACCTGCATACTATCCAGTGTTTTCATGAGAATTAGAACATGGAGAGCAGGAAATCTCTATATTGTTATAAAGTAGAGGCAGGAGCAGATGCTGGGTTCCCTGACAGTTTAGTTAGTCCTGTATGTATAAACAGCTTGTGTGCAGACACAGTATATCAGGAGGAGTACAAGACACATTTATTGTAAAGATAAGGGGTTTGATTTATTTCATGTGGCTTTTGGGAGACATAATGTAAACAGGACAGTGGTTAGTTTATTTAAATGGTTGCATATGTATAATTTAATAAGACACAGTTGAGAGCAGTTCTTGGAGTTAGCATTCAATCTCTGACTTTCTGAGCAATGCCTAGGAGACAATTTAAGGCTACTGAAAAATTAACATGTGTGGATGGAGGCTGTTTGCTACAAGATCCTCAAAGTTGAAACATATGACTGGGATTTTTTTTTTCCAACTACTCATCTGGCACAATTTCCAGTGCCCCAAAAACTAACATGTATAGGGTGTTATCTACTTGCTATTGTTCATATGTTAAGCCTAGCTACAGGACACATAAACTCTTTGACTGGTGGCTCTCTATGCCATTTAATTTTTTTAATTTCTTTTTTCTTTTTTTTTTTTTAATTCCTGGTAACATCCACAGCATTCCTTTGTCTCTTGAACTTCTGTCTCTATGTTTACGGCCTTGGTACAATTGACAAAGCACTGTTAGGTTTATCACATCTTCTGATCTGTTGAGAGAGAAATCTAGATGCTGAGCCAACATTATATTTTTATTATTATTTTAATTAAATTGTTTGATTCTGCCCATCTTTCTTGGAATCACCTTGCATGCTGCAGCAGATTAAACTGATGTTGCTCACAAGGTTACTGTTCTTTCTCACTCTCTGAGGGTAGCAACCAAGTCTCTCAGGAAGACAGCCCTGAAACTTCTGTGGTTCACAACCTTCCTTAATAAAGTAAATGTTTTCCTTACATTTATTTCTATTTCCATTCTACTTATTTCTACAAAACTTTTGGACTTGCTTGTCTGCTGTGCTTGGCATGCATATTATGTTGTCAGATTCCCAGCGTTCAAAGATTTTTGGCTAATTATTTTCAAGTTTGAGCATCTAAGGCTTAGTCCTGAATTCAACAAAGGCAAGTAAATAATTAAGTTGCTTGAAGTCTTCTTTCTGCTTGTCACTGTCCTCCCAAGTAGAGGCGAGAAAATAAGACCTCTCTGAGTACAGTAGACTTACCAGTCTTTGACCTCTTCAACTTCATTTTAGATCCTAGGGAGGTGTGATACATAGATGTGTGTATGTTGCAGGCTCCAGCGTATTCTATCTAGCCATTCAATGATTACATTTAAGTAAAAAGCACCCTAAAAACCCTAAAAAGCTTTTTTTTTTTTCTTTTTTTTTTCTGTGAGTACAAGAGTGCTCTCAGAATCAGCTACAATCAGTGGGAGCTACCAGGTATGCAATGAATGTGGTGACCCTGGCCAAGTGAAAGTATCATGTGGCATGGATCCCAAATCTTAGTTTCAATCTTTTTTCTTTTTCTTTTTTTTTAAATAAAAGCCTTTGGACATGAAGAGCTACTTATGTGAGTGACTTTATTCTCAACCTCATGGGTACCTTGTCCCTTTGATCTTGTGTGACACTGTGAGACAGGTACAATGCGTTTGTATGGAAGGGACAATTTGCTTTTCTCTATCCAGGATACTTGTCAGGTCTAAAGATAAACTCCTGTGAGCTAGAGTAGTGCATTTGTTCTGAGTACTGGAAAGAGGACAGAACATTAAGCTGCTATTAATGGGGATAAAACAGGAGATGCAGAGTTGAGCATCGTGACGGCTGTTGAAGGAAATGCATATGAGATGTTATGTATGAAAACAGTTTGTGCTGATGCAATCAACTTACATAAGAGATTCTCCAAAGCAAAGGACCTGTTGCCAGGCTAGTGAGGAAATATCCATGATAATAAAGTAGGATTGAAGGAGTAGGAACATGCTATAGAAAGCCTGTTTATTAAAGCTAAGAAGGGGTAACCATTCGATGACAGCACTTCAGCTGTCTCACTGTTCAACAGAGGAAATGCAAATTACGTTTCAGGTCACTAAAAGTTCTTAAAATAAATAAAAATCATCAAATCCCTCTGTAAAGTCAGATTAGAAGAAGAGATTTTTACCTGAAACCACCTTACTTGGCAAAAATCCAAATATGAAATAACTTTATTTTATTACTCTTGAGAGACTCTTTTTTCCTGTTTCAAAAGAAAGTAAAATTTTCTCTTAATGTCTTTGACTAAATGGTAAATAATAAAAATCTAGTCATGTAAACAAAGCAAGTCTTTATGTAAATACTTTCTGAAAAGAACACATTGTGAAAATACTTTATGAAATGAAAAGACCCCAGAGATAGCACCTAGAATTAACTTCTCATGACCCAAATAACTGTTCTCCTCCAGCAATTCTGCAATTTCCATAACAATGACAGTATGCTACATGAATGACTGGTATTATGCTTGGTCTCATAGAAATATACAGTAGCAATCACTGTGCATCTTACCTTGACTCCCTACTGGGGCTCTGTAGTCATGGAGTGCTTGTGTCAAACTGCATCTTAAATTACACACTACTTTTGCAGCTGTACTTTGCCAATCCAAACCACTTTTCCCATCACCGTGTATATAAAGCAAATGTTTTTTATTCCCAACCTAGACTATATTTGGATGTTTGATTTGCACAAAATTGGTGATGTGAACAGCTGTTTATTCACTCACTCTGTTGCTGCTGTTTCATTGTCAAACAACCTCTTCTCTTTTTATCATATTGGTAGCAAAACCTTATACAAAATTAGGATTGATGTCAAAGGTCATCCCATATGGCAGGGAGGTTGGAACTAGGTAATCCTTAAAGTCCCGTACAACCCAAACCATTCTATGTTTCTGTGATCTGCTGATGACATTCAGTCCTTTCATGTGTTACTCTCATGACTACAAACACTGAAAAATTAATCCTGATGAATCTCTATGCCTGTGTGTATCATGGAAGTCAGCTTGGAACAATGTTCTGACGTTCTAGCTGCATTCCTACCACAGGGGTAATCACTTTTAATGTTTGCAACTCGGGTCTGAAGAAATTATGATATTTTTCATAGGTACATATTTATGGAGAACATATTGGACTTCACTATGTTGAGAGATGTGTACCCTACTTATTCCCCACAGCAGGATGGCTAATCGCTACTTTTGTATTGAAAAACACAAACTTAGAGATAAAAGTAGTTCCTGTCGAATTACTGGTGTTGCATCCCTCTGACAACACGGCCTTCCTTGAAAGCTACATTCATGAACCAGCTAGGTCTGATGGTCTGACGTTGCTCTGCCCAAGACCTCTAACGAGATCAAAGATGAAGGTGGTATAGCAGTGAACACTCAGTTATGGGAAAGCCTGTGAAGCTATTTTAAACAGAACCAGTAAGCTTGCAAAACCGTGACGTGAGCATTGTGTTTTCAGTACTTGAAGTTCCCATCTCATAAACATGTGGAAAATCTTTAGCCATGTAGTATCAAGATTTTTGTTAATTTCTTTTCCCAGACTGTTTGCTGCAAAGCTTTGTTCTATATGAGAAGCTAATGATGCAGTCCAAGGTCATGGAAAGCAAGGGGGGAAAGAGTTGGCCGGATACACTTAGGCGTTTCATTTTTAGATTGTTTTCTTCTTCTGTAGCCAATTTCCAATATGAAAGAAAGGGAAAGCTGATACAGGGATTGCAATGGGTAACAAGCTTTCTGTTCTTTTCTTCAATATTTTTTTTCCAAAATAATTATATTCCAAAATAATTATTAATAAATGGTAGTCTGCAAAGGATAAAAAGACACCTTGTTTGCTGGATATGCTCCCACAGTTTGTTTCCCTTTGAAAGAATGAAAGGAAAATAAAAAGCTATGGGTTTTGGTAGACTTAAAGAACCAACTTGTGATTTCCAGTAGAGGAGATCAGTTAATGATTCAGAAACCAGGGCAATTTCAGGGGTCAACAGGCAAAATTAGACTGCACTCAAGCAAAGATGCCCTATGGACTTTGATACCTCTTATTACAAGACACATGAAATTGACTACAGGTGTCTCCCTGCCACGGGGAACCCACAATTTGTTGTTTTCATTCCTAAGAAAGAAACCTAGTGTGCTTTGAAATAGAAAGAGATCTGGGGCTTCCCACAACAATTTAAAAATGTCACATATTTGTTAGCCAAAACAAGGCACTCCTTGCAATTAACTAAATAAATAAGTCCCAGGAGCAGGGGAAGGAAAACACCTGAGAAATCAATTTATATTTTGAAGTATAAATTAATGATTTTCACCTTGCCTGTAAATGGAGAAGTATTCTGCGTTGGTGGGCTCATCCTGCCTCAAGCATTTTGCAAAGCTACCATGTAACCTAGTCCTAAATTCAGAACTAGGACACTTTGTACATCAATTCTGAAAATAAAAAAATAATAATAATTTAAAGTTTTAGCCTTAATCCAGACCTTTTTCAGCCATTGTTATTGACTAGAAATTATTTTTAACCATAAATAGTCAATCCAAAGATCTGGGACAGATCTGGGACAGAGGACTGCCTACTGGATGTTGGAGCAGAAAGTTTTGTGCCATTTTTCTTTAGGATAAGGCTCTTGTTCTTCAGCTTCATATCATTCTTCAGCACAGCTTCATATCATTTTTCATATTTAGTGCAGCAAACTCGTCATTTGATGGACTATAGGTTAACAACCCCAGATAATAGATACTGAATTAAGACCTATACACATTATTTTTCAACTGTGAAAACATCTGTTGTTCATGCTTTTCTGTCACATGCATTATCATCACCTTCCAGTTTAGCTCCAGTTTTTCAGCACATCTGACACAGATCATAAGGGACCATTTTCTTCACTGTGGTAAAGTGCATCTTCTCTTTGATTATTTCATGTGAATGATATGTCCTATCATCCATTCAAAAGATAAAAATGAATGTTGACTTTTGAGTTGCTTTGTCAAAACTGTTGGGAAATGCCAACATTCATCAAATGCAATCTATGAAATATTCTCCTCAGTTTAATAAATTGCTTCATCGCCTTTCAGCAATGCCAGTTAACAAAATAATGTATCTAATAAGCACTTGGGGGAGGGGGAGGATATGACTATTTATCTGCATCAAAAGCACTGGTTATAAATGCCTGTTTCAATAGTAGAAAGCCTGGTTTTCTACTTTTAAATATCTTAATGTAAACTCTCCTGCTGGTTCCTGTATCACAGAATCTCTGGGCTCTCTGTGAGACAACCCTATACATGCACTCCAGCAGCATCAGTCTGCAAACCGGCAAGGCTTCCCACTATGAGGAACTTTGCATCTTTTATTGCATTTACATTTATATTTTTTTTTATGTTTAATATTCAGTCTTTGATCACACTATCCAAGACTATTTAAATCAGCATCTTTCCGTAAAATATTATGCATAATCTATTTAAACTAAAAGACCAGATAGAACTGAAGGGGATGACATGAAGTTGCATCAGGATAGGTATTTGGAAAAGGTTCTTCACTGAGAGTGTGGTTGGCCACTGGAACAGGTTCCCCATGGATGTTGTCACAGCACCAAGCCTGCTGGAGCTCAAGAAACATTTGGGCGATATTTTCAGACATAGGTTCTGACTTTTTTTATGTGGTCCTGTGTGGAGCCATGCGTTGGATATAATGACACTTATGGGTCTCTTCCGACTCAAGATATGTTATGATAAAATGCTGCCAGTCCTGTTTGATTTCTTCAGAATTCAGTAAGGAAATCTATGTAGTCTTTAATGTTGCTAGTGACATTTGTGCTGAGTTTCTAATCTGGAAGTTTTGTCTGTTAGAATGAGATATTTCCTAGTAACATCTGTCCAAAAATATCAAAGAACTTTCAAGTTGTAAACAGTTCTGACCTTTGGTGTCTTTACAAAGCCACATATGCAACTCCAGCGGAGTGTCTTCAGAGAGGTGGTGAAATCTGCATCCTTGGAAAGTTTCAGAATTCATCTGAATAAAGCTTGAACCACCTGATCTGACTTTGAAGTTCGCTCTGCTTTGAGCAGGAGGGTGGGCTAGAGACCTCCAGACGTCTCTTCAAACCTACATTTTCCTGTGATTATGTTACTCTTCCTTTTATTGGGTCTCTCAAATCACTTCGTATTTATTTCTGTCTCCTTTGAACATTGTAGGTCTTTTAGTAACTTTACACAAGACAACTGTTTTCCCATACCTGTTTGGTTTGCCTTCTATAACTACTTTTATTTCCTACTTTAATCAGTCTAGCTCAGTCCAGTCCCTTCTACTCTGCTGTCCAGTTCCTTTGCAATAAGGTATAAGAATCTTATATTAATTTCTCTTAACACATTAAATTTCTCAACCAGATTCTTTCATTTAAAACTGTTATCCAAATAACTTCTCTCCTCCCCATTAGAATTTAATTTCTCTAACTTTTTTATATATGCTGATACTCCTGTAACTACATTCGTGATTTCTTTTCTGTAGTTTTAAAGAAGTCCCGAAAATCTTCTATTTGATGGAAACAATCAATTCTACCAGCTTTGATTAGATTCCAGCGGAGTACATCTACCTGCAGTCCTCTCTCCATGAATGCTTCCTGCTGGTCAACATTTTAAAACTTCAGAATATTAAGTCTAGGAGCCACCTGTTAATCTTTCTTGTCTTTTTGTTAATTTGATAGAGTTAAAAAATCACCCAGGACCATCTCTCTAGGACCACAGTTTGCAGTTAACTTTGATCCATTTTAGTATGAGATTGGCATCACTTGCCCCAGTATGAGGTGCAATCACAAGCTTGTATGTTGTCTTATCTCTATTCCCATTAGATAGTCCATGTGATCTCTGACACTGGGGACATGTGTTCTGATTCCTCCCTGACAAGGAAGGAGTTCATGATCCCACAGATTTAATTTCTTTTAGTGTCAAAATGAATCAGTGTTCCTCTCTATCTGTGTGTTATACTTTCTTCTTTTCTTTGCTGTGTCCCTCCAGAATGTTTCTGTCCTTTCTACTAGTTTGTTGTCTCATTTTTTTGTCACTCTCTCTCACCCTTTGCCTTACTGTCCTGGTCTCACTCTTTCTGGACACTAACAGTCTGTCCTTTTCACTTGTCTGTAAAACATCTTTTTCAAACATGTAGACCTTGAATTATCTCCTTAACCTTGTCATATTTCAAAACCCAAGACTGTCACTATATCCATCTTTAATTCTCATGCCTTTTATTCCATCACTCTTCTGCTATTTCCACTCATAAATCACTCTTACAAGTAAATCCCTTGGGGCTGTGAACATTCTGTGCTTCTGCATCCTCATCACCTCCCTGCTTCTGTTGGGATTCGGTTTTGATGCTCAGTATCCACCTCACCCCATCTTCTGACAGCAGTCTAAGTAAGGTATCTAACTAAGTGCACAGTTCAGGGCTTTATGTAACACAAACCAAAGTATTCAGTTATCCTAATAATCATATTAAGACCATTATGAGTCAGAGGTCCATATCTACAACAGATGAATGCTATAAATGGAAAGTTCTTTGGCAAATTGATGGATATTATTGAAAAAGAAGGAATAAACAATGAATGCTCACCAGCTTTTTAAGCCAGGGCTCATATACCATGTTGAACTTCTGTAACTATTCTTCCTGGGGCAGCTAGTATGGTTCACTTGTTTATTTTTTTATTTCATTTCATTTTATTTCCCCACCCCCCTAAATTAAAAATATTTAGTAAAATGTCTTGTGAGGGTATACAGGGGGCAGTATTAGAACTGAACATACAGTGTCAAGTATGTTTAACAGGTTTATGATACAAGCTTTCGAATATCATTAATCATCATTAGGTTTTCTTTATTATTTAGAGATAAATGTAATTTGTAATTTGGTAATAATTTGGTAATTATTTTATTTGTAATAAAACGGAAGATAATAGTATATTTGTCCTACCTGATAGACATGGAAGGAGAAGAAGTTATTCCCTGATGAGTTTGAGAGAAGGAAGTGAGTAAGAAATGTTTCAGACATACACATACACTGATACACGTTCACCCACCAGCAATCCAACTAATCCCACCAGGGTATTAAGAGAGTTTCAATTCCTGAACATTAATATATGCACTCTGATTCACAGGGTATTAAGAGCAAGCATGCAATAGATCCTCTGCCAGGCAGCTGCTTTTTTTGTGTGTTTAATATCTCACATTTTCAATGCAAATTATACAAGCAATGATATAACACATAATTCGCTAGTTCCCTTTTAACTTCTTACTGTTGGGACCTTGTCCTGTTTCCTTTGAAATCAGTGCTGGATATCCGTTTATTTCACCCACGTCATCAAGAAAGATAGACTATATTCTGGAAACCTGATGACACAGTCTTGACAAAAGCAAAGAGTGTGGCTGAAAGGAAGTCACAATTACAATATCATCAGAACTGAAGAAAAAAATCAACAGATAAGTAGTCCAGACACATTTTATTTTTTTTTTTGTAGCTTAGGAGGATGTGTTGAAGCACAACTTGTGGTGGTGATTAGGTGTGGTGGGGTTGTTTTTATTTTGGGGGGTTGCTTGTTTTGTGACAATACTATGTGAAGTGAAATTTCAAGTAACTTGATGTGTTCTAATTGACAGACCAACAAACTGATTTCTGGAACAGTCCATTAGCCTGTGTTTACCTTTTTTCTTTGACCTATTAGACGATAGATTAATGCAGTCTTATTAGACTGGAGGCCATACCAGCAAGGACAGTCACTGAGCTTGGACTGTTAGGAAAGTACTAACTGGAAGCTCTTGAGCTATTTTCTGAACTAAAGGTTTACATTTTCCTGCCTGCACCTGAACAACCTTGAGTTGTTCTTCTAATTACAGTTCTTATTGAGTTATTTAATAAATTAAATGCAGACATAACTAAATGCAATCTGTAGTCCATCTGTTACTTATTTAGTTACTAAATTTCCAAGTAGAGAGGTATACATGTAAAAGGCAGCTTGTAATCTGTCAGGTAAAAGGAGCTGGATCAGTTTTCATCTTCAGTCACGAGTTTACAGAATCACAGAGTTAGTTAAGAAGTTAGGTAAGAAGTTTAGTTAGGTAAGAAGTTGTTACTTTACAAATGCTTGTTGACCACTCTCAATCACCTTCTAATTAACATGTTTGAAAATAGCTTTCTCTGATCATTTTTGCCTGTCACATTTCCAGAGGTACCTGTCACCTTTCCAGCCTGTAGTTCCTTGCATCTTCCTTCCTTCTCTTCTTTATAAGAGTGACGTTTGCTTTCTTCCAGTCCTCATGAACCTCCACAGATTACCATGATCTCTTAATGATAATGAAGGGTGTCTACACAATGACTTTAGTCAGATCCTTCCATGCAATCATGTCAGAATAAATCAAGAGCAACTCTGCTGAAAGTTGTGAGCCTAAGCACAGTGCAATTGTGTGTGTCTGGGGGGGGGAGGGGGGGAATCCGTCCCAAATGCTGAGTACCTGAGCTGAAAAGAATTGAAGAACAAAGGACAGTTATCTTTTAAATTCTTCAAGGCAAGAAGACCCAAACATAGGCCTTCTCTCTGATGTACATAAGGCTTGTGAATGGTGGGTGCCTAATGCTCTTAATGTGACTCAAAAATGTTATCCTGAATAGTGAATTAGGAATGTTCTACCAATTTTTATTCCAAGAATTAAAGTCATTTCTAAGTTTCCAACATGAACCATTTAAGAGATGAGACAAGTATATTTCATCCACTAAAACCTACCCATAGAAATAGCTTTTGTTTAAAGGCAGAAATGCTGCTTACAAACACCCTCTCACTCTCCTGCACCCCTCAAAAAATAACTTTCTTTAACCAAAAAATACATAGTGATATATTTCAATAAGTACAAATCAAAACTTAGACCAACTTAGATATTGATTTTTATTCCTGACATAACTGGAACAGAGTCTAAGGGAGGGAAATTTCATGGCCATTCTGAGTGCTGTATATATTGATTCTTTTCTTATCCCTGACCCATAGAATGCCTTCAGATACTTTGGTATTTGCAGTTACCATGGTATGTCCTGCATCCTTCCATTAGTAAATAAATCAAAATTCACATTTGCCCAGAGTTGTGTTGTAAGAGGTGGTCACTAACTGTAAAACCCAATCTCAGTTGGGATAATCACAACCTGGGTTTAGATTTTACATTACAGGTTGAACTCTAGTTCTAACTCACCTTTTTTCTCAGTGACAGGAGTTATCTGCAGTGAGGCCAAAACTATCTTTGCCAAGAAATTGAGTTGTTTATGAGCAGATGTCGTGTGTTGGCAGAAGCACCCAAACTAGGGTGGTCACTTGAGACTGTGTGATACGCTTTTCTTAAGAAGCGAAGTGGTGTTGCTGTGTTAAAGTTTGTCATCCTAGGCAAATTCTATATTAGGTGATGAATACTATGTGCATTCAACCCCTTAAAACAGCAAAAAAAAGTCTGTTCCTCTTTCTCCCAAGTGCTGCTCTTCTAACGTGTCCATGGGTTGTTGAGTAGTGTCCTTTCTGTACCAGAGAACCAACTGTTCCTTGTACCTCAGTGCAGTAGCTCCCAAGTAAAGATTAGTCTCTTTAGTCTTTAAATGCATGGCTTTAACATAAATAGTGTCTATAATCCACACCTTGCAGATGGGAATGTTATCTCTTTATAGATGGCTCTCAGGGCATCTATAGCAGATGTTTTGGTGGCTACAGGCAGTTTGTTGACTAGTTGAATTCTATAACAAAACACTTCTATAAAAATATTAACCCTTTGGGAACATTTTCAAACTTATTTTGCAACATAAGGTGAAATACCATGGCTTTTGTTGATTGATGTGATACTAAGTACTGTAAGAAATGCACAGAAAATCACTGTGCATTGTATTTTGGTTATATTGGAATTTTCCTCAATAAATATAATAGAATTTCCCTGGCTGCTGTTTAGGGGAACTAGGAAAAATATGACATACATGTGTCCAATTTCTGGCTACCAAGCCAAGTGCAAAAGCCAAATATTTGAACTGTGTGGGTCTCAAACTGGAAACAGGGCTGTGCTGGCATGGGAAACACTGATGAATTGAAATCCCTGACAACAGGATGAAATGAAGCAGCAAGTACTACTGAAGCTGACATTGCTTCCTGGGACCAATCTGTACATCCAACCTCTGCAGCTTCTTGGAGCATGGCGAGTTGATGCTCTGAGTCCCTCCATTTCTTGTCTCTAAGTGTTCAGCTCTTCTTGGCCAAGCAAAGATTGTGTTATGGAGCTCATAGCTGCAGGACTTGGAGTCATCTGTGCTTGGCATATGCCTATTGTAAGGCAGGAGACTGTTTGCTTTTACCTCTACAAGACAGTCAATGAGGAGTATCACCCAGCACATATGTTCCACTGTATCCTGTGCTGTGACCTCTCCGAGGCATCATTCTCTTTTATGGCAGAGAGCTGTGACCCTTGCAGGGATGGCACATAGTGCGTGCTGGCAGCACAAACTGAATAGCATCCGCAGCCAATCCATCCTCATTTACAGGTTGATTTTTCATATTTAATAGCCTACTCAGATGAGCTGCACAGGGCTGTGTATGAGAGAGGCTAGAAGCTGCTGTGTGCCTGCCAACCAGCTTCCAGCTGGAAAGAGACCTGAGTAATTCCACAAACTACATGAAATGAGTTTAGAATATATTTCCTGCTGCTGTGCCTCTGAAAAGGCAAATAGTTGTTTCATTACTCAGGAGCATTGAATGCCATTCAAGGGGTGTGGAATGGCATGCATATTCAGTTAAAATTGCATGGGGCAGTGAAAAAAAAATTATGCAGATGTGCATAAAATCCACATACACTCCAACAGGCAATTCAGTTGCAGCAAATTAACCAAATAAGCTGTTTCTTAACAGTAACTTACTGTGCTGGCTGATCTTTCAGGCTTTTTATCAACAAATACTGTCAATTTCTGAAGTCCCAAAAGCATAATATCTATGAGATTTGGGCTAATGGGCTCATTCACATTCCTTTCCTCTTCTCAGATTTGTGCTGCTCAAAGAAAATGCCAAATGTTGGTAGGCCAGAAGCTGAATTTAAAGTGGAGCCTAGAAACCTGGTGTAAATACCTCCACTGGCATTTGCAATCTCTTCATACTGCTCAATTTTCCATTATGATTTCAAAGCCATTTAATGAAATGCAGAAGCTTTTCTCCCAGTAGCTGAGATGCTCTATGTTTCAACTGTCAAAGGCCTGTGACACTGTCCCACCTAAAACCTTCAATCAGAAGCAGGAACTAGAACATTGTCAAATTAATGGCTGTGATGAGTTCATCACTGGAACAAAATCAAGGTCAATTTATTGACCCTAGGTTTTTATTCTCTTTGTCTCAGGTGAGCAACACTACAGCTGACACAGCAAAGGTCTTCCCATATACCAGCTTTCCTTCCATCACGTTAGAAACCTTACTAGCTTTTTTTCCACATTTAACAAGCATTCACAATCATAAATTAAAAGAAAAAAAAATACAGTGCTCATTGCACAAAGCTTCTTTCCTTTCTTGTCACTTTTCTGTAAAGATCTGAACACTCAATAAAAAAGAATGTCTGTCATAAACATCATAAAATAGCCCATTCTGTAATCTGTATAAGCTCCACTTTTGGGACACTTTTAAACATCTAAAATACAAGATCCTAAATTTAAGGTCATCGGTAAAGGCAAAATGCAAAATGGTCTTAATGTACTTCTATGTAGAGTAGCTTTTTGGAAAATTTTCCTGTCAAACATAAGTTGCAGGTGACACTGTAGGAGGTTCCTACAGAACACAGGCATGGTGATGAAAGGGTTTCTTCTGACCCTTTATATTGTAAGGATTCCTTACAATATAAATTTGTATATATGTAAAAATCATTAATCACCATAACAGATCACTGTCAGTAGCTTCTGAATGAACCTTTCTCCCATCTTTGGATACCATTGTTTCTGTGAAGTCTTCATGTCCCACAGTTTTTATGTTATGGGGTTACTAAACAAGTTGTTCGTTTAGATAATCCATTGCTCTGGGAATCTCTACCCAGCTCCCCTAGCAAGTGATTTTCTGAATACTCTTTATGCCCCTTTATCCCAGCTGAATAATGCAGTCTGTATAAAGCTTTTTTCTTGCAATACCATTGCTAGACTGAACACTAAAAATACCTTATATAATCACAACAGGGTTCATACGATAATGTAAGCAAGAACAATAGGGATGATCTCTGTTTTGAATTGCATGAAATCATTTGGCATCTAAACCGCTCAGTTTTGAACTATGTGAAAATATAATTTGACTTTATTTTTTCAACAAAGCATGCTGCACACAAGAACCATCTCTGCTATGAATTAAGGAAAAAACTTGCTTACATTTCAATAAACATCACAAAGATCCCACTACAAAAGTTTTTGCTTAAGTGCTGCCTTTTAATACTAGGTCATCCATCCCACCACGAAGTTCAAAATGTATTCTTATAATTGTGTGCATATATTTTCACTTATGAAGACTGCTGCTGCAGAAAGCCCTCTAATGTTGTTGAAAAAATCACATGCTGAGCTGAAACCACAGAACTTTGTTTCCTCTGTTTTGTGGGAAGCCATGTCATACAATGGCCTTTCATATTGTCATCCAGGCAGAACCCTTTCCATGACAATGAGATAACAATGCCCTTGAAGCTTTTCTTGTTTGTCTAAGTGAAACATTGAATATTTAAGAAAATGTCAGACATATCCACAGCTTGCAGAAAGGAACAACAAAGGAGCGTTTATTATTTATTACAGTAGGACACAATTGTGATGCCAGGACTTTGTTGTTGTAGATGCTCGTAAAACACTGACAGAGGAAGTTTGGAGGGATAGAGCTGTTAGTGACCTAACAGGCAGCACTGGGGGTGCTAACCCAAATAGAGACAGGAAAACAGTGGAAGGGAAGCTAAAGAGAAGCTTTAAAAGGTGCATAATTTATGTATAATGCAAAGGGGAGTTCAAAGTTTTGCAGGATGCAGTACTCCACCTGAAATCTGTGCTGCATGTTTATCACACAAGGGAACTGCGTTAATGTTGTAGCTCATCTGATGGGTCAGAACCAGACACAGCTGGATCTTGGTACAGGGGTGACAGAAATACTAAACCGAAAAAAAAAAAATAAATAAATAGGGTCTCAGTGAAGAATGAACTCCAGTGAAGAAAGCATCTTAGGAAACTCTGTTTTGCTTTATAGCATTGCATGAGCAGAAAAGCAAGTTAAATTTATTGCATATATTATCTGTGTGTAATGACTCATTCTCTTCTGGAGGAATGCAATCAGACTTGCAATGCACTTAAACATTACACTAAAAATATCGCTTTACCATCTACGCTCTGTCATACAGAAATATTTCTTGAAACTTTTTTTAAAACAATGACACATATTCCTACTCAGTTCATCAGATCAATAGGCTCTGACTGCTTCTAAAGCTAAACAGCTGCATAGGGGCCTTAATGATTAAGCCTTAAAATATTAGGTGGCCCCATGTTCTTGCTAATTTGATTTTAATATTGTTTTGTGCATCACACTGAACTTGATGCTTCCAGCTAACTACAGAAGAACAGCATGAGGAGGAAGGGAGGTAAATGGGGAGGGAAGTATGTATTGGTAAATGTCTGTATGGTAGACTCTATAACCAAAGGCCGCCTGATTTGGTAATATGCTGAGCTGCACTTTGTGTCTTTGTGAATCCCAGCCTGACTGTCTTTCCACAGTAACACTGGATTGAAACAGTCTATTGATTTTAAAGAAAGGCAGTTGTCTCAAAGGTCTCCTAGACTGGTGAGAAGCATAGCCCAAGGAAAGGTAAGAAAGAGGCTCCAACCACCAGCATATTCCTTACTTTAAATGATTAAGGTCACAAAGGTGATCATTTGTGAGACACAAATTGGTAAGAAGCCAGACTCTCTTAAATCTACTGCTTGTGGCATTATTTTAAACTGTGACAGATACTGATTTGATAAGGACTTGTCCTTTGAAAACCTTTTCCATTCTGCTGTATTTTCTTCTGTTTGTTTTTGTCAAAGAAATGCCAAGTTAATCAAAATGTAACCCTTTTCCAAAGCCTATGTAGTTCATCTGTCTGAATGTTAACTGACCCTTGGCATTTTCTTTTAACCAGCTTGGCACGCTTATTTCAAGAAAGTCTACATAGCCAAAGTCTGTGTCTGCTCCTTTATGGGGATTGCTTTGGGTCAGATCAGTCAAGGAACCCAGAGTCTCTCCTCTGAGCCTGACAGCCCTAAATTCTCAAGAGATCTGAAGGCTCCCAGGCTGCAGGAGGTTTCTTCCTTGGTGGTAGAGCCCCATATTCAGTTCAGGCAACCTGAACAATGCTCTCCAGGAGTTAGCTATGGTCAATAAGGAAGAAGAAAGCTTAAAGCCTTGGGAGTGAGATGGCCTAGATGTTTTGGGATTGCCTTTAAAGGAAAAAAAAATAAAAAATCTGATTAGAAAGCATGATTAAAAAATATATATAATGTTTTAATGATCTTTCATGACTATTTGTGAGGATCAGAATTTTCGTTTTACATTCCAACATTACTTTTCCCTTCAAAATTCAAAATAATGGACTTTCTTGCTGTACACAAGTTATGATTAACCAGGCACTGGAATAGGCTCCCCAGGGAAGTGGTCATAGTATGAAGCCTGTGAGAGTTCAAGAAGCATTGGCCAATGTTCTCAGACATAAGGTTTGATTTCTGGGTGGTTCTATGTGGAGCCAGGTGTTTGACTTCATGTTCCTTATGGATTCCTTCCAAATTGGGTTATTCTATGATTCTATGGATCCTTTCAGGGAATTAAAACCATTATTGTTTGAACAATGCTGGGAGAAGGCTGTGTGCTCAGACTGTTTCAAAAAAGCACAAAATTCTGTTCATGGTGTTTTGCAAACAGGAAGTACAGGATATGTTTATAATTTTGATGTGTTTTAATTTTAAAAACATTATTGCACTATAGAAGAAGCCAAAGGGCTGATATAAACCCCTTTATGCAACCATATTTGGTCATATCATGTTTATATGAATATTACATGTGGATATCAGAAACTTATTTTTAGATGACAAGTGAGACTTAGGTAGTTTAAAAATAGCCAGGGGTAAGGACTATACTGTCTTTTTAAAAGACAAAGTACAGCTGTTGCATGAGCAAACATAAACAAGTCTCTCCCTCAGAAAAACTGAGTTCTATAAATATGTAAGCAAGGTCATAAAAACAAACATACTGCAAAGAAAAATTATTCTGATTTAAGTATATGTGTCAGCAAACTCACTGCTTATTCTGTATTCAGATTGGTGACATAAGAAAAGAAAGACATTTGGCAGCAATGTTAGACAGTTGCAGTTCTGCAAATTTTAAGAATTTCTCCTCTGCTTTGCAGAAATGAAGTGGGAAAGCAGACATACAGAAAAGCACTGTAAGAAGGGCAGGTCCTGAAGCCAGTCAGCCACTAGCAGCAGAGTTGATCAGCACTGAAAGATCTAGTAGAGAATGGATGGTTTGGTTGGGTCACCTAATGAATGAATAGATGGTGACATGAACCAAATGTTGTTTTCTGTGGAAAGGTTTTCATTTTAGCAAATATACTTGCATTAGTTAAAGAATCTATATTTAGAAAGGTGGTGGCCCCAAAAAATAACATATCTGGAGGTTTCTAGAGTATTAAGATATCTGAACGGCCTACGTTTTCTATAAAAGTTACATGTGTTTTGGTAATCAGATAGTAGGGTACCTTCCACTCAGTTTGTTACTATATGTTTTGACTAACTGAATGAAAGTCACTTTGATGGGCAAAACTGTTGTTTCAAGAGAGAAGCCCTATGACTTTTAAATTGCTTGCAATTACAATTTCATGCCATTGTGATGTAAATGCATGGGAGGTCATGCTGACTAATGGGAGATGGCACCTGAGTCACAGAGTCATGAACTAATAAGCAAGTAATTATATGGGTTGTAATTAGCTCTTTTGGGGTATGAAAAGGGCTAAAAAGAGGAGAGGATGCTTTTTAGAGCCATTCCACAAAAGACCATCTTCATCTTCCCTATTTCTGAAATCCCAGAGTTTTGAGCAAGAGAGAAATCATTCCTTGTTGAAAATATTTTTTTGATTTTAGCACTAAGGTTAGTTAGCTTACTGGAGGAGGGGGGATTGCCAGGGAAACACGGCTCTATAGCAATTTAATGTGAGGCTTTTTAGAAGAACACAAGATACTTTACTGAAACCAGAACATTCATTAGAAATTTAGCTAAGCTATTATAAAGAATGAAGGAAATGGTGATCAGGAAAGCAGTATAGAAAGGAATTTAAGAGTAGTGGGATTTTAAATAGAAATTATAGGATTTATAGGTTTCTGACATAAAGTTATCACTACAAAATCTAATTGCTAATACACCTCCATCTAACCAAAAGGAATCCATTCCCAAGCAAACTATAAACCCCACAGCCAGCTGAATTTTGATGCCCAAAAGAAAGAACTTATTTCTCTGAAACATTGGCTGCTCCAGCACTAGCCTCTAGCTTAAAATCCAAAGATGTCACGGCACACATTGCTAATCCACATCTTTTTTTGTCTCAAAACCAAAAATACTGGGTTTTTAGCCTGTGAGAGTCTCTTTTGAAAATGTAAGTAAACCATTTTTCACTTCCAGACTGCAGAGTTTCATGTAGCCCATGAAGCTGTCAGTGACCAAAACAGTTACTTCTGACAGATGACCATTCACAACCACCTTTATTGTACCTCTTGACTACAAAAAGTTATTGTGAGGCTCACTGACAGATTTAGTGAGAAACTCTAGGCCAAGCCCAACTGGGGAGAGAAACCCACAGACTTGAGTTTTTTGGATCAAACAAAAGACAAATGCTTATTTATACTTGCCTACATGAAAGAGAGAGAGAGAGAAATGAACTTCGAGTCTAACAAGCTGATATTTTTCATAAACTATTCAACTCAGTGTGGATATGAAAGAGTTTTCAATACTAAGTGATTCTTTTGGTATTAAGAGTGCCTCAGTGCCTTTTCTCCTGGGAATATTGCATTTTTAATAAATAGCCTTTTCTGGAAGCAAGATGAGTAGTACCATTTGTAATTCCGAGCAAATAGTAGTTTTAATTAAGAGCACAATCCCCCCATGCCTTAATTTGATAGTCCACAACACTGGTTTCACTGCATTTGTCATGTTCATTATTAATCTGCAAAATGAGCACTCACAAGACAAATGAGAGGAAAATACTCATAGGGTACATGTAATTAGCACACAACTTATTATGAATTGTGATGATCTCCTTGATAATTAATCAGGCTTACAGTTGATGTTTGGAGACAGTCCAGCCATGAGATATTTCATCAAATAAGACCAAATTCCTCTGGGAATATACAAAGACATACTGACAAATGGGTAGGCAAAAACTGCAGGTCTAAAAGAAACATTGTCTAATACTCGTTAACTTGGGCTTTAGCCTCAACTAATCAAAGTTCGAATTGTTTTATCTCAGGCTTCTGCAGAGAGGACAGCCTTGTGCTTCTTGGCGGCTGAAGCACTTGAAGGACTCGATGGGGCAGCTCTCCTGCTGCATTGATTTGCCTTCAGGCGAAAATGCAATAGACCACATGCAGAGGGACAGAGTGCAGTTACCTGTGAAGGGATGATAGAGCTGTGCAATAGTAAGGACTTGGATCTTCTCCCATACAGAAGTGCTTACCTTTCTTGGGCTGTTTTTTGTTTTTGTTTTAAATTTGTTTTTCCTCTCTCTCTCTATTAAAATGCAACTGAAGAAGTGTTAAGTAGGCTTCTCAGCAACAAGCTGGAGCCACCAGCCAAGATAAAGGGGCTGAGACCAGTGTGGATTCAGCCCCACGAGTACCCTGCTACCAGAGTGCCCTTGGTGGGGTGCACGCCTCTTGGAGCTAAACCATTATGAGGAGAGACCTCCAGTCACCTTCAGTCACCTCCAGCCTCTTGCAACATCTGGTCTGGGCATCAGAACAATGTAAGACTGGTCTGAAGGGTATTTCAGCTCATAATTATTTTTCTGGTATTCAATGCATGTTGTGCCTTCCCACTGGCATCCACAGAGGAGGGAATTTGGCCATACATGGTTTTATGTTGGTGTGTTCCTTTATTTGGCCTCTGCATGCTATCAGTTAACACCACAATTGTCGTCAGCTCCAACGGTAACACAAGACCCAGGCCATTTAGGAGCAGTTAAGTGATGTCAGTCTGTGCCTTTGCTGGGATTAAGAGTAACTGGAACTGACTTTAATTTATTTGTTTTATCTTCCCTCCTACCACACTCTTAAGCACCTGCCTCATAAAATCCCTGCATAAATGATTAAACACATAAGGCCCTCAAAGCTGTAAGAATGCTGCAAGATGACAAAGAAGAGAGTGACAGTAACTGTTCATGTGTCATCAAACAATCCTCCATCCAGGGCACACAGATACGGATGAAAAAGCCTACCATCTGTCACTAACAAATACCCAAACATTATCCAGTGGTGCAGCAAAGCTCTCTGTGTCTCCGTTTTGTGATATTCATCAGCTATTCCCACTCCATTTATTATGTACAATACATTTTGAGTGTGTAGGTTGCAATGCAATGCTGAGCCCGTAGAAGCCAGCCAACCTTTGCCTTATCTCTCACAAAATAGATTAACATTTCTCTGTATTATGGCTTATTTACCATAATTGCTTTATACATGTGTGGCCAACATTGAATTGCTTTTTTCAGGCTTCCCTTTAGAAAAGTAGACTTCTGATGACTTGTTTCTCCCACTTTGCAAAGTCATTAAGACAAAATGTCCTCTTCAGTATTTCACTGGTAAATTTGCAGTCTGTCTCTATTACCACATCAGTGCTGTTAAAGACATGCTACAATTTGTATTCAACTTGCATGAAAAAAAAATGAATGTGAGGTATTACAGGTTGTTGCATTCATGAAGCTTTTATACCTGGAGAGAGAACAATGCTCAGATTTGATTAAAATTGTATTTTCTGGCCTTGCCACATCAAACTGTTAAGCACTTTAGACATGTCCAAAGCACATTAACCTGCTAAAGCTTGGCACAGCTGCACCGAGCTGCTTCTGCTGAAATGATGTTAATGTTTAGTTTGCACAGCACATACCGTAAGTGACTGTGGCAGGACACCTCTGCTTGCTTGAGGAGATTTTCATTTTACCACTGTAGGGAAGAATTGGGGAGGACCTTTGGACTTGACTCTAGACTGGAGGTCATGTCTCTACATCTGGCTGCTGAAAAAGCGCCTGATGGAGCTGTTGGACAGCCAGTAAATGAAATCAATAAAGCATAAGCCAGCTTACCAAACAAATTATTGCTCTACCTCTTGTCAGAGCTGTTCATGTGCTTAATGTATTTGTAGTGGAGTGATTTCTTTTCAGTTCTACTGGGTACAAACAGCCTTTCAGGGCAGCAGAGGTTTGGCAGCAGGCACAGTCTGTGAATTATAATGCTCCGGTACTGAGAGTAGGACATCGGTCCATGCAAAGCAGCCAGGGCCAGCCAGGAGGAGGGAGCCCTGATGGTCTAGTTGCCTAGAAATGCAGGTCCAGCTCTCTGCCCTTCCACACAGTGGAGGCCCAACTGTTCTCACATTTGTGATGCTCCACCTTAGCAAATGCTGCCTCTGCAACGTGCTTGCTGAATAGCTGAGGCTAGCAGGCACCTCTGGAAATCATCTACTCCAGCCCCAGTCAGAGCAGCATCAGCTACAGCAGGCTGCTCAGGACTCTGTCCTGTCAGTCCTTGAGTATCTCCAAAGATAGAGACTTCACGCGTCTCCAGACAACCCACTCCAGTGTTAAACAGGAACCCTGCTAGAAAGAACCGGTATTAACAGAAGTGCCTGAGATGAACCGTGAGACAGGCCTGGGCTTCTGCCCCCTGGGTTTTCTTCTCCAAGGCTGGTATACTATCAGGCTAATGGGAGTAGTATATTTTATATTTTGGTCACTCCTCCTAGGAAAGGAAAAAGAAAGAAAGAGAGAGAGAAAGAAACTGTTGCTTTTAAGCAGATTGCAGAAAGATGAAAGTTATATTTGGTAAATAGTTTTTTTAGAAATGAGTAAATGATTTATTTTCCCTTAAAACTGATTACTAATATTTATTCCATCCAGTTTTGGTTGGAAATAATTATTTCAGCATTTTGATTTTTTCTTTGTCATTTTTCTCAACTCATAAGAGCAGAATGCATAGCTGAAATAGAAATACTGTTCTCTGCACAATTTGTAAATTCAAAAAATTTAGCTAGCTATGAAAGGCCAAACGTAAGGTGCAATTAGTGGTTCTGTTTGAAAAATACAAAGGCTTTGAAAAGCCACAGATCAACAGAAGGACTAGAAAACATGCAGGGGCAAAATGGGGAGGAAAAAAAAAAAGTCACAGGAAAAGCAATTTGGTTAATTTCTTGGTGATTTAAAATTATTTTCTTTGTAATATTTTGAAAAGGCTGAGCAATTCTTCCTTTAGAAAATGAAAAATTATGTCCACAGTGTCTGTCTCCCTGCAAAATCCTTAAGATAAACTCATGCACACATTTTCATTGAGCACCAGCAGTAGGCAATGGTGTTTTCCTTCCACATACTGTCTGTGGGAAAAGGTGAGAAAAGTCATCTCGGTTCCTGGGACAGCAAAGGAGGCAAACAGGGCCTTTGAATCCCATGGAATATGTAATGACTATATCTGAGAGGTGATTATGCAGCAAGCAAGGTAGAGAGTGTCAACTGAATCACTGAAGTAATGGCAAAATAAATAAATAAAGGTAAAAGGTTACACAGACAGAACAGGACTCATTTCCTCCTTGAATGTGAAGGAACAGGCAGTAAAGTTAATTAACTTCTTCTGAGATGGATGGGCTCCACAGTGTAGTCTCCCAGCCATCAGGGAAGTCACCCTGCTCAGCGTTTGTTCAACTAATTGCAATTAGCAAACAAGTGATCTTTCTCATCAATTGATTAGGCTTCCTCAGTGTCAGGGTAGTGATGGCTACCTGACTTCCCTGTGTTTTTTTCCCATGCTTTGTTAATAGTTGCCTCATTATCGATAATCACTGAGCTATACTCCCATCCCTTCGGTCAGCAAAGGAGCCTCCTTGGGCTTTGCCACACTCCAGGCATTAATTAGCAGGTATGAAGCTGCTGTCCAACCTGGAAGTGGTGATGCGTGAGATTATCTTGCCTCAGAGGCCCTCATAGGGATGCCTGGATCACTTACACTGAGAGACTGTGAACCCCATATATTGACTGAGGATATTTTCTATTAACCACTAGAAACAGTGGAGAAGACTCACAGTAGAAGAAAGCCAAAAATTATGCTGCTGCTCTGAAGAGTTTAAGAGCTCATCTGTCAGTGCTACGCCAGGTCTCCAGCTCCTCTGTGTCAGTGCTGTTCCATGGACTTAGCCCGCACACTCTCACCTCAGTGAAGCATCTGACACCATGACAGCTTATATTCTCTCTTCCGCTGAGCACATTTTTGTCCATTAAAACTGATAATGGATTATAGATTGAGCTCAAAATTCCTTCTCAGCATTAACAGCTCCCTTAATTACAAGCTGATAATCCAAAACCAGATCCCACCACTAACATCAAGTATTATACCGAACAAACTGTCCTTTCTAGGGAGAACTGAGCAGGATCTATTTCCAAACATTGTTCTTTATGACTGTAAGTAAACATGTGAAGACAGCTTTGATGAAGGGCTTTAACATATACCCTAAAACAGTTTGTCACATCAACTGTAAATACCAGGACATTGTATTTTATGGTACCAGGAGCTTTATACTTAAAAAGGTAAAAAGTTGCCCGACTGTAGATGCTCTAAAATCTTCTGTAAAACTTAGTCTCTGAATTTTGTTGTGAAGCAGATTTCATCCTTACTGAAGTGGCCGTTTTTAGTCAAATTCCAAGAAAATGTAAGGTCTGAGTCAGAAATCAAAAGATAATTTTTTTTCTCTCATTTGTTACATGCAATCACCACATTCACCGGCTTTATATTATTGTCATATACAAAGTCATCATGTCTCATCTGTCTATATTTACTCATTTATCACGTACTTAAAATCATAAGTATGATTTTACTGTTATTGCAGGAGCCTACACTCTCTGGCACAAGTTCCCCAAATTCTCATGATTGCCAGCTGATGTCTGCCGATCTCCATACAAGACAGCAGGTAAGTGTAAAACAAAACACTGTCATGCCCTACACAACTATCTGTGTATTCCATTGCACACTTTAAACATCAGTTCTTAGCACAGAAATTAGGTAATCCCTTTCCACTTCAACAAAGATCTATAGTGAATTCTATGGACTGTCAAATCTGTTTCACTACAACACTTTTCATTTAGGAAAAAAATGCCTTTGCTCATTTCAAGTCTCAAAGCAGATTATCTTCACTCAATGTGGAAAGCAGTAATGATGGACTAGGAGAGAAATCAGGACTGGGTTCTGTATTTCAGAACAAATGTTCTCTCTTTATTCCTGTCCTGCTCCTCAGCCAGTCCATTCACCACGCTGCTATAGAATGTGTCTCAGCCCAGAGACTCTCATTTACTGTAGCAAATGAGGCAATAAATCTAACATGTCATAACCCAAAGCCAAGCAAAATACGGAGGCCTGAATCTTCCACCAGAGTAAATCTGCACAGCTGGAGTATATCCTCTATTCAGTTTTCATTAATATCAGCTGAGGATATGACCAAAGTAGTATAGATCCTATCACTAAAGCTGTATTGTGGAATTTTTATATGGGTTTTATTCATGTGTGTTGGTAGGTTAGAAGAGCTGGTCATAATGCATATCAAAGCTTGGACCTCTTCATAATGACACCCTCTTTTCTTCTTCCTGTAAACATCGCATGGGATCTTGTGTGCCTCTCCTATTAACGTCTCCTGTCCTTGTAAACATCTAAGAATAAATTCCAGAGAGTTCACAAGGCTCCGAGGACCTACTGCTTCAGCCTGGACCAGAGTTCAGTTATTTGTTGGGGGGAGACTGCATATGAATGAAAATGTGTCTTGGGAAGTAATTTTTTTGCTTTGAGTAAGCAGGGAAATAAAATTTTCTAGATAAAAGCAGATCTACCTGACATATCCCTTCCCAATGTCATTTTCCCAATCAATTGGGACTGGTGTCCCAGGCCATCTGCTTCCTTCTGCTAGCTTCTCCACCTGAAGGTAAGAGAAACACAGCACAAGCCATCACAGCAGAATAAATGACTGCACAGACTCGTTGTGTCTGCTTATAATCAAACTCTAATTGCAACAGCCAAGGGAATGAGAAAAATATTGTAGTAAATAGGTCAGGGAGAAAATAATTTCTTCTGAAGATTTCCTACTCTGTTTGAGTAAAGCCTAAATCATGATGATCCTGTCATTCTTCATGCAATTGAGCTTCTGGAAGTTCTTTACATCCTGGAGCTACAATGTCAGCACATCCACATATGTTCACGTTTTCTCTGCAAAACTTTGCTGCAGTTGCTGCTTGCCTTCATGCCGGCTACCATACGCAATCAGGCTGCATTGAGGATGAAAGGTATTTTTAAAAAGGGAGAACCTAAAAATCCATTGAAAGTCTCTACTAATCTCCTCTACACTTGTGTTACAGCTGTGCAATAATTTCCTGGACTCATTATTATGGAAGCAGTTTGTGGCCATATTATGCAGTCCAGCAGTTACCAACACTGAGTCTTCATTCACTTGTAAATGATACATCATCTCCATTTCCACATGCATAAGAAAATGATTCTATTAATACGATTACACTTCTGACGTTTCCTAACTAAGGCAGCCTGTCACAGCATCTGCAAATCCCAGAAAAATGTGCTGTTTCCCTTCATTTTCACACATGTAATCTGCTTTAACTCCATTGTTTGTGTTCTAACTTCCAGAGAGTTGTGTTGCATGGAGGAGGAATGTGGGTGAGATGAAAAGTTGAGGACTGTAACAGCACCTGTACCCTATCAGATCAAGAGTCACTCCAGTCAGAGTCCTGTAGGTGTAGTAGGGAGCAGAAACCTAGGGAGGAATCAGACAAGAAATGTGTAGGGACATCTTTCCAATAGTATATTGTTTCAGTTTCCCATGTAGACTTGGAGACTTTCTGTATTGGAAGATTCGTTTGTTCTGTCATGTTTAATAGTTGTAGTTAAAACTTTCTTCCACCAAACCTGTTCAATTTACATCAAGACCATCTCTCCTTTTGCCTTGCCTTCAGCCTGGAGTAAAAGCAGCTTTTTTCTCCAGCTGAAGAGATCAAGTCTATTTAATATCTCTGTATAAAGAAACCATTTGATATCTGTGATCATCCTTCTCTTTTTCTTTGTACTGTTCCATATATCCTCTTTCAGGATTTTCTTGCAATATTTTCTTTTCAATTTATCTTGGCTTTTACAAATTATCTTTAAAAAGTAAAAATAGTATTTTAAAACATTTTTAATATCAAAATATCCCATTACATAATGGGAAATAAGTGGCACATTCACCGCACTTGAAGGATACATATAAGATAGGATTAGAAATTCATCGATATCTCCTGGCACCACAATGAGAAACCTTTCTATCTGCCATTCAGTTTAACCAATATTTACACAAATGAAAGTCAAATAGAGAGGAAAAAGAAAATAAGAGGAGGAAACATCTACACTTTCTTTCTTCTTTTTTTTTTTTTTTTTCTGAACAGTTCCAATCCTAACCTATCTTCTGTTCCCATATAAGAATCCCTTACCACTGTAGAGAATGGCGAAGGTTATTATTAACTAGGAGAATGTGCAATGCCCTAGAAAGTTTCTTGGAAAGGGACCTATTCCCAAGTTCCTTTCTGTCTTTTAAACTGCTTGTTACTTTTGGAACAGCGCATTGTGATGTCCTTGAAATGACAAATCTATCAGGCATTGGAAACTATTTAGAAACCATCTTTACTAGCTATGTAAACAGAAAGTTGATTCCTTTTGCTCAAAGCTATGTAATGAGGAAGTGGGCAAGGAAAGCAAGAGCATTTCACAGGACTACAGCAGAAGTCTCAAGACTCATGAACACTGGAGTGTTACACAGTGCTGCATAAGGTCTTTTTACATTGTCCTGTGCCTTGGCATGCTGCAGGCACTGAGGGGATGCAGTGTCACTCTCCTTTATGCATAGTGTTGGTCTGAGGCAACCACTTCATTTTCCTGATTTGCCTGCAATAAGAGAAGGGCAAAAATGTTTTAGGTGATGGCAAGGTGAACTTCAATACTGCTTTGTTTCAGAACTGCTCTCTTGCTTGTCCTTTATACTCCCCTGCTCTGTTGATATTTTTTCCTCAGTCATAGCATGAATATCTCATTTTGACTGCTTATTCCCTGAAGCTAAAATTCAAACCCTGCCTTCTTGCCCTTGTTCACCTCCCAGCCTTCCTGGCATTTCTCTCTTTTTGCACAAATCTGTACCAACAATAGCTGCTCCATCCTCATATTCCTTCATGTCTACCTCAATGCCTCTCACTCAATCTCTCCACCATTGAATGTCAATAATGACATTCTTTTGGCATTCCTCTTCTTTTACATTCTTTCTGCTGCTTCTGTCCCTCAAGAACTCACTAGTCTCTTCTCCTTTCCTACCCACTGCTGTTACATTATATATATATTTATATATAAATTATATTTTTTGCAGTCTGTCAGTTACACCAGTTTCAATTAATTGTTTGTTTGCTATACCAAGAAACACTATTTTCTTCCCTGTGCCCTATATGAAACCTGTAATTACCACAGAGAACTGACAGTCAGCAATTCCTGAAAACCCCACAAACCATAAAGTAGGAAGATTTAAACAGTCAATAATAGCCAGAGTTTTTAAAATATTTATTGAATTATTCATTATGAAGATGAAGTCATGAGGACTGGGGGTGGCAAAAGCCAAATAGTTGAGGATAAAGACAGAGACCGATTTATCAGGCTGTGAATGAGGTAATGAATGCCATATTTGACTTTCTTTCTCCACCAGCAATCATACACCAGCTCTATATAACATGCCTAACACTGATATGCACTCGGTTCATTCCTGCCTCCATGTTCTGCCATGACACTGGTGGGCCACACACAAAAACAGGGCTGGAGCTATTTTTTTTAGTTATTATTTTTGTGGCTGAAAGTAGTAAAGTAGTATTTGAAACTTCCTTGTGTAAAGACATGCTGCTTAGGATGGATCATGTTGTCCAAAATCCTACTAAATTCTGGTTTGTAAGCTTAATTCTTGATTAGAAGAAAGAGAGAAATACAAACACTTGCATGATGTGCAATAATAATCCTGCTAAAGGAAGTCTGGATGAGGAACTAGTCCAAAGATCGTTTTATCTAATGGTGTATTGGGTCTGGCTGGAATGTTAACTTTCCCAGCAGCAGCCCATACAGTGCCGTACGCTGTACTTGTAGCTGGAACAGCAGTGTTATCACACCAGTGTTGTGTCTGCTGCTGAGCAGCAGTGGCACAGTATTAGGCCTTTCTCTAACCCTCCTAGGGGGTGGGCAAAAGTTGAGGAGAGAAACATCACTAGGGCAGCTGGCCTAAACCAATCAAAGGGATATTCCATACCATGTGATGTCACACTCAGCAATAAAAGGTGGAAACAGGAAGAAGAGGGGAGGGGTGGGCTCTCGTTTGGAAGACGTCGGTCCTCCTCTCGAACACCGGCTGCGTGCGTTGAGGCCTTGCTTCAAGGACGTGGTCAATCATCGCTCATTTGTGGGAAGTAGAGAGTAATTTCTTTCCTCTGCACTTCCATATAGCCTTCATTTATTTTGTTTGTTTGTTTTCCTCCCTTCTTTTTATTTTCCTTTTTTCCCCTCCCTTTCCCCTTTCCCTTTTTATTTCCCCTTAGTTAAATTGTTAGTTCGGTAGTCTTTATTTTATTATTATAATTATTTTCCCTTTAATTAAATTATCCTTATCTCAACCCGTGAGTTGTTCTTTGCTTTACTTCTCCCCCTCCTCATCTAAAGGAGGGGGAGTGAGAGAGCGGTTGTGGGGTTTAGCTGCCCAGTACGGTAAAACCACCACAGTCCTTTTTGGCGCCCAACGTGGGGCACGAAGGGTTGAGATAACAATAGAATTGATTAAACGCATATAACTAACACGCTTGCTTGCTAGTAACCATGTACATTGCCCTGTTAATAATAATAGCTTTGTTCCTATGTCATGCAATCCGTGTCATATTCTCCTTTCTCCTATATATCCGATCCGACAAAGTGCTACAATCTGTGTTCACTTTTTTTAATTCGCTGTGCTGCCAAGCACTGACCTTGGTTTTAATCTGGAATTCAGGCTCTGCACTGTTATCATTTGGGTCCCATGGAAACTATCTTTCAGAGAATATTCAGAACTACACTGCCTTCCTTTTCTCATCTGGACACCAGTTTATTAATAATATTAAGAATGGTACCTTTCCCTCCTTTCACAGTGGGCTAATTACAACCGTTTGGGAGTATTTTGAAGATCCATCTGTAACCCATGTATTGCTATTTCTAATTCTGAACAACCAGTTTCATTTTCTCTCTAAGATTAGTCGATTGTTTAGAAAACTTACTTGGGAATCTGTCCCGAAACAGTCTTGTGGTGAGTGGCTAGGTGTGTGGGATGATGTTAGCAGATACCTGTCACGAGTGTCTCCTCCAATAGTTTTGAACTTCACCCCTGAGCAAGTGCTAAATCCTAAAAAATTAGTAGAATGTTTGAGAGTTGTATGTCCTGACCCTGATAATGCCGGAGAACGACAGCTTGCAGCATTGTGCTGGGTCCTGGCTTATTCCTATCAAACACTGTTTAACATCATCCAGCAACTTGAAGAGAGGGAGGAAGTCTCTGAATATGATGACCAAGTAACACACGATGTGGCTGACCCAAAAGACCAACCAACTATGGTATCAGTCGCCCCCATAGTCAAGTCAAAAAAATGGAAACGGAAATCAGCTCGTTTAGTAAGGGAAGAAGGCTCTCCTAAGGAGGAGGAAGAAGAGGAAATGGCAGGCACCTCTAAAGCAGGGCCATCACAAAAACAGCGGGAAGACGAGACAGAAATCATAAAGGAATCAGAAATCACTCGATCCTTATCCCTGAGTGAGATGCGAGAAATACGAAAGGATTATGGTCGACGCCCAGGTGAACACATCCTCACTTGGCTGCTTCGATGCTGGGATGCTGGGGCCAATAGCCTACAATTAGAAGGCAATGAAGCCAAGCAGCTGGGATCCCTCTCTAGAGAAAGGGTAATCGACAAAGTAATCGGGAGAGGAGCACAGGCCCTCAGCCTCTGGAGACGACTCCTGGCGGCTGTGAGAGAAAGATATCCCCATAAGGAAGATATTGTATATCAAATCGGCAAGTGGACCACTATAGATAAAGGTCTCCAGCATCTGCGGGAATTAGCTGTGCGGGAGATGATTTATAGTGATTTGGACAATGCCCAGACACCTCAAGACCCCGATGAAGTCCAGTGCACAACATCCATGTGGCGTAGATTTGTGCGGAGTGCACCACCAGCACATGCCAGTACCCTGGCATCAATTAACTGGGATGAGGGGATGGGACCAACATTGTATGATATGTCCTGCCAGCTTCAAAAATATGAAGACAATCTCTCTGCTCCGCTACAGTCCAGTGTCTCAGCTGTGGAGAAACTGTCTAAAGGACTTGACAAGCTCGTGGAACGAGTGGAACGAGTATATTCCCCCTCATTTGGACAGAGTGATACTTCAGCCACTAAGAATCAGCATTCGCGCACTCAAGAGAGAGAGTACCCAAGACGTACACCACGTGGCACCTTGTGGTTTTTTCTGCGTGACCATGGGGAAGATATGAGGAAATGGGATGGTGTACCTACTTCAACCCTAGCTGCTCGGGTACGTGAACTGAAAGGAAATACAGCAGCAAGAAGAGGGGTTCCTAAGAGAAATGCTGCTCCAGTTTCCATGGGGCAGTACCCCAGAGGCAGTAGAAGAGTTGATGTTATTCTTGACCCTGATGAAGAGACCTCTACCTCTCATTTGCAAGAATTAAGTGGCAGACGCTCCAGCCAGGACTAGAGGGGCCCTGCCTCTGGCCAGGTAGAGGAGAGGGATAACCGGATTTATTGGACTGTGTGGATCCGATGGCCTGGAACATCAGAACCACAAGAATACAAAGCTTTAGTGGACACTGGCGCACAATGTACCATAATGCCATCAGGCTACCAAGGGACAGAACTCACCTGTATCTCCGGAGTGACAGGGGGATCCCAACAACTATCTGTACTGGAAGCTGAAGTGAGTCTAACTGGGAATGAGTGGCAAAAGCATCCCATTGTGACTGGCCCAGAGGCTCCATGTATCCTTGGCATAGACTATCTCAAGAGAGGGTACTTCAAGGATCCAAAAGGATACCGGTGGGCTTTTGGCATAGCTGCTTTGAGCACAGAAAAGATTAGGCAGCTGTCTACCTTGCCTGGCCTTTCAGAAGACCCTTCTGTTGTAGGATTGCTGAAGGTTGAAGAACAACAGGTACCAATTGCTACTACAACGGTGCACCGACGGCAATATCGCACCAACCGAGACTCCCTGATTCCCATCCATGAGTTGATTCACCGACTGGAGAGTCAGGGAGTAATCAGCAAGACTCGCTCACCCTTTAATAGTCCTATATGGCCAGTACGAAAGTCTAATGGCGAGTGGAGGCTAACAGTGGACTACCGCGGCCTGAATGAAGTCACGCCACCACTGAGTGCTGCAGTGCCGGACATGCTGGAACTTCAGTACGAACTAGAGTCAAAGGCAGCCAAGTGGTATGCCACAATTGATATTGCTAATGCATTTTTCTCCATCCCTTTGGCAGCAGCATGCAGGCCGCAGTTTGCTTTCACTTGGAGGGGCATCCAATACACCTGGAATCGGCTGCCCCAGGGGTGGAAACACAGCCCTACCATTTGCCATGGACTGATCCAGTCTGCACTGGAGCAAGGGGGAGCTCCTGAGCACCTTCAGTACATTGACGACATCCTCGTGTGGGGCAACACAGCAGAAGAAGTTTTCGAGAAAGGGAAGAAAATAATCCAAATTCTCCTGAAAGCTGGTTTTGCCATTAAACAGAGCAAGGTCAAGGGGCCTGCACAGGAAATCCAGTTCTTGGGGGTAAAATGGCAGGATGGACGTCGCCATATTCCAATGGATGTGATCAATAAAATAACAGCAATGTCTCCGCCAACTAGCAAAAAAGAAACGCAAGCTTTCCTAGGCCTCGTGGGATTCTGGAGAATGCATGTGCCAGGCTATAGTCAACTTGTGAATCCTCTATATCGAGTGACTCGAAAGAGAAACTATTTCGAGTGGGGCCCTGAGCAACAACAGGCATTTGAACAAATCAAACAAGAAATAGCTCGTGCAGTAGCCCTTGGGCCTGTCCGTACTGGACCAGCTGTGCAAAATATACTGTACACTGCAGCTGGGGAGCATGGCCTCACCTGGAGCCTTTGGCAGAAAACCCCAGAAGAAACTCGAGGCCGACCTCTGGGCTTCTGGAGTCGGGGCTATCGAGGATCAGAAGCCAATTACACCCCAACTGAAAAAGAAATACTCACAGCATATGAGGGTGTTCGAGCTGCTTCAGAAGTTGTGGGTACAGAGGCACAGCTCCTCTTGGCACCACGGTTACCTGTGTTACATTGGATGTTCAAAGAGAAAATTCCCACTACACACCATGCAACTGATGCTACATGGAGTAAGTGGATAGCACTAATTACACAGCGGGCTCGAATGGGAAAACCCAATCGCCCAGGAATCCTGGAAGAGATTATGGACTGGCCGGAAGGTAGAGATTTCGGAGTACCAACAGAAGAGGTAACCCGTGCTGAAGAGGCACCACCATACAATGAGTTGCCAGAGGACAGAAAGCAGTATGCGTTGTTTACTGACGGATCCTGCCGTGTGATAGGGAGTCATCGGAAATGGAAAGCTGCTGTGTGGAATCCCATACGACGAGTTGCGGAGGCCATGGAAGGGGAAGGTGAGTCGAGTCAGTATGCAGAAGTAAAAGCCATACAACTAGCCCTAGATATCGCCGAAAGAGAAAATTGGCCAGTATTGTATCTTTATACTGACTCATGGATGGTGGCAAATGCTCTGTGGGGGTGGCTGCAGCAATGGAAAGAGAGCAACTGGCAGCGCAGAGGTAAACCTATCTGGGCTGCTACCCTGTGGCAAGATATTGCTGCCCGGGTAGGAAACCTGGATGTTAAAGTACGTCATGTAGATGCCCACATGCCCAAGAGTCGCGCTACTGTAGAACATCGGAACAACGAAGAAGTGGATCGAGCTTCGAAAATTGAAGTGGCTCAGGTGGACCTAGACTGGGAACGTAAGGGTGAGCTGTTTGTAGCTCGATGGGCCCATGAAACATCAGGACATCTGGGGAGGGATGCCACTTACAGATGGGCTCGTGATCGAGGGGTGGACTTGACCATTGAAGCCATCACACAGGTTACCCATGAGTGTGAGACCTGTGCTGCAATCAAGAAAGCCATGAAGGTAAAATCTCCCTGGAACAGGGGGAGATGGCTAGGGTTTCAATATGGTGAGGCCTGGCAAATTGACTATATTGGACCACTTCCAAAAACCCGCCAAGGCAAACGGTACATACTCACCATGGTAGAAGCAACTACTGGGTGGTTGGAAACATACCCTGTAAACCATGCCACGGCCCGAAATACTATCTTGGGCCTGGAAAGACAAGTATTGTGGCGTCATGGTACACCAGAGAGAATTGAGTCTGACAATGGGACTCATTTCCGAAACAATCTTGTTACCTCCTGGGCAAAGAGGCATGGTATTGAGTGGGTATACCACATCCCTTATCACCCACAAGCCTCTGGGAAGGTTGAGAGGTACAATGGACTGTTAAAGACTATGTTACGAGCATTAGGTGCTGGGACATGGAAACAATGGGACACAAATCTACCAGAAGCCACTTGGCTAGTTAACAATAGGGGGTCTAACAGCCGTGCTGGTCCTGCCGAAACAAAACCCCTACACACTGTGAAAGGAGCTAAAGTTCCCGTAGTGCATGTAGGAAGGTGGATGGGGAAGGCAGTGTGGGTTGCTCCTGCCTCGGGAAAAGGCAAACCCACTCGTGGGATTGTCTTCGCCCAAGGACCAGGGTATACCTGGTGGGTCATGCAAAGGAATGGGGATATCAAGTGTGTGCCTCAAGGAGATTTGACACTGAGAGAAAACTAATCTGTAATCTAAGTTATATGTTGTAGGAAGATGCTGTAGGATCAACGACAGGTCATCATTGCAAGGAGCCGGGCAGTGCAACAAGAACTTGAGCTAAGCTGGTGCTCGCGTCCAGACATCCAACTCCACCTGCCTTGAGTGGCCACTTTGGCAGATGAAGACCTAATCATCAACAGCTCTTATGAACGTTTTCCAAGAAAGACCTATGGAATGAGAAGATACACCTGCCTATTAATCTTGTCCTATTAAATCCTTGTCCTGTTAAAGGACAAGGAATAATGATGAGGATGCTTGTATGCTAAAGTATGGGGATCTGAGTGTGACACAAATGTTATGGAATAAGGGGTGGAGGTTGTATTGGGTCTGGCTGGAATGTTAACTTTCCCAGCAGCAGCCCATACAGTGCCGTACGCTGTACTTGTAGCTGGAACAGCAGTGTTATCACACCAGTGTTGTGTCTGCTGCTGAGCAGCAGTGGCACAGTATTAGGCCTTTCTCTAACCCTCCTAGGGGGTGGGCAAAAGTTGAGGAGAGAAACATCACTAGGGCAGCTGGCCTAAACCAATCAAAGGGATATTCCATACCATGTGATGTCACACTCAGCAATAAAAGGTGGAAACAGGAAGAAGAGGGGAGGGGTGGGCTCTCGTTTGGAAGACGTCGGTCCTCCTCTCGAACACCGGCTGCGTGCGTTGAGGCCTTGCTTCAAGGACGTGGTCAATCATCGCTCATTTGTGGGAAGTAGAGAGTAATTTCTTTCCTCTGCACTTCCATATAGCCTTCATTTATTTTGTTTGTTTGTTTTCCTCCCTTCTTTTTATTTTCCTTTTTTCCCCTCCCTTTCCCCTTTCCCTTTTTATTTCCCCTTAGTTAAATTGTTAGTTCGGTAGTCTTTATTTTATTATTATAATTATTTTCCCTTTAATTAAATTATCCTTATCTCAACCCGTGAGTTGTTCTTTGCTTTACTTCTCCCCCTCCTCATCTAAAGGAGGGGGAGTGAGAGAGCGGTTGTGGGGTTTAGCTGCCCAGTACGGTAAAACCACCACAAATGGGCTCCAGAGCAAGCCATCAAATGGGCATCGTGGTTACATTCATTCCTCTTCTTGCAGCATAATTTCTTATGGTATAGAATCACTGTGACTCTCAGTCTGGGACTGTCCTCCATGCAGTCTTGAGGGACTTGGACCTCTAGAGACCTTAAATACAGGCAGCATGACTCCCCAGAGCTTGCCACACAAAAAACACTCTCTTAAATCTTCAGGGACTTTTTCCCTTAGAGAAGACAGCAGTTGATAAAATCAACACTAATACTACATTGCTCCACTTTGTTCTTAAAAGAGAAGTCCTAATGAATTGTAGTGTGAAGCCATCTTCATTTTATCATGTCTTAATATCTGTTAGGAAGTTGTAAAGATTAAACTTTTTTATGTAGAAAAAAGAGTTAATAATTTATAGGAATGTAATAGAGACCATTGCACCCAGCATATTAAATAAGAGAAGAGGCATTATAACCATCTCAGTATTATTCTTTCTTTACTACTCTGTAAGTGAAGAATGATGCCTACAGATAATGGCACAGGGACATTTCCGAACCCATATCTAGACATTTCTATATATGAATATGAGATAGATATAAGAATACGTACTGCAAACATCTGTATTGACTGCTGCCTCCTCTATAAATTGGCAACTGAGCTCTGAGGGGTGCTGGACAGACGCAGAGATGACTGCAGAGCAGCCTAGGAGTTAAATGGGTTGTTCAAGGTGATTTTTCAGAGATTACCTTCTCCTTTTCACTCCCACACCATGCAGCCAAACAATGAAGTTGCTCCAAGACACTCAATGCCAAGAAAGAGACGCTGTTTTATCTGAAGCAAAAATATATATATAGCTCTCCTCTTACAACACTCTCCCCAGTTTCAGGCACAGCTGCTAATAATAAACTCTGCAAAGCAAGTATTGGGGTTTGAAAGAGAAATGGCAAGAAAGGGAATGAAAGGAATGGAGCCTTTGACGGTTACTTGTCCCCAGAGTGATTTACATTTGTTTTCTGTGCTGGGAACAAGCAGGAAAGTCCAGTAAAGTCACAAAATACATTGCAACCCCTGTGTCAAGTTTCTGTGGAGATTAAAGTTAGCATTGGTGTTTTTTCAACTTCCTAGACCTAGAAAGATGTTTTCATCAGTGTCTTTTCTTTCTGAGGCTGAATTTTTTTGGTTTTGGTTTCCTAGATGACCTTTAATTTCTAACCATTTCCCTGAATAACAGTCATAATTACTGTAGGATCCTGGTTTCCCATTTCACAGGTGGTACATAACAAAGCTGGACACATGGAGATCAGCACGTTGACCAGCACACTGATTACTCTTGAGACTTTAATCTCAGAAACTCTCAACAGCCTTTGTTAATATACAGTCACTGTGTGACCCCCACAGCTCTCAGTCTCTGTAGCAAATCCACAGCCTACAGACAAAGAAGTACACATCCGTTAAATAAAGCATAGTTACCAGCTTTCACACCTAAGACATGACTGCAAGGGCCTCGTTTCTTTTAGAGAGATTTTAAAAGAGAGGAATCTATGTCTTTTAGGAATAAAAACTAATTTGGCTAAAAGGGAACAAAGAACAAACTTTCCCTTGGGCAAGGTACCCTGTAATAAGTCAGCCTCTTGCAGTTTGCCTGCTTACAGACCAGTCGCAGGGAAAGACTGTTCCTGCTGCTCCAGCTGTTCTTGCTCTCCTGACTTCCAGAGGATCACACATTGGTAATAGGTCTTGATCTCATGGTGGAGGGGAAGGAAAGCATGCAAATACTGACAGCAGTGCAGGGAGCACAGAAACTCTCTGGCTTTTGCTGCTGGGCTTCCTGAGGAGAACTGGGATGAGAAGGACCCCCCTGCCCCTTGTGTTCTCTAGGAACTACCTTCTGACACACTCTGGGACACTGCGGACTTTCCACATTTGAATGCAGGGCAGTTTTTCCTCCCTGTCTGTTCAAAGCCTGTCATGGCAGCTGAAATAGAAAGCTTCAGCTTCTCCCCCTTGGCTCCCTGAGAGTAACCCTGGGGAGGCTGCCGCATCCTCCTTGCCTCAACCCTGTGCTCCACCACAGCTCTCTACAGGGGCTCTCGTAGCCCAAGTTCACAACTACCTTGTTCACCAGAAGGTGAATGCTGTCATTCTGTTCCCTCTCCCTCTTCACTCTGGTCCAGCCTGCTCATCTTTCAGGATGTTGCATTATAAAAGCAAATACCTGGAAGCTCAGCATGAAACACATCACCTTTCTGGTATACGTGATCACTAGCACAAGCCCCAAGCTGGCTGTTGAAATAGAGATTTTCTCAGACAGATCTCCCAGTCTGTTCCATGCTTTTTTTTTCTAAAGAACAACAGCCTCATGCATTAGGTTTTAATTGTTCCCCAAAACAACACCATTGTTTCCTGCTCCAGACTTTTTCTTTCTGTGCTCATTTTTTTCTCCTCCCTACAGTTGCAAATGATACCCACTGAGCTCAGCAGAGAGAAGCATAATGGATTACTGTTCAGCTTCATTCTAGAGATAAGCAAAGAGCACAGAATATGCCAAAAGGAACAACCTTGAATTGGCCACATTACCTAAGAGTCATTTTTAGGAAAGTCTGTCGCTCAGGGTCAAGCTGAGTTCACACGCTGCAATTCGCAGAACTGGTGTCATTAAAGGAAAGAATTCCTGCTCTGCCTGCGCTTCAGAGTGAGCAAGCAGATTGCCATCCTGGCGAGGCTCCCAAGGGACAGGCTTCAAGCAACCACTTTGGGTAGTTTATTAGACTTTTACTCTGAAATAAAATGACAGAGTGATAAAGAATGTACAGTTATCTCTTGCTGCTGCTGTATCATTGGAAGTGTTTCTTTGCCTGTACCTTACACAGAATAAAATGTTGTTTCAGAAACCTCTTGTAATTGATGTAGGATACCAACACTGAAATTTGATTTGTTTAAAGAAAAAAGAAATCCCAGTGTGTGACCTCCAGAAATACTACATAAAGATTTCTCTTCTAGATTTCACAGTTTCAATTTGACTCTAAATTCCAGGGTGATCAATTGTAATGCAGAAACCTCTCTATGTGATTACGTTAGCGCCACCAAGCAAAATTGCAATTTAGGAGGTCACAGACAAAAGTATAGGGAATGAAATTTAAAAATATTTTCCTATTAGAATTCATACTTTTTAAATCTAGGGAAGTTTTGTGTGTGTGCATTTTGTGTGTGTTGTTTTGTTTGTTTTTTTTTATAGCATTGAGTCGTGATTTTGTTAAAGTTCAAATTCAGGAGAAAATTCAGGTTAGATCTTCGAAGATGCGTGACAAGATAGAAAACAGCTGTTCACTGAAGCTCAGTTTTCTGCCAAAATTCTGCCTTATGACAAATGCATCGTCTTTCAAAATCATTAATCTGTCTTATATAAAAATATTCTATAACACTTCCTTATAGGCTCAGACACCAACTTTAGTGTTTTTTTTTTGGGGGGGGGAGAATGTTTAGGAACTGCAAGGAAGCCATGATATAAGGCAATCAAGATCCAGATTCTAAAAGCTAGAAAAATACAAAAAAAAAAAAAAAAAGTTTTCAAGACTGGAAAGCTTCTGAAATAATAGAGGACATGCAGGAAAAAAAATATAATAATAATAAAAAAAAGCTCTAGGAGCAAAAAGGCAAAGGACTATAAAACAAAGGCTCCTTTGGCGTCCCCTGTTCACCCTGGGCTGTTGCTTGAGCGGAGACAAGGGACAGATCTGGATCCAGCTGAGTAGAGGCTGGCTGTCCCAGAAATCCCAGCTAAATTCCTCTCCCAGCCCCATGCCAAGTCAGCAGCAAGACCCTGCCATACATCCTCTTCCCCCCTAAAAAAAAACAGCTTCATAACGGGATATGAACGTACCACTCCGGTTAACTGTTACAATGCAAAGATCTTTAGCATATTCTAGTGAAGGTCCTATCTCCTTTCTATGCATTCAGGACTGACACTTCTTCCTTTCTATGAAGTTATTTATCAGAAAAGTAGACTCTTAGTTTTAAAAAGGTTTAAACCTTAAAACTACCTTAAACCTTTTAACCTTTTTTTTTTTTTTTTTTTTTTTTTTTTTGAAATGGGCCTGCCACTGATCTGTTGAAGGCAGTAAATCAACTAAGCCACAGACTCAGTCACGTGCTTGACTCTGAATTGTGGTGGGATTTGATCTTCTCGGTCCATATGAAGACATTAAACAACACCCACTAGAAAACCCATCATTTGCAACCTGGAATGGGTCCTGGAAAAAATATTCCTCCTCATACATGGAAATGATTCCTCCCATCCAGCACATGCTTTGAGGCACATCTGAGGTATGATGTATGTTTTCCATGCTATCAGTCCTGTCCCTGAAAGGAAGCTTCTGTGGAACAGGTGTCCCAAAGAAAACTGAGGAGACAATGACCCTAAACTTGCATTCTTCTCTGTCTGGCAAAAGGCAATGTTAGAGCACAGTCCTGCTCAGAACTAATCTTGTAAACATGGACAGCCTTTGAGCAGCTTTGCAAATGACTTGGCTAGCCTGAGGAAGTCTATTGCTAATGTCAAGAGGAGCCCAGCCACACACTTGTTCATGCTACACCTCAAGGCACGTGACTTTATGAACTGTCTCTGCTAGATGAAATATCAGTGTCTGCTCTGAATCAGACACTCTCATGTACATCACTGCCAACAGTGGATTGCTCATTTCATCTTCCTCTGATTTCCCCACTACTGATAGCAATAGATCGCAGAAAATTAGGTGTGATTTAGACAGTGAGCCTAGAAATAGTAGGTCTTCAGCCATTTCAGCTACCGAGTTGTTTGGAACAGCTTGAGCTGTAAATAAGTGTTCAATGCTTTTGCATTTTTTATGATATGTTGATGCAGTTTTTCTGTGTCCTTGCTAATGTGCCAATGAAACATGGCACGTAGAATTCATGTATTGTGCTGGGGACAAACTGTTTAGAAGACAGTGTCAGAAAACTACAAATTAAAATGCTTCCCAGTGGAAAAAGCATAAGAATTTGAAGCAAAACTACTCTATATAATCTGTGGTCCTGAGGGATTCTTCTGATAAAATAGGCTTGATTTTAGCTGTGTCAAAGCCATTTAAAGGGAGAGTGTTTATTATTTTATAATGTCATGATTAAGAGCAATTCATATATTTCAACAGGAAACTTGACTCCCTATACATTCAGATTGTTAGTTTGGGTTTTCAACAACAGAATAGCAAATTGGTCATTGCTTTTGGTATAATACCATCTGTCAGTATATACATACACATCTAAAACAGCTTGTGTATTTCACCCTTCATATGTTCTTCTTCAGAGCTGCGCATTTTCATTCTAAGGACTTCAAAGGACTGGGTAAAAGCTACCTCATTTGTAATGCCCAAGGAAGGATGCAACAGGCATATGAGTAGTAGTTGACCCACCTAGGTCTGCTCTGGCTCATCTTTATATTTCCTTCTGGTTTTGTATCTCATCCAAAGGATTATTTTATGTCACAGTAAATGTAATTCTTGCTGTGGGAATGTATGGTCAATGAGAACTCTTCCTCTTTCCCCACCCCAGTGATGACTTTGGTGAATGAAGTTTACGTGTAGATGTAACATAAAAATAATATTTTTTGTGATTTTTTTTTTCCCAATGTAATATAACGTAATTCTGCTTTCAATCAACTGCTGTTAGTTCTTTTGGGATATTTCCCAGAAACCCTATGCCAAGTCCCAAAAATGTCTCAAGGCAGGAGTTAATATTCTCCTATTTGTTTGACAAACAACAGTCAGAAGTTGTTGAACAAACCTTCCAAAGCAGTTTACCAAACCAAGAGAACTGAAAACAACTCATTCCCAAGAGGATTTTGATTTTGGCTTTAAAAATGTAACAAGAGATTTTTGTTTTCAGTTTTTCCAGGGCAAGGATATTCAGTCCAAAAAAACAGATAAGAAACTGAAACACAACTAATGTCCTTAAGAAGTCAATAGTCACATCAAAATGTATGGCTAACTCAGCTCTTGATTAACACCACATGAAACTCATGGCTCCGTAACTAAGAGCTCTGGGCAAAAGCAGAAAACTTTCTAGAGGTGTTGCCAGCTGTTTTGTAAATGCCAGAAAAAGTGTACTTTTCCCAGATGAGGCAGCAGCATGTCTGCTAGTCACAGAAGTGCTTACAATTCAGAAGTGTCTATTTATGTTGCCCTGTGACTAATTGCATTATACATACCTTGCAGGGACCAGGCAGCAGCTCCATACCCTGTCATCTCTCTTGTAAATCACAGTGCTCAAAACTGAAAAACCCTTTTCTTACCGTTTCTTTCTTTAAATGAAGTTAATAATTTTTTTTAAGTAAGAATAAATACTTTTTTTGAGTAAGAACAAAATACAAAGTGAGAGAGAATTGAAGTGAAGATCTATAGATCTGGAGCCACAGGCTTAGACAGTTTAGAGCAAAACTAAGCTGCTGGATATAGAGGATAAAATTTCAGTTTGCAATGGGCAAAAGAATCTGGTTCACTGAGGTCACCCAAAGTGTCCTTGTGCTAATGGCCATGAAAGTCCTCACTCAAAGCTGAGGTTAGGGATGGCTGTTCCAGGACTCTCTTCCCTTCTCCCCATTGCCAAGCAGCTTGTCTGAGGCTTGAGCCAGCCTACCTTTACAAAATACTACAATTTTGGAAAAGGTCCAGGAAGACAATGAGAAAAACTGCTGAAGAGGATAAAAGTAGGTTTTACTTTTTTCTCAGGCTATTATTTACGTTAGCCATTCATAGCACTATGTCAATGCTATGGAAATACACAGGATTTCATGTGTGAATGCCTTTTTTGGGCTCTGTCCTAGAAGCCTCTTATTTCCTGAAAATAGGCCAATGGACCTCTTTTTGTTTTGCGTAGTAAGAATGATGCTCAGGCCACACTTTCAACTAAATTCACCTATCCTGAGTGCCGTGCTCCTGCAGCCCTCATAGCAGGGAAAGCCAGGGCTGTTTCACTGTGATAGGAAGGCAAAGAGTCCAAGCAGGGACCCTCCATGGGTGTCAGCACTCCTCAGAGCCACACAGAGCCCAGGTGAGTCCGTGAGCTTGTTGCCCTGAAGGAAAACTAGAGCAGTTCAGCTACAGAAGTGAGCCATGTAAGCACACTTCCCAGAGCCACCAGCAGCAGAAGTCCATGACTATTTCAGCTGATTCACAGCCTGATGCCTCTGACCCCAGCCTACTAGCATTGTGAATGCTCTCAGTAACACACGAAAAAATTTCAGAGTATGGGGAGAGACCACTGTGTTATTTCTCATACTGAAAGCCAACAGCTAGCTTTGGCATAAAGAAAAACTGGTTGCTTCCTTCCAGATGTCCTACCTCATTTTTTTCGGTGTTTATGGTTTTTTTCTTTCCCCCCCCATGGGTAAAAAGGACCTTGTTTCTTTGCACTTATCATTAATGATTCATGTCTCCAAGGGCTGAACTGGAAAATTTCCTAGATTATACACCTGCCTGTTCTAGGAGGACTAAATGTACCAGCAGTGGGTGGACTTACTCAGGCTCCTATTAAGCAACATCTGTGGGCGGTTTTTAGTCCAGCTGTTAGCACGTGACTTATTCTGCAGTTAGATCAGCCATGCCAATGGAAAGAGTGGGCTTCAAGCCTCCTACCGAAGGGACAGATTACAGTAATTGCTGCCACCATGAAATATCTTGCAAATGACAATGGATAGGCTCAGGGCCCCACATGCCAGCTGAATAAATGAGATCTTGCTACTCAGAGGCTGGCAGGTCAAATGCTGCAAGGAGTTTTAGGGCAGGCATTCATGGCCTGGAAACACCTACGAAGATATTGAACACAATCACAAAGCACAGCTGGCAGAGCTGCCACACCAAGTTGGGTTACACACACACACTCCTCTCCAAATGGTAACAAAAATAAACTGGCTTAATGTGACCATGAATTAATTAAACAAAAAATTTTGAAAGTTTGTACTTATGAGGCGAGACAGAGGAATGAACAACAACAAAAATCAGTGAGAGCAAACTCACCAACAAGACCTAAAATTTGATTATGTTTTAACAAAGAGATGTTGTTTCTAATTAATCAATTAATTATAGTGCACGCAAATTATGTAACTATTTATCAATCAATTAATCTTTAATTAACTTGTTTTTAATTACTCCCATTTTAATTAATCGATCTGTACTGTGCTTGCCTATCTCAGCAGTGTATTCCATGACCCAGGAGATCCCTTCTTATCTCCCTCCTCCAATCTCATTTTCCCTGCCCTGCTTTCCATTAACTTCACATTAACTGATCTTTCCCTCTGCCTTCCCAGCTCCTCCTCCCAGCGTGCAGCAGCCAAGGACAACACATCGCAAGCAGCAGGAGAGCCCTTGGAAAGCATGGCCATTAGGCAGCCTGCTCTTCCTTCGAGCCCGGAAGGATGCCAGGCACATTTGCTTTGTCAGCTTCTCTGCTGGAAAAGCAAAAAGCCTTCTCTGGGTCTGTGGCAGCAGGGTTGAAGGAGCCAGGCAGCCTGCCGAGCTGAGGCCAGGGGTGCACAGCTCCTGGGCACAGAGCAGCTCCAGCCTCAGCACTGCTGCACAGCCGCAGCACCGCAGGCAAAGGATCCCGTGTTTCCCTGCGAGGTGGGGAGATGATGGACTGAGCTGATGGACCTAGTGTGTGGCTACTCAGGATCAGCATCAGAGTAGGAGCAGAAATGCTCCTCAAAAATGCACTCAGAAATGCTAAGTCTCCCTCTCAGGCCCCTTACAGAAGCAAACAGAGTGGCACAGCCCAAGTAAAAATCTCTTCTCACCTCTCAGCTCTGTTAGCTCCTCCAGCAGAAGGCCCTCTGCTTCTCACACTGCTCAGCATTGACACCAGGCTTCCTGCTTTCCTGCTGCTCATCTGCTCGTTAGGCAAAGTACTTACCTGCAGCTCAGGAGGCAGGTGCAGGTTTGGGAATGGTTCTTTGTCATGCTCACTGATTTTTGCTTTTTCAAAACAAAGTACTGCACTTGTCCATGAAATGGATCTGATCGGATGTTGCCTTCGCTCCCCAGACTCCTGGCTGGCTTTTGAGTGCTCACAGAGGGCAACAGGCACTAGAAAAGGCTGTAAGGATGCTCGCAGCTTCTGTGTTTCTGATGCTTTGTTAACAGCCATCTCAATAAACATAATGACACCCACACTTTGAACACACAAGTGCACTCTGAAGAGCGTTCCCTTAATCATTTCTGCTCTAATGCTGTTTTAATCCTTTCTACCCCTATGGAGTTGCCAGACTTGCAAGTCCCTTTAAAAAAAAAAAATGTAATAGTATCACAGTTTAAACATCTACTTAAAGCTAACAGAAGGGTGATACGTATAAACAACTCATTTACTGAAAAGACTGGCATAAAAATCTGACAAGCAAGGAAAAGCAATTGAAAAGATTAATTTGCCAAGAAGCAAGTCTGAAGATAAGTCCTTGAGATGCAGCATCTTGTCTTCAAGGATGTCTCAAAAAGTGATATGGCTCCAGGAACTTTTTTTCAAATTACACAGATTTTGTATTATCTGTGTTACTTTTTCAATCAATACTCATACTTTTGTATTCAGTTGCAGACTCTGCAACGTAGGGACAGTCAGAAGCACCGAACTGAATTAGTATTTCAAGTGCAGTTGTTAAAGTCTAGTGCAACTCTAAATGGATACAGTTACCTAGAATGAGTGGCTGAATTTCATTTGAAAAAACTTCACATTAAAAAAAAATATATTTTGTTTAGTGAATATTTTGGAGTAGTTAGTCCCAAAACGTCAAAAGGAAACTTTTCAGAGGTAAATTTTTCACAGTGCTAAAGCCAGTGGCACAGAGACTAGTGACAGTAATGATGCCAAGTGGGCAGGAGCCCTGGACATGGCTAATGCAGGCATATGACTAACTCCACAAGTCTAATGTACCATGGCGCATAACCCATGAATTCACCCACCTTGTCTGTAGGACACTTGTGCACAGCATACAACAGAAGGAACAATGATGAACAGAACCTAACTACAAGGTTTTCCAGCTGAAAAATGTGATGGGTTGAACAAACAGTGACATTCCACTGCAAACACTGCAAACCAGTTTCATATAGATTGAGAAATTCCTGATGGAAACTGAACATGTAATAACACAGTCTTGTAGTTTCTAAGTCTTACCGTTATAGTCATTTTTTGTGATAATAATCACTCCTTCCAGAAGCACTAAAGAAAATTAAGTGCTGCAGCAAATGAACCATATAAAATTATTATACCACTACCAGTGATGGCAGAAAGCATTTAAAACAGTTTTAAATGGTTTATTGTATGGGTGTAATGACACATGGGGCAGTTGTTCCAACCTGAGCACTCCACTGTGGCAGTATTATTTATTATTATTTAAAGATTTGGGGAGCATCTCTTGCCACAGCAGTTAGGTGCTTATTTATTCATTAACATTGGTAAATTACATGAATGCAGAAATACTAACCCACAATGCTTGCAATTATGAATACTGTAATTTCATCAGATTGGGTAGAAAATCATAAAAATGCAATAAGCAGACAAAACCCAGACCTCACCATCTTATCCACTCCTTAAAATCCTGATAGTTTCGGTGGCACGGAACTTCAGCGATTCCAGTTCACTGGAAGCAGTACTCAGCCTTCCATGCCAGCTCAGATAACAACCTTGGAGATGCACAAATAGGGACTGCAGTGTACTTAAATAACAAGGGATCCAGTCAAAGAGGCTTTTTCTTACCACTTGATGGTGACTTCCACATGCAGGGACCTCCACTGAGTTTAACAAGGCTACAGGCAGGAAAGCAGGTGTCTTCCCATTTGAAGCTCATTATATAATATGATCTTCACTTTATAAGAGCAGGATTAACTCATAGGGTACCCTTAACTTCTGATATTTCCAGCACCAAAGGCCTTGGCAGGGATGTTGGGGCCCTTTAGAGAGCACTTTGAGCCACTTTACCCACTCACGAGAAATGCAGATTTAAGACACAAGGGATGTTGGGTTAAGCACTGAGTTGCTGGGGCACTTCTATGAGGCAGATAAAGGCTCCTTTGAGAATATCATAAAGGATAAGCTATATTCAAAGTTTTTACCCACAGAGAAACAATTGAGTACCTCCAGGACCAGCCCAGAAGGCCATGCCGAAGACGAGTGATGAATTTGGCCTCAAGCCACACAACCACTCTCGCATGACAGGCTGTGCAGAGATGTTATCTCCTCCTCTCCTTTTGAACTGGTTCCACTCAGAAGAAAAGCTTTTAAAGATTCATTAGGCTATAAAGTGAATAGAAGAGACAAGCTAGAGATCAGGAAACTCACCTGGGATTGAAAAATCCTCAGTAGCACACCGTGTTTTAAGGTCTTTGGAAAGCAAAGTGTTTAACAGAAGTCCTTAAACAACATAGTCCAAGGCTACCCAGGGTCTGTGGGTGTACAAAAGGTTTATTAATGCAAAAGCTGTCAAAATGTGATGATGAAAATGAACACCAACTAAATAATTCAACACATATATTTTCCTGCTAATTAAAGATTATAATCAAAAGTGGTAATGATTTTTGCAATCATGAGTTAAGTGTGTGGAAGGAAAAAGAACCCGCAAAGGGATTTTATTAGAATCAGTTCTGGGTTGTTGAAACAAGCCTGAAAGAACCAGCATATAAACAAGTGTTAATTAATCAAGCATGCTGATAGCTCAGTATCTGCATTTTCATAAACTTCCAGGCAACTCTGTCATTCCCTGTGCAAAACCTCCATCATACACTGTGTCTCCCCAGTAAACATTGTCTCATTTGATTAAAATTTCCTAAGATGAGTAAGGATCTGTTCCTAAATCAAATGTTCCTAAATCAAAGTGATTTTTTTTTTCCACAGAAATCCAGTTTAACAACAAGATAAATAAAAGATTTCTTTGATTGTCTAGATTGGGTGTCTAGCTAGAAAAGCAAAGCACTTCTGTTTTGGTTTTTAGACATAACATCACCATGCAAAACAGCTTTGTAAGAGAAGGATAGGTTCAGAGAAAGCCTGAAAAGAAAGGGCAGGTTTCTCCCTATCTTTGGCAGGTTTTATGCAGGGTAATTGCTGCACAGTGGCCATGAAGAAAACAAAAGAGTAGATAATAATATCAATCATTCAGCCCTTGAGTTCTTCCTAGGCTATAACATGGCAACATGCAATTACCCAGAGTGCAATTACACAATTTATGCTTGGAGTATAATCCTGAACAGTGGTTTCAGCTACCAGTGTTTGATAACAACTTCTTGCACCTTCACACCTGAGGGAGTAAGTCCGTATGTCCCTATACTGTTGTGACAGCCTCCATACTCAACAGCAAAGTTTCACAAACACACTCAGACCCACAGCTCAATTAATCTATTCTTGGGAAACCTTTTCCTACTATCCAATTTATTTCTGAAAATCTAACAGCTTGTACTTCATGTCACTGATTCTATTTAGAAAAACACTTTCTAATGAATTTGAAAACCACTTCTTAGTCTACATGAGTGCTATGAGCAGTTCTGAGGTCATGCTATTTATTCAGTCTTCGCTTTTTTCTAGAGGAAGGTCCAAGGTGACAGTACTAAGACCTTGTAAACAGAGAAGAAAAATGCCACACAAATTAAAACAAAAACTAAACTAGCTAGCCAGCTTGTTTTGAGTCATTACTACTGTTTGCTATTATTCTGTGTACCATTATTTTTTCTAATGTTCACAGGTAGAGATGTTTTAAAGAATTTTTAAGGTCAGCATGTAAATGATTAATAGCTTATGAAGAATTTATAAATGATTTTTTTTTTCTTTTTATGTAAAAGCTTAATGAAAGTTAATCCTAAAATATCATCTCATCAGACAGAATACAGGAAAAATAACAAAGGTCTTTGTTAGGCTTGTGTTTGCTCAAGAAGAGAAAAAATATTTTACACCAAGGAAATGACAATTTAGTTTTCTGTGAAAGTATTTCCTTCTTAGCTATTCAAGATGAACTGTAATTGAAATGCTAAGAAAGATGGAAGAAGAAAGAATTTAAATGGGCAGAATCAAAATAACACTGAGCTACAGGAAGAATATTTTAGTGACTGTTTTAAGCTTACTCATCAATTAGTTTCTAGATCCAGAATATATCAAATATGAGATTTTCTCATTAAAAATCTGCAAAGCAGCATGCATGACATCAAAGTCAGATAGTTTTCAGGTGTTTGAATATCTTGAGTCCTAGTAGCTAAAAATGGGCCTTATCTGTATGCAATAGGGACTGACTCCTCTATTGCAAGAAGCTGGTGTATTCATTTCCACCCGTGCAAAATGAATGCAAATCACTGCTGATCTGAGAGAGCAGATTTTCGGAATGTTTTAGAAGACAAACTAGTCTGGAAAGGATCTCAAGATGTCACCTGGTCCTTCTTACTACCCTAAGGCAAGATCAACTCTACATGAATTATTTCTTGCTGACATTTGTCCCACTTAAAAAATGTTCTTAATAATATTGCAGTGATGGAGTCAGCCAGCAGTAATGGCAAAAGAATTGGGAAAGGTTACCAATTTTCATGACAACTTAATTGATTTGAAACATTAATAATTTTCTTGTCTTTTCTTCCTTTTTCACAGTCTTCACATATAACGCTTTGTCAATGAGTTAACAACCTATAATCCTGAAGAAAAAGATGCACCTGGAGAATTGCAAGAGGATGTTAACTGTGTTTTCATTGCATGGTTGCACTGTCTTGCAGTGATGAAGCAGTCCCACAGTTACAACACTGAAGAGCTGATCTATTTCCTGGTTACTCATGATGCCTCTTGGTGAAATTAAAAGCACAGCATGGTGGTTGACAGGCCACTACCTCCCAAGGCACAGTCACTCCTGAAATCATCTTCAACTCAAGGTAGAGACAGGGGAACCAAAATCACCCACAAAGGTTTGAGCTATAAGAACCTGCAATAATGACAGCTGCAAATACTACAAAAGACATTAACACCAATTCCTCCCTGCAAAACCTGTGCTGACCCAGTAGTCCTTGCACACATTGGCAGTCCCATTGACATCGATTAGGGTATAGTATCAGTGCCTCAACAAAATAGTTTTTAAGTTATTATGCCAGCAAGGGAGCGTTGTTAACCCTTCTCTCATACCACAGGGTAATACAGCAAGTATTTTCTTTCCTGTGGTTAACTGAGGCATCAAACGTGAATTTTCCACTGTCAGGTTATTTTATCTCAATCAAGGATCGGTATTTACAAATAAAAATTATTCACCATCAACTACTGAGAATAGAAGACTGGAAAAATAAATAAATTGGCTCAGAGGCTGATTGCACTGGTTTAGCTGGTATTTATATAGACTTCTTCACAAAGGTCTACAGTGATGTTTGCTTCTTGTGAGGTTTCATGGGTCCCTAAAGCTTCATGTGTGGATAACAAAGCACACGTTAAGGACAGAAATAATAATTCGTGGTAGAGTGAAACACAGCCCAGTTCCAAGTCACTGTTCTAGTTAGCACATGCTATAAGATGGTAAAGCAGGATGCAGTGTGAAATCAGCCATAAGGGTCAAAACTGTATGCTATAAATGAAGCTAGTATGAGTACTGCTCACCTCAACTCAGACTAGAAACCCATTGTTCAGGGACAATGTTGGGTAAGCAAGGACGTGTTCAAACCCACAATGGAGAGATGTAGTTAGACACCCCCCATAAATTTTAATAATACTATAGTGGTGGGTGCACTGATGTGTGCACAGATATAGTTATGCTGCTATTTATCACCACCTTGGTAAATTTACTTAAAGTGGTTTTGGATATTTTGATTTGTTATTTTTTCCTGAGAAACTGCTTTTAGGATCTTATAAAATGCACAGTTTCTTGACTGAATAGCAAATGTTGTTCCACTTCAATTCAGAGCAGCAATTTACTACCTGCTCTGTTGTTATCGTTGGAGAACTGTCCATTAGTGCCTGGGACATACTCTTCTTGAAGTTGGTAATATTTTTTGCTTTCTCAAAAGCAAGGTGCTAATCAAATTCCCTTTTCAAAGGCTCTCCTTGTATGACCCTTTTCCACCCTCTTTGTCCTCCCAGCACTCCACAGATCTTTTAACCAGGGTAATCCACTTCCTTCAGGCAAGAGCCATCATATCTAAACCACAATTTCAACCTTTTTTTTCACTGTTTTTACAGAAGAAAGTCTAGAGCAGGTGTTTCAGAATGGCATAGCAGAAAAGGTGAGCAAAGGTGGGAGGACTGCTGCTTGCAATCAGGGAGTAATGTTGGTGGAGAGGAGAGAGTGCAGGAAAATCCTACCACCTCCCTGATTTTTCTATATGTTAACTCAGGTCTGCTCCTCCTCAGGCATCTGGGACAAGCAGACTGTGGTGGGACCTTCAAAAAGATGCCTCATTCCCTGCTCTGGAAGCGGGCAGCCATAGTGATGCCCAGACAGGCACGGAGCTGGCTTTCACTGCCTGAAAGGAGTTTCTCTAAAATGCTTTTGCTCTAATGAATAATGTTTTACTTAAGGTAGTTGTCCAGTCTTTAATTACCTCTTTCATTACTTCCTAGGGAACTAACTGCAAGCCAAATCACATTCATTGAATTTAAATTGCTTGGATCAGAGAGGTTTTTTCTCTGGGCTGTTTTGAGGTCTGGTACTTGCAGTGGAAGGTATCCTGTAAGAACAGAACGGGCGCACTTCCCAGAAAGCATATCTTCTGATTAGCACAGCTCTTTTCCAATTGATCATTACATGAGGAAAACAGTATTGAATGCAGAATTACTTGAAACTTACTGTGTGAGAGCAAGGTCTTCTCCACTGAATGCAATCCACATTTTGTAACTAGATGTTCTCTTTCCCTTCTGTGAAATCTGGATCTTCACTCTCTCATCAACTGTAGTCTCTACTCTAAATTGCTGTCATTTCAAATCACATCAATGTGAATATTTCCCCCTTCTGAATGTCAAGTGCTTGAGCAGTGTTTGGATCTTGGCTTCGAATTCAGTGATTCCAAAAAATAGAGAGAGATCAGGGTTCAAACCTAGAGAGAGAAGCCTGGAAAGTAGTTCAGTCTCATGGTATTGAAATGCTGAAACAGAGAGAGTATAGAAATGTAGCAGGCTCTCAACCCTCCCACCCCTCCACGTGCCTAACTATTGCATCTTGTGTCAAAAGAAAACTATAGGCTCTCTGACTGTTTTTAAATTACTTATTTGTACAGTAATTAGCATGATTGGCCCTTGATGGGACACCACATCAATCTGTCTGTCTTTTCACTAAGAAAGCCCTATGTAACAACACTGATCCACTGCAGTCTTAGGTACTGCACAAAGGGAGACCATGACTCAGGGAAGAGGGACAATTTCTAATTTCCATCATTCCCTTTATTTTGCTCCAATTTCCCTATACACAAGTCAAGTGTGACCAGTTTCTCTTGCCTGGCTGAACAGAACAGTTCACTCTGACCCCAGAGTTGAAAACAATTAGGCAGCACACTCTGCAAACACAGCATTACTGATAGAAATGCATGTTTCCTCAGAAGGCCTCTGTTACTACTCACTTGCACAGGCAGTGCTTAACCAGCCAAAAACCTCAGTGGGGAGACGGTATAGCATTTCCAATTACTTTGCACAGGTATAACTCTCCAGTACTTGATGGGCACATTTACACCAGTAATAGACACACATACACGTGAGCAAACATTTCTCAGGGTTACTTCCACTTTAGCAAGATGAAGACAGGTTTATCATAGGCTTACCCTCTCGATTCTAACTATATTAGGTGTATTCTCAAATATCTTTATACCTCTGCTTTGAAGACTAGGTTTAGGGCTAATTCTGTCCTTACATGCCATGCCAACCATAAACCACTGCTTCGGTTCCAGGTCTCCCTTCAGCTCTAGGATGGGAGAAATAGTGTCTCAGATCAGTGAAATTTCAGTTCTGCCAGGGGCAGAGAGAATGACACTGAAGCTGTTTAATGCACAGGTAGTGAAAAAAAAAAAAAAAAAAAAAAAAGGTGCCTGAAGGGAATAACTTGTCCCCCAGGGATGTGACCACAGTATGGGGCAGAGGAGGCAGCAGGAGGTACCGACTCCTCCTTCAAAATAGAAAGCAAAGCTATGGCTCCTGAGACCTGTGAAAACATCCCTGATGATCTTACAACAAAAACAGGTAAAAAAATAAATAAGTAAAAGTGCTGGTGTCTTGAAAGGTTCTCAGGCAGCAGCCCCTGCTGCTTAGCCTCATGTTATGCCATTAATATGGAAAGCTTGCAACATACCCTGTGGCACTCCGCTAGCAGAAGGCAGCCTCTCAGCGGCGGCCTCGTGCAGCCGAGGATGAGCTCTGTGATTTTGGTGAGCTAACAAACATCACCAGCCCAGCAGGAGTCCTTTTTGAAGGAAGGGAGAGCAGCAGGGACTCCAGGCTGCAGCGAGCCTAACATCAGAAAGCACAAGTCATCAGCTGCTGGCATGCGATCTGTCTGTCGGTGGGCTGAGATGCCGGCAATTTGGGTTTCTGTATTTCATAGCCAGCGAAACAGCAGTGAGCTCTGGAGCAGAGCTGATTCTCCTTGCTTGAGGTGCACAGGTCACCTTTGGTTTGATTTAAATTTTTGAGGTGTCCTGCTCACAAGCAAAATTTGGGTCCTAAATCCAGTTTAACTCTCGGCTGCACCCAGTCGTTGCTGATTTCAGGACTGCATTTCTGACTGCTGGCCAAAAAAAAATAAAAATTTAGGAGGTTGTCTTGCAGAACAATAACACTGCCTCCGATCAGTGGTAAATCATTACAAGAAGCTGATATGACCCTGGTTCATTGGGACTGAAATAGTACGTTGAACATTTCAGTAATCTGCTCGCTTGGATTAACAAAAGAAAGTGAGAATGGGGAGGCTGGAAGTCAACAGCTGAAATCTTTCTTAGCTGTATGGATCCAGACCCACAATTGTTTAGGCATTTAACATCAATGAAAACTCTGTGATATAAGCACGGATCTGTAGGGTCATATTAGTGTGTCTGACATGGATTCTTACACCTTCCCATGTGCAAACTTAAAGTCATGATAGGGCAATGAAAAGTGCCACAGTGGTGTAAAATTATAGTAAAGAAGATGAGCCCTGAGGCAACATCCCCTCTGAAAAATTGCTTATTTAAAGTGGGACCATAACAAAGGACTTCCCTTATTTTCTCTGCAGAAAGCACAGATCAGATATTATTTTAAAAGGACTTCTGGCTGAATTAGAGTTTATTTTTAAAATTGTGTTCTGAGGTGTTTTTTATTTCCTGTTTTTATTTTCCTAGGTAGTCTGAGACTACCTAGGTTTCAAACACTGCTGCCATGCTTTCTCAAGCAGAGACAGCTCTCAGAACTCAAGGTCTGGTTCCCCAAAGTATAATGTGGTTGGTTTCCCTGAATGCAAGCCAAGACAGAAATCTAAACCACCACTGAGAGAATAAACTGCTTTAGTGGAAATAGAAGTATTAGGAGATCCTTTTCTGACTATCAAGAAATATGATGGGGGAAACAAGGACTGAGGAGAAAATAAAAAATCATGAAGTCTCCTCGTGTACAATGCCACCAGAAGAAAGATGTCCAACTTCTGGCTCTGTGACCCAAGGAAGCATTTACCTGTCTTTATGTGATCTGCACACACAGAGACACACACATGAACATACACATATTCTGCTTTCTGTCTCTTCATCATCTGCACCCCGGACTCCACCTCAGATAATTTAACTGAATAAATATCTCATCACCCATTCTGCAGCCAGGAGAGGCCTGTCCCAATTCCCAGGGGAACTGAGATGATGAATGAAATGAAAGATGACACTAATCTGGACTAGGTTGTTCTCAAGAAGTTGGGGTGGGAGAGAAGACTGGTGGACAGATTTAGAACCTCATTAACTCCTTCTTCAGAAATGCACTCCCTCTGAGCAACTTACAGGGATAAAAGCACCCTCAGAAGTTGCTTTTTAAGTCACTTAAAGGAAGAAGCTGCAAGGGAAAAGCGAGACTGAAAGTGCTGTATTATTATGAAGGAATACTGGTTAGTTTTGATGAAAGCACTTGCTTCATTAATGCCTTTTATTTTGAAGGACTGCTAATCTCTTTTAAAGTTTAACTGTACTCTGCGAACAAGGATCTTTTCACCTGCCAACCAAACACAGAAGTTTAATTGCATTCATCTACTACAAATGAGGCTTCAGGGCTAAAAGCAGAAGAAACTATTAGCCATGGTGAAAACTGGAGAATAAATATAGGATAGACTGTCACGTAAAACTGCAGGCTTAAGAACTGAGCTGATCTATCAGAGGAAAAATCCGGAGCGTAAAAATCATATGAAATTTACAGATTGGCAAGTGCTTATAACCATTAATTGACATTAACCAGACAAGCACGTATGCTCCAGAGAAAGGTGGGAGCACAAATATAACCCCTTTAAGCTTCTCTCCACTGACTTCCTCTAAGCCTACACAGATCCTTGTACCAGACCAAGGTCCTGAATCACGACAGAGCAGGAAGCCTCCTCCTTAACTTTTTTTCGAATCATGCCCAAGGGCCAGCACTTAATTTCTCACCTTACAAGACTCAAAAGTGTCACCATGTTCTCTTCCTGGTCTTGCCCTTTGTAGGAAACAAGAACTCAGAAAGACCTAGCAATATTATGTAATTGAATGATCATTGTGTATTATTTACCTTCTGGTAGCAGCCAGACGTGTATCTGTTTCAGCTCTCTTCTGGCAGGGCACAGGATTTGCAAGCTGGAGTCTGTGGACTTAGTCCCCTGTGTTGATGGCTCTTCTAGCAAGCCATGGGCACCTAGCTGTGAGACATTATTGTTCTATGTTCCAAAATTATTAAGAAACTGTAGGATCTACCAAACAAAAGAGATGTTGTTTGCTGAACCATAACAACTCAGGCTGTTTAACTTCCATCCTGAACTCTTCCTGGAGGCTTTCCAGCAGCTCTTTATATCACAGTTGCTCAAAATATTTGCATAGGGAAAAAAAAAATACTGGAGTACGAAACACATAGTTTTTGCCTACAATACAAAATATATATGTTTTGTAAGCAATAAGAGTTTCCTCATGATGTTTAAATGATAAAATTAGAAGAAGGAGCAGATGCTGCAAATATAAACACTACATGTTTTAGACACTAAGACATTCTGAATTCACCCTGCTTCATACACTCAGGTCTCCGTGACGAGAGTGAAGGTTTTCTTCTGCAACACCCTGATCCAAACAAGGAAGGCAGAGGTTGCTGTAGCATTTACCATAGTTCAAGGGTTAGTAGATTGGCTGTTGCATGGCAGATTGCCCCATCCTTTCAAGTGGATCAAAAGGCAGAGATTTTCACACAGTCCTTTCTCTCTACCTGCACTGTCCCTGTCACTCTTGACCAGTAGCTGTTGAATTAGTTACCTTTAAGCAATTACCTTTAACTTTGAGCAATTCCTCTTGTTTTAAGAGGAATTTCTCAAACATTGCCCTTATTCTACCCTCCAGCTGTGCTTCTCAGTGCTGTGGTCCTCCTGCCTCTTACAGTCAGTTTTGCATAGAACACACTTCTCATGTTTGTAAACAAGGTTTTTCACAGGTCTGAAAAAAGTTAGACATTCAAAATCCTTATCGCCCATGTCTGCTTGCTTGAACTGTGTCTTGGATATTTAGTCATATACCTTGCACACATAGGCATTGATACCTTTACAGTCTCTATCCAATTATGATAAATTATTTCCTGATGCTGCTGCATGAACTTACCATGCAATACAACAAACATGCTCTGTGGCAGAAGCAGCTCTCTCTGCTGGAGGAAAGGAATGATGCAAAAAACAGAGAAGGATATTACCAAACATGACGTTAAATTTGCAAACACTTTCAGCCTATTCATACAGTACAGCATGGACACCTGATTATTGTTGCAGAGAACACGAAGCTAGATTTTCAGTGGACTTAGCTTATCTGGTTCACCCAGAACCCAGTGGTCTGTGCAGGCTAACATTGCTTTGTTGGGTTTGGAATCTGGCCTTCACACTACAAAATCCACCAAAATTCATTGGCAACTCTGTCTATACAAGGAATGCAGAGCAACAGACCCTGTCCCTGGTTCTAGATCCTTTGGGATGACTTTGGAAACATAGTTGTTGACGTCTGTGGGAGAAGGTTCATGTCTTCTGACCTTACCAAGTTTCCTATGCTCCTCATTCTCGCCCCACTTAAAAGCTGCTTATGAGATTTTACTCAAACTTTCCAAATAATTTTGCTCTTGGATATAACCAAGCCTGGGAAATTTTCATAATGCTAAGTTTGGGAACATTTAACGTGTGTGAAAAAAAACAAAACGCACCATCACCACCACCAAAACCCAAGAAGGTATAATGCAAGCTCTTACAACATTTAACTCTAGTGGTTTCTATTGTTTATAATATCAAAATAACACAAACAAGGAAATATTGAAAGGAAATACTTGCAGGTATGAAACAGGAACTTAACAAGGATGTTGTCCGCACTGTTTTTTGTGTAGCAAGGAGCATAGACTTGTTAGACTGTGAGGAATCATTGTGACGGGACGTGAGGCACGGATAGATGTACAGAAAATGGCTATCTGAAACAGGAGCAACTGAAATCAGCGGCATGAGAGGTTTCTTCCAGTGCAGTACAACCTGAAGGCAGCTGTTATCATGCTGGGTAACTTAATACCATTGGTTAGACACAAGGCAAAATTAAGGCCCTACATTTGATCTCCAAATGCTAAGATGTTCAGGTTCTTAGGGATCAACATAAGGAGTAATACAAATAGCCTTGGAGAGAACAGGCAGTGTTTTATCTCCACATGGGGAAACTCGATGGTTATTTGAAGAGTCTTTTTTTTTTTCAGTTTTGTTTTGCTTTTCTTTTGGGAGAAGGACTTAATCCTGCTGCAGCATTTATTTAATATAACTCTTTTTAAGGTGGATTCTTGCAGTCTGCAGGTTTGCTTGAGATTTAAGATGTTAAAGAAAACAGTGTAGTCCTTTATTCTCTTTGTCAGCATGAGGGAAAAAAAAATCATTAGTTTTAGAGTTCTAAATGAGAAGATATATCAAGGAGAAAATAGGCCCAGAGTCTAAAGAAAAAGAATGCTTACATTCTTGAAAGAACTGTGGGAAAGACTAAAAACATTCCTCATACACAAATATTTCGAGGCATTATAAATTGATCTTTAACAGTTCATCTGAGATGAATCCAGGTTCTCAGATTCCAACCCAAGGTGACTTGGATTTCTTAGTTAATTACACTTAAAAATATTTTTTTATATTCTCTTAATTTAACAAGAATGGGGAAAAATAGAAATGTGAAATTATAAATTATTTTGACCCAGAGGTCTTCAATCCTATTCTTACAAAAAAATCTAATAAATCCTTTTCCCCAAAAGTGGTGGAATGTACCATGAAGAGAATGCCAGTAGCAACAGGAAGAGTATTTTTTAACAAATAAATGACTTTTCTGTCATGAGTTTTTTATTGCCAACTCGGACTTTCTTTTCCACCAGTACCAAATGGAGTAAAAGAAGCTGAAGTTGTTATTCTGACCCTGCAAGCCCTCTTTCCCAAGGTCCCCATGGTGCCTGGAGAGGAGCTTGCATGATGAATGCAGACCATGGCAAAGCCAAGTGGACAAGAAATCAGGAGTCCCTGCATGGGCTCTCCTGCTTCCCAGCCAAGGCAGCTGCAGCAGGGCTGGGTGTGTACAAATAAGTACAAGTACAAATTCTTCCACTCACATAGGCAATGAAGGCAGTGTGATCCCATTCACAAACTGTCAGTGTAGGGCCTGAGGTCTGCTCCATCCATCCACTCAAAGCTTCTAACCTTCACCTCTCAAAATAACTAGCATAATACTTTGGCGTGTTGCAGCAATGTGTCTACCCTCTAAAGGTTAGAAAGGGCCTGTTCATCACCTCAAAATTTGTGAGATTGCTTCAGTCTAATCTTAGCCTGCATAATTCTCCCCAGGATGAAAGATTTAGGGTGGGATTTCCTGGCCAGAGATTCTACGCCACCTGAATTTTGACTGCCAGAGTCCTTATTGCTTCAATCCTGTACTTCTTTGTCATTGCCAAAATCAAGAACTAGGTGACAGGGAAAGAAGACAAAGCGTGTGAAGAAGGTATTCTCAAATCTCACTCTGCAAACAGTTCTTCATCAGTTTCTAGATCATATCTGCAAACAGTCCTCATAGGATTCAGGGATTCAGAACTAAACCTTAACTTAAGGCCCAAGTTAAGACTACACAGTGAGACCCAAGTCTTGCACTGAGCCTATGTGAAAGGCTAAAGCAATTCAGAGCTTTATCTGCTAGTGAAAAGTAGAAAAACATTAAAGTGTCAGATTGCTTCCTGTTTCCGGCACAATTTAGAGCAGTTAAATGAACAGACAACTTTTCCCGTGGAAGAAGCCAACTAAAAAAATTTAATCGGGAGTCTCTATAGAGCACATTCCCAGAGGGAGCTGCAAACCAGCAGCTATTGGCCTTTGGTTTGGACCCAGAAGGAATGGTGATTTTGACGGGGTTATAGCTGGATTCAATTAAAATGTTTTCTTTGATATTATCCTTCTGTTTGCCACATACCAAGAGGTGCACTGAATCCCACTAGCCCTGGATCTTTTCTGGACACTTTTGCTCAGATGTAGGCAGGGCCAGGCAGTAGAAATGCAAGGGAATTTTTTCATGACTTTTGGCAGTATGTTGCAACAAACAAGCCCAGCTGATTGAGAGAGAGAGAAATATAGAGAGAAAGACATACCTCCCAATATTTTCTCTTTTATTTCAATGGATAGCATCAATTTTGAATTGTGAACATTGTTATTGTAAGAATTTGGAATAGTTGCTGAAAAGAATTGAAATTCAAGAACACAGTTGCTTAAAGGTTTTTTGGTTTTGTTTTGGTTTGGTGTTTTATTTTTTTTTTTTCTTAAAAGCTTTCAAAGAACTTTGCTTTTGAAATGCCTTAAAACAAATTTCATTTTCTTCTTGTATCAGACATATGAAAAAAAATCTTCCAGGATATAATAGCTACTTTACTTGATCCTTCCTTAATGTTTAATCATATTTATTTTTTTTATTGATTAAAATAAAAAGGGTTTTTAAATACATATATACATCTCAATAGTCATATAGGTGTGCTTTAGTTTCATGGAGATAGAACATAAAAACAAATACACTTTAACAAACCAAAATTTATTTTACCTGCTATTTTGTATGTGACAGCAACAAGTAGCAGATCCTTGGTGAAACAGCATAAGGATTTTTTTCTCTGTGATTCTGTCTCTGGCTACTCATCCCCAGAGTTTGGGTCACATCTCCCGGTATAAACATACACAAATAGATGGATGAGCCTTCATTTTTTGCTGTTTCCATCCACTGGGAAAGTTTTAATTAATTTAAATTCTCAGAAGGATTCAGAGAACTGAAAGGAATGCAACATCTTTGGAGGGCTTTTCTCAGAGGCAGGGCTTAGTTACTTCATCATACCAGGATCTGCTTACTATCTCTTTGATAAGGTATTATTAAGTATGTCAGAGATATTATTTGTAAGATACACATATTATAGGTAGTTTGTTTATAGATAGTAGTCTCTTACCTCCTATCCTGCACGTTCTGCGTAGTCCCAGATTTCCTCCCTCTTGAGCCTTCATCCTAGGGAACATTCAAATTCATTTTTTCAGAAGGAAGCCCTGGTTGTATATATAACATTTTAGCCATATGCATGGATTGTGTTTATTACAACTTCTGTGATTCCATCAACTTTTCTCTAGAAAACCACTACGTCCTGTGTCAAGTAGAGGGTTTTTGCCCTAGCCTCACGAAGACTGTGATACTATTGTTTCTTTTTATATTTAACATAAAACATTTTTAAAAGAAAATGTAGATGTGCTTTGTTTACAAGTAAAATCGATTTTCTTTTAAACATAAAGAACAAATTGAGGTGCAAAAGAGAAATTTTTAAAATACTGTTGAAGAAACAGGGCCAAAAAAATGGAAATCAGTCATTTTTAAATATATATATTATACATAAAAATTCAAAGACAAACTTTATTAAACAAAGAATTAATTCAAAATAGAGAACTGTTTGATCTTAAGGTTAAAATTAATATAGTAAGGATTACTGTGATATTCCTTCAATATGCAAGAGGCATAGTTTGAGCCAATCCATATTTATGGATGGACTAATTAAGGCACTGAAAGAAAATGTCTGACATAAAATAGAAAATAAGGAAATAAGTCAAGGAAAGTGCCTAAGAAAAAGACGTTGAATAATTAACTGGCCTGAGATTAACCCAAAATCCTTCTTATTTTGTCAGCTTTACTATTATTATTTTTAGCACTTCCCATTCAAATTGTGTTAAACTCATGCACAAAGTCTTCTGATGGGAAGTGCTACTCTTCTGTTTTAGGATGAGATGAACAAATCCATGGAGTTGTCATTGTTGAGAGGCTAGATGACTAGCTCAGAGCCTCTGATACATCCAGTTCCCTATGCCTCCATAAATCCTGATGGGATTGTAGGTCTTCACTACTTTGTGAGCTGTCTGGAATACCAGTGGCCCAATTACATATACAAACACTGCACATTTAGGAAATAGGCATGGTAACTGCAAGCAAAGTAGCCATCTGGGCAACTCTGAATGCTTTGCAAGTGTGATAATGTTATTTGTCTGGGTAAGTGCAATGAGGAAATGCAGGTGTACTCTATGTTCATGACATAGATACACACAGCACTAGGGACACTATTTCATTACTTTAGTTATTACTTTTGAGAACAGCTGTTGAACAAAGTGCATGACATAAGGCTAGATATACAGAGAGACGTAAGCACCCAGGTCTTCCAAGACATGTCTGAGATGCTGCCTAGCCCAAGATTTCTTGTTCCTGTGCATGCAAAGTTTGCATAAAAGAAGTTCTGCCACTTCTCTAAATACTGGTGCAGGTCACGTGAGCTGCTGAACAGGATCAACTAAACCAACAAATTCCTGTCCTGGCAACCTTCAGGGCCTAGGGATTTACCTGAGAGCAGGACTCCTAGTTAGGACACCTCACCCAAGCTCTTCCATTCCTTACCACTCTCAGCAGGAGATAGGCACAAACCCTGTAATTACAGCAGGCAGGGCAAGACGTTGAAACTGAGCCTGGGTGACTTTGCATTCCTGGACATGGGTAGAGAATGGGAAGAGCTCTCCTCTGGTCACTGTGTTTCACCTGAGATGAGAAGAGGACAAGTTCAGACAATGCTCTTCAAGAAGCTACATATGCTGAGTAAGCTATTGCTCCTTCTTAGACACACAGATACCTGAGCTACTGGGAGTTAACATTGACTCCACACATACCTGCTCAGTGTCTCTACCAGTATATGGTAGCTTCTCAAAAAGTTTTTTGATTTGTAATTTGATTATTTTTTTAATGCATGTTATAGACAATTATGTGCCTAATTCAGGAAACTAGAAGCACAAGAATAACACTAAACAAAATTCATGGAGCTCTACCTACAGATCCTTCACTGATTTCCCACCTGAAATGTTTTAGAGGCACCAGAAATAATCTGCCTGAGCTGGCTTTGGGACAGGAAATTCTGGATTTCATCCAGATTCTGTCCCTAATCACAGCACATCCCTGTACTGATCCTGAGCTCACTGCTGGAACCAAGCAATGCACTTAAGGTCCACAGCCTGCCCTTGCGAAGCCAAAATCTGTTCAGAGGTCGAGTAGTGGCCTCAGACAGAATCACAGTATTTTGAGATCTTTAATTCCTTCCCCATAAAACAGCAGTGTGCAACAGTACACAAGTTCTCCATGTTAATTTGCTCTTTGAAAAATGGACTTGATGAGAAAATCAAGTGTTCCTTCAGTGGAATTACGTTTGAAAATGGAAGCACAGCAAGGCAATTTGCCTCAGTAACTAATTTCTCATGTCTGCAGCTTAGAAGCATCAATACTTTAGCAGCCACTGGGTTAGATAATTGGAAATAAGGGTGATTCTTTCACAGAAAGCTGATATGAAGGCTGACTCAGACTGGATTTCCACTCTGTGGGTTCATTTCCAATGTCAAACTGAAAAGGGACTGGAGGAAGTCTTCTCTACCCATGAATCAGAAGTCATTATTGTGACCAACCTGAGAGAGAAAAAAAAAATCTACTCAAAAAGTAAGAAGAGGGAGGGGACTGTGTTTAATCTGAGGAAAAAATGCTTAAAATTTGTTTAAAAAAGTCTAAACTGACTTTTCAACCATTAGAAGTTCATTAGTGTTGCCAAAGCAGTCAGAAATCTTAAGGGTGCTGTGTCTTAATTTGGCTATGCCTACACACTTTGGGCAAGCTATGTTATCTCTCCGTGACTTGCTCTGTTATCATTTATTACACAACAAGTGGAAAACATTACACAAGCCGGCTATGTGCAAAGCAGTGTGTGTCCAACAGTGTTGTTTTTCAGAGCACATATGAACTCATCCCTCAGATCTTAGCATGTGGAAGTTCAAATCCTTGTACTTTCAGAGGAATTTCACAGAGGGAGGCTGAGAGAGCTTGCAAACTGCAGAAGACTATTTGCATTTCTTTTCCTTTCTTAAAGCATAGAGAATCCCCTAACAGAATAAGTCATTAATATTAAATGGAGGTAATCAGCAACATAACTGCTAGGAAAACTGCATAGTCAGTTCATTAGTTAACACATTCAAAGTCCTATAAAACTGAAACACTTAATGCTTTTACAATTCTGTCTTTCCCATAGAGAAGAGCAGAAGTGTAAACACCAGGCTAGGTAGCTGTTACTCTATTGCAACCCTGAATACTCCTAGGACAAGAGAATTTTTCTGCCTAGTTGCATCTATTTTCCTTCAGGCTGTGGTTGTGACAATGTCAACATATCTCCTGCACAGAGGCGGATGTGGAAGCTGGCTCCAGTATGACCCTGTTCTCCAAAGATCAAGGCTGTGTTGCTGGCTGTTTCAGTGGGCACTTGCAGTAGCCTCAGCAAGGAGTAATGGGAACCATCAGTACCGTTCCCTCTGTTCTCCCTTTCTACAATTCATTAATCACCTCTATACTACACTGTGATTTGCAGATCTGCAGCTTGGCCCAGGGGACTCTCGTCTTACTGCTTTGTAAATTAATGAAATTTTGTACATTGAGAGTTTGCATCTTCTGGACCACTGAGTTTTTGATATGCAAACGTAGATTTACCAGGAGAGAGGAGTCACATTGAGGTCAGAGCCCTCCACACTAGCTCTCCTTCAGGCAGCTTGTGCTTCAAGTCACATCACAAGGAAGGGGCTGTGCTAATGAACAATGTTCCCTATCAATAATGAAATTGGCCCCCCACCCCTGTAAAGCTATTCTCATACATATAGACTCAGAACAAATCACCATTCAAATACAAGTGATATAAAATTGAGTAAATTATGGCTGAAGAACAGGCTGCACTAAAAAATAATTTCTTCTCCTTTTTTCCTTTTTTTTTTTCATGAGCATTATCTGCATGAATATCTCTAGGTATGTCTTCAAAGTAAATATTATTTAACGATTTCTCATTTATTTGTGCAGTACTATCTTTTCTATATTCAATGAAATCTTGGTGTGTTTTTCCCTTAATTATATCATGTTCAAGAAAGATCCAAGAGCATGTAAGAGAACTTACTTAATACTCATAGCTTTGACTCCAGCAATTTCTCAATCTGTCTGTCTCCATCTGAGTATTTACAATACTTTAATCAGTTCATGCATTTTTGGATCATGTGTTTTTCTAAATTTAAAACCACTTCAAGAATAAAGGAAACAGAAGTCACATTCTTTTAACTCTTTCTTGTTCCTGTAATCCCTGTGATTTTGCGAGCTATCACATAAGCAATCTTTGATGAAGCTGAGGTAGGAGAAATGAGCCAAAATGCTTAACCAAGCATAATGCTTTGATAGGGAATGTTACCAGCAACAAGCAGAGCAGATACTCTTTGCAGAGAAATGTAACATCATAGGTGGTGGCAGGGCTCTGGTTTGGTGGGGGTGAGAGCAGACCCTGCTGTAAACAACTAGTTCTTCCCCAAAAACAATAAGATACGCTCCTTCTGGTATCCCAAAGGCTGGATCCTGTGGTCTAATTGAGCATGTAATCCATGTGCATTGCAGCACTATATTAACCCAACAGGGTCACAACATGGACCAGATTCCACGTGGGAGTTACAGAGATGATGAAGGGAAAACAGCATTATCCAGATTCAAACCAGTACTCAATAGCATACTCTTGTACATGCTATTCAAGCCTTGAAAAAGCAGTATTCAACCTTCTATTTTGCAAGGAAATTCTTAACAAAACCACACTTTTTGCTGAAATTTTACATTGGGTGCATCATTGTTGCATCTTGATAGAACAGCTCTCATTAAGTGAAAGCATAAAGGGACCAATGCCCTAATAATAGCTTGTTTTGAAGTGCAAAATGGGCTTAAGTACTCAGCATGTCATCTTCTAATCAGGAATGAAGGTTTTAATGCAAGGCTTCCTGACAATCTCAATTTTGTAGTGCTTATATAAATGAATATGTAGATATGTGTAAGGTTTTTTTTATTTATTTATTTTACTGCGTAGGTAAAGGAATGCATTTCCTGGTAATACAAAATACGATCTGACTACAAATGCAGCCAGGGCTATCTGCTCCAGTGAAAAAAAATGTTAGGTGATCACATCTGAAAGCTCCCCCAGTTACAGAAATACATAGCCCTCTTGGAATGATTTGTACCACTAAAAGGACAACTGAGAATCTGTTGCCTTGAATACTGCATACAATAATCTGTGCATATAGCAAGTCAGCACTCTGATTGCTTGAACCCTAAAGTAGCCTACATTAAGCTTGAACTCTTAGGAAGAGTTCATGTAAAGGCCCTTAGAGTTTAGGTTTCTATCGAGCTTGTCTCCCCCGGAGACAGAAAGGTTGGAAGGACTCACAGGCCTAGGAGATGGTCTGAGTTTCTCTCACCTTTGAACATGTCCACACCTCACTCTCCAACTGCCTCACCATTCTGACACCTCTGTTAATTCACTACAATCTTTATAACTGCCACCAATGTCCTTTCCGGAGACCTATCAGGTTTAGCTGACCAATCTTCTGGAATTCCTCTAAGGATGGAGGAACACGCCATACAGTCAGCCTGCTAAAGTAACTCCAGAAAAATCAATGGCAGCTCCACAATGTTCTTCCTGGTAAATGATTAGTCAGGGGGAGAAGTCTGGCTGCAGGGTCTTTGATCCATTAACATATCTGTAGTAATTGGGGTCATGGTACTTCCTGTAGTTAGTGCGTTTTGAAAGGCCAAAGTCAGTAACCCCTGAGTAATTGGGACTGTTACTGAGCAAATGGCATGCTCTGAAGCAATCACTTTATGTTAATTACCTGGGGGGGCATCTAGAGGTGAAAGTTTGTAGCAACAAAACAGAGCTAGAAATAAAACTTGGGATAAACCATTGTAAATTCAGTCCAAAATCCTGTCTTTGGTCTGCTTATGGTTCACCATAATCTGGGCTCTGGAATGGGACCCTGAAGAAATTACTTCTGTCATCTCAAACTACCAACCAAACCCCTGTCATGGTGCTCCTGGACATGTATAGTGAAGTCCAGAAGGACAGCTTCTGGTCAGTGCCTCTACTGCTTCAAAAGAGCAGATGCTGGAGCAACTAGGACAAGGCTTGCAGTACTAGTGGTTTACCTTCATCATGCTGCTGGGGATATGCTATATGCCAGAGCAGGGAAATAATCCAGGCTTTAAAAACCAACACTCCAAAAGAACAACTGAATGTCCAAGAACATAGTATTATAAAGAAAATGTGCACGTACTTTCATTTAGAAATTTAGTCAAACATACCAGGCCAGCACTGCAATATCAGTATGAACCAGCATACATTCCCATCCCCAGTTCCTGTTTTCCTAAATTTTTGTAGAGTGAGAGATGACATGGTGCCAGAGCTACTTTGACAGATGATAAAAAAAAAATCTGGAATCACCTTTTTCAAGGCTTGATTATTCACTACAGCGAGGAGAAATTACAGCAGCCAAAGATTGTTTTATTCTCATAAGTCCTATTCATAGTGAAGATGATACTGCATGAAAATTTAACATGTATAATAATAGGCACATGCTCTCTCAAAGGGTTCCAATGCACTTTGGAAATAGCATAATATTGGCTCAGATATGGGCCAAGCCATGCCCCTTCTGCATCTGCACAATAGTCACAATGCCTTTATGGCACTATTCAGATATACCTCCATCTGAAAACTATTTGAAGCACTGGCAGTGCTACAAGGCAGTGCTTTGTACAGAGAAGTGTTGTTCTGGAGCCTCATGCATTTTGGCCCTGCAGCACATTCTGTTGTGCTGTAGAAGGTGAGTGCACAATTTGACAAGCCATTCCCATCTCTCACCACATGAAAATCAACCATTGCTCTGTGGGTAGCTAATTCACAGAGATCATATTAGGCATGTGATATAAGTTACACAAGATTTCTTGTTCGAGGGCTCGAATGGAGCTTTTTTCCTTCATCTTATATATTTCTCAGTTCACTGGAAACTATCAGGCAGATGCTAGAAAAAAGATCACTGCATGACATGCAGTGAAAGGATAATGGAATATTATATATTTAAATACACAGAAACATAAGCACATGAACTAGGAGTAGTTTGCAGACGAATTTCTCTGTACAACATGGATTGTGAATATTTTGTTGGCTGGCAATAAATTATTGATTCATTATACTTTGAAAGAGTCTTTCTTACATTCATTGGTTGTCCTCTTTTGACTGAGACTGAACACTGAGTTCATCCTTCCCAGCAAATACAGGGCTAAGGATAAAAGCAGGGTGGACCATCCCGGCTCTGTCCTTGCACTGACCTTTCCATGTCAGTGTGCTTTACAGTGTCTGCAGCAAAGCTGTGCTCTGCTTTGGTCTTTGCCTCAACAAACACATGCTTTAGTGGGGTTGGTTCAGAGCAGACCAGATGTGCTTCTCCTCTTTCCCCTCCTCTTGGCTGAGAGACTGACCTGCTGACACTCACCTGAGAAGGAGCCAGCTAGAGATTCCCCATGCTGCAAATGGGCTCGTCTTCCATTTCCACCTCCTTGGGCTTTGGCATCAGAGTTGAGAGAGCAAAGGTGATATCTGCTTTTACACATAAAAGGAATGGTTAGAGTAAGATCACTTTTTCCCCACTTTTCCTTACAAGAAATTGTTTGAAGGTAGTAAAATTATGTCTGAATACTTAATATTCAGATGAGGTTTAGTCCTTTTTCAACAACCTTGAATAAATGATAGAGAACATGATAACGCCGTAGTGGCAGTTTATGCTAATGATCAAAGCAGTCTATCATTGGGGAATAAATGTTCTACCTAAGGAAAAAAAAAATTGTTAAGCCCTAAAGAAATTTATTACCTAGAAGGAAAATTCACTTAAAATTGTCCCATTTAGTCTGTTAAAAAGAAAGAAGGCAGTTCATACCATATCATTGACTTTCTTCTACTTTTGCAGTACATTTGGCTGAAACAGCTCAAGTGAAAACTAGGAATCAACATTAGTTTCTGCTCTCTGAATACCATTGAGGTATTTTCCCAGCTGTACAATACAGGGAGCAAATATACCCTGTTCACTCTGCATTGCAAGCTTCTTCCCTCTGAAATGACACAAACTGGGAAAAGAACTAACCTTCAGTTTGATTTACATAGAGGATTGATTCACCTTCTCCACCTTAAATCCTTTGTACTTTGATCTACCAACCCAAATAGATCATTTTTATATTAATCAACTCTGCTACTCTCCTCCAGCTCTTCAGTGAACTCATTTGTCATCTTTCTGAAGGCAACACACTCTGCAGATTTCTCTCATCCCGGTGAGTCCTTTAAGCTGCACTCATACCTTAACAAGCATTTCAGAGCTCTTTGTTCTAGGGAATCCCCTTTTCCAGGTGGTGACCCCCAAATAACAGACACTGCCCTCAGCCTTCCAAGATCACCTCTCAATCTCCTCTTAGGAGAAGCATGCCTGATAGTGGTCCAGCTGCAGAGCCTTACAGAAGTGAACCAGATGAAAAGGCTCATATTTACTTCCTACTTATACATATTTAGGTATGGCTTCTGCTTTAGAAATACCTAACTCTTCTATTTATGATCATGCCTGCAGCACCTGGCATCAGAACAATTTCTCAGTGTATCTCACTGTTTTCTATAGTGAGGCAGTACACTTTTTTTTCCTCTCATAACCCATGTTTTGTTAAGGAGAAAGTTCTGCTACAGAAAAGAGTGGAAAAATATATATCTACATATATATGTTATGTATTCTATACATTTATAATGTATGATGTATATATACGTATATATATTTAGAAATTAAATATCTGAGATACCTGGTGCAGATCCCTAATCATGTGCAAAAAAAAATATTCAGTTTTGGATTTCAGGCCTTATTGATAGGGACTGAACTAGACCCAATTAATTTTATACAAACTGCAGAATAATCTGCAGATGATAAATACTTAAAGCTCTTTGATTTGAGTATGGTTGTAGGCAGAAATGTTTTTAATTAGCAAGTGGATTGTTAGATAGATGGATGGATGGATGAATAACATCATGCAAAAAGCTTCTGAAACTCTGCCTAAACAAACAAACAAATAAAAAGATAAGCAGATTTTTCTCTTGTTATGATAGCTTTCTAATCCGTGTTCAATGCAGCAGAAATACAAAGTAAAATCCATACGTTCAGAGCTTATTCTTTTGTTCTTGGTACACAGAACACATCTAACTACCCATAGCAAAATGCTATGCTACTGAGATATTGAGTGAATTAAGGACAACATGAATTTATACATAGTGCAATTGTACAGAATTTCCACAGCACAGAAGACACAATGCATGGTTCTTTACCACTTTTTCTAGTCTAACCAAGAAGCTGTCATTGTCATAATTTGTACTTACCTGGTACCTTCCAGTTGATTTTTATTGTTCTTATTGTTCCTAATGTTGATATAACTACTCGGTGTTTCTGTTGGAAGAAAATATGGAAAGCGAGGAGCTGATACCCAAGAGAACAAGATAAATTACTGGGAATAAATTATGCAGTTTAATGTATCAAAGTCTATTGGAAATAATAGAAAGAACATTTATCAGAAGGTCTGGAGAACACATGATCCTTGATTGTCAGCCTCTATTCATTTAAAGAAGATTCATCATTCTCAGGGACATTAATGCATTTTATGGGCACTTGACTAGCTAGTCATTTATCATCATACACATTTTAGATCCTAAATAGACCAGATATTTAAAAAGTAATAATTAAAAACTTTTAAATTATATACTTACACATATTGATTCATAGGGCACTCGGGGACATGCCATAGTTTGTTGGTTTAATAGGATTGCTTACCTACCTGATTAGAGTTAATCACCTCTCTGAAAATCAACTGTACCTTTCAATTTTATTATATAAAAGCAAGCCGGATCCAAAGACTAATTGAAGTCACTTGTTCCTTTTCACCAAGTTTAATTGACTCTCTGGTGCCTTTAGTACAGCAAGTGGTAGTACCACCCATCTTACAGACTGTGTAGTAGTCCTAGAAAATGAGCAGAAAAGGCTGAGAAGGACAGATGATTATTGTACACAGAGAGGACAAATGACCCAGGGACTGTCCAGGTTGGAAAACAAATGAGAATATACCTTGAGCTGCATCAGACTGTACAGGCACTGTTGTTAAACTGCTTCCTAAGAATCCTTCCCTTGCTCTCATCAGAGACATGACATGGAGCTGGATGGACCTCACTGACCCTTGCTTGCATGTCTGTAACCAGTCTTCCTACAGAAATCCACAGGTATCCTTCTGTACTGACCCAGGCATTACACAAGAAACTTTCTTTTTGGCAGCACGCTTCTCAATTGTTTTGTTTTGTAATAAATTTTTAAGAGCAATGGGAAGATGTCTTTTTTTTTATTTATGTATTTCCAGTATTACTTCTCTACCTTTATACACTTCTTCAAAATACAAGGAGTATTCCTTTGAAAGTCTGCTATTATTCTGTCATCATCTTCCCTGATGCTCAACCTTAGCAAACGGAAAAGAAATTAATACAAATTATATTCATTGCTAAAGACAAACAAGAAAACTGTTCAGTGTTACACATGGATAAAAAGTCACTACTCTGATTAGTTTGCAGTGCAGAGGAGAAGGAAAAACTAGCAAAAATACAGCAAAGGGACTCAGAAATGAACAAGACACGGCACATAATGATGTTTAGGTGCCAAAATCCTTGCAGAAGGGATCTTTCTGGGCAGAAAGAATTGGTGCACTCTTGCATTTTGTGTAGAGATGCCTGCAAAAAGTCAATCCATCTGTTCTTTTTCATTCTTACTGATAATATGAGGAGAAAAATACAGGCTTCATCAGAGTCCATCTCTTTTGGAAGATGCAGTAAGGAATCTGTGCACCCAACTAGCATTAAACCTGACATAAACTTTAAGCTTTCTACAAGCAGTTTTTTCATGTCAAAGCCAATTCTGGGTCAAGCAGCTTATAAATCTCCAAGGTTCATCTGAAATTCTGGATTTTGCATGCCTGTGCTTGTCAAGCCAATGCAAATTAGAAGCACTTTATGCAATCTTTAAAAGCTGCTTCCCAGAAAACTTCTGATTGCTTGTTTGCCAAACTGCACCTGACAGAGTTGCATTCTTGAACAATAAGGCAACAGTGGGATAGGAATTCCTTACCTTTTGAGTATTGTCTAAAAATTTAATGTACTTGAAGTGATTTCCCTGAACCCATCATGCTCCTGTATTCTCCATCATGATCCTGTATGAAGGAGCATGGAAAATCAGTGAATTTCCATTTTGTACAAGTATTATTTTTGAGTGTAATTGCTCTGCTTGATTGTAATTGCTACAAACACACAATTTAGTAGCCTTACTGGCACTACAAAGCGCCATCTTTTGGATTGCTTTTTGATTAATTACATGTTTTTTGCTGAAGTCTAAAGCTAGTTAAAGATCTAAGGAAACACATCTTTTTGTCATAAAATGTGCCAAATTAAATTTCTTTCATGGGAACACATTGATTTCAGTAAAACTGAACATCAGAAATGGAAATTGAGCATGGAACATCTTGTACAATAATAAACCAAATGATGCAAAACATAAATTTAAATGCAATATTGGAAAAGATGACATCTGAAGTAATAGGTTTTCAGAAATACTGTACTTGAAATTTTGAAATCTGATAGTCTGCTGTGATTCAAGACACAAAAGAAGACAGAATTTTGGGGCTTCTCATGAAGTAGACATTAATTCTTTTTCCACTTCTCTTTTGCACAGTTTATCAAGTCTCAGTGTCATTAAAGCTCCTGCATTCAGTGCCATCTTCACACTGCTTGGGGCTGAAGGATAAGCAGATCCACTGCAGATAAAATGGTGGTACTCTGGAGTGAACCACATAAATGCACTGGACTCTGTAAAATCATTTAGCTTCAAGTCAGACTTGAAGGAAATGGCTTAAATTTTGTAAACCGTCTCTCCAGTATCTTCCCAGTATCTCCCCAGTTATCCTTCCTTTGGTCCATTTTGAGATTTAGATCCATGCTTAATAAGTATTTAAGCATGAGTTTTACTTTACCCACAAGTAATACTGTGAACATCTAGTCATGGGCTAAGAGGGATGCATATTATTTACCTAATTAAATCAGAAGGTCTTCACTAACTGCCTGTTTTCCAGTGTATTTATAAAGTTCCCAGAAAATCCAACTCTCCATCTCAACAGGAAGGAAGGAAGAACTACGGGTGATATACTACAGTTTGCTTACAAGATCTCTGTACTGTTTTGTTTTTTTTTAACCCCATAACACTCCTTTATGAAGATGAAAATGCAGATACAATTTTATGTGTTCTTTAGGTTTTGTGCTTTTCTTTTAGATTCTGTATTTTCCACTAACCTTGGGTTAAACAGGAATCGTTTCTGCCTAACCAAAGTCCTCACTGTGACAGCTTTGCTGCATAAGTTTTGTTCCCATTCTCTCTGTGCTAAGCTGCTGACATCTACAGGGAAGGAAAAGGCTCAGATTTGCAAAAGACAACTATTTGAAATTCTTTACATTCTTTCTCCCAACCCTATTACACTGCAGTCGATTTATACCCAGGCTTTACTATATTTTCTTTCCAAATAAATGTAATTTTCAGGGAATATACCCAACTGACAAATGTGGAAAATGAAACACTCTGTCCAAAGGATAAGGTTAATGGTGTTATGAGCATCATACATTTTCGTCAATTAACAATGTGCCACCAGCCATAATGGGCTAATCACCCCAGGTCTGGGTGAACCTTAGGAGCTTGACCGTTCTTGACTTCCCTGCAAAGACCGACCAACGATGCTTTTTCCATTTCTATTGGATCCTTCTGCCATCTGGACAGATTTTTGTCCATAGTAACCAGAAAACCAGTGCAAACCTCATTGCAAAATCACTCATAAAACAGACAGTGGTGTCTAATGATCTTCTAGTCGTTGAACTCTCAAGATTTTTGCCACTAAAAACACCATAAGAGAGCACTCAGTATTTTCCATGACCCAGTTAAACTGCTACATGACTGCACTGGAATTGAATTCACATGATACAGTACTGGGAGCGTTCATCACTTGTTTCTATACTCTTGAGCCAACCACGTCCTATATCTGATCACTCTAAATATTTGGCAGTTCTTCCTCACAGTATGCTTAACAAAAAGGCCACAATGGTGCTAATCATCCTGCTGTGACTCTGGTTTGGCTACATAGCAGTTTTGCTTCCAGCTCAAGAAAAAGGAAATTAAAAAAGTAATGAAAAAAAAAAAGTACTTAATGAGAAACAAAAATGTAAGCAGCACTACTCCAACTCATAAGAAAGTTATGTTTTTTTTTACTGGAATGATATCTTTTGCCTGCTTTTATCTACACACACTAGGATTCTAGGATTTTTTTATTTTTTTTCTCAGCAAGATTAGCGCTATACTTTCTGCTTCTTTAACCTCATTAATAACATTTTAAATAACATCTTTAACTTCATTAATAACCTCATTAATAACATGCTGTATTTTATACTGAACTATATACAACCTGACAGCTTCTTCCCACAGAAATCAGTCCTTCATGCATTAGGAGAAGCAGGAGCTGGCTTTCAGTATGTGTAGCAGTCTGTGTCACAGCTGTATTTCCATTTCAGTTATTTCTTTCACTTAAAGTTAAGTACAAATGGAAAAATCCCCCATTTTCTGGCTGGAACTAATGGGCTGCTGTTGCATTTTTGCATTGCTAAAAGTGTTTACTGCGTAATGCCCCAAGTGCAATAAAATATTGTAGAACCTGAACTTTTAGTACAAACACATCCAGAACAAATACGCAGAGTTGGAAAAGGCCAGTTAGCAGCTCTCATCTGTCCCCTAGGCACTGGGGAATTTCCTAGGAGCAATGTCCTTCACTGCCAGCAAAATTAAGAGGGGCAGTACCCTGTTACAGCTAAACCAACCTAATGGCTTATTTTCTGAGCCAGAAGCTGTGCTCGTTGTGCCTCCTACTCACCGCTCTGGCTCTGGTGTACATTTCACCTTGTGGCAAGTCAGTTTGGGCACAAAGCCGGCGTACAACTACTGAGAAGAAGCAATCCAGATGTTAGGTGATATACTGCAGACTTTTAAAACTATATCTGACATTCTGTGGACCTAGGTAATCTTCAACAGAGTTTGAATATCGGATGTTAATATACAGCCTTTTCTTCTGAGATGAATGACAATTGTTAAAAGTGACATAAAGTGTTCTTGTAACGTCCTTCCTCCACAGAGCACAGCAGCTCCCGTTTCTGTTTGGTTCTTCACCTGAGGTGTGGAGTTTAGAGAGAAAGAAATCTGAGAACTCAAATGAGGTGCCAAGGTTTCTCTGCAAACACATTCTTCCTCGTACCAATGACATTACAGCATGCAAACAGCACTAGGAAATACAGGGCCATCAGCTGTCACAGCACATGGCCGACATTACCTCACAAATATGTTTGCTGTATTTGCTAACAGTCACCTCCTAGAGGGATCTGAATTTCCCTGTTTTAAATGAGGAAAGCCAGCAGGAAGGGACAGGTGAGACTGAGGCAGCCTTGACTCTTTTTGTAGGACTGAGAGATTTCAGCCATCTGGGATCTAACTGTCCACCCACCCAGACAGAGGGGCGTACACCTCTGTTGTTAATTTTGCAACCTTTCAGGTAATCAGGAGAGACCCTGTAACTATTTACATCATAAAATCGGTGGGAAAGCTGAGCACAGAATGGAGGGGGCAGAAACTTTTCTTTCTGGCCTTTGTGGTGCCATCTCCAGAGGTTCTTGGCCTCTCCATGCAAACAGCCACCCCTGAGCTGCGAGGCTGTGGATCCGATTCCAATCCATATTGCTTACAAGGAGATGGACCCTGAGCAGTTGTTCATATATGCTCCTGAAGCCATCTACTGGGAAGGTTTTGGTACAATTAAACCCACTGCAAGACAGGGAGCGCACTCAGAGACCTCTCAGTATCCTTTCAGTTCACCAGTCCTGACTGGTCTTTTGTACTTGAGGGCAATGCTGCCCAAATCAGTTTAAGATGCCCCTCAAAACCCTTCTGCCAAAGTAACAGAGAGACAGTTCAGCAGCAGACAAGAAAAGCCAAAGGCTGTAGATGTGCTATTGCTCCTGGGGAAGTGCTTGTGGCACTGCAGAAAACAAAAAATTATTTTCTTTAGTCAGGTAAGGATATGTAAGGAAAAAATCATACCCCTATCCTGAGGGTATCTGTGAAGGGGAAATACCTAGCAAGTTCAGCCAGCTTCAGTCAGTAGACTGATCAGACTTCATACCTGGAATATTTTACCCCTTTACGTAAGGGAGGAAATCATCTTCCTTCCCCTAGCCCTGTTCACGCTCTCCATTTTCTTTCAGACCTCTCACTAAGAAACACAAACCTTGCACATCGGCAGTGTATATCCCTTGGTAGATCTTACAATCACAACTCAGCAAACACCTTTTCCACTCAAATGTATGATATTCTTTGTGCTTTATAAATTTATGTATCTTCCGATGTGCATTACTGTTATCATAAAGGTTTATTTCACCTATCGCACAAGAAGAATTTAAGAGACACACAGTGAAGGAGCCTGCTAAGAAAAGAAATGAAATGGGAAGAATCAAGGCTTTCCTGTGCCAGTAGAACCCTGGTCCCTAGGACATGACTTAAGATCCTTGTTAAGTCCCTTAGCCTTGCACGTCCCCTTCCTATGCTATCAGTATCTTTCCAGATCAACCTACTCTGCATAGCAAAATATGAATCTTTCATCAAATATTCCTGGGGAAAAAATATTCTATGCTCTCTCTACCAAACCTGCTCAATAATTTACACACAACAACCCCAGTTTCAAAGCAGGATCTTACATACTGTTCAGCCGCCAGAAACAGGTATTATATATTGAGTTTATTTTGGCTGCAGTTTTTGTCTGCTTTTGTGTATTCAAAGTAATAATCCTCGGCCAAGCCGTTTCATCAAATATCTTAAGGATCTGCCCCTTCCCTTCCTGAATGGTGGCAGAACTCCCACTAACACCATGAAAACAGGATCAAGCTCTTAATCTTTTATGCAAAGTAGGAATGCATTTTTTCAACTCCTGAACCACAAACGCCACCCATGTCACTGCATTTTTCAGTTAAACACCTGTTTGTTGTTTAGTATTTTCCCAATGTTGGGTTTTCTATAGCTTGTATTTAACTCTTTAAGAAAGAAAAATTTAAATAATAGAGAGGTGAGAGCAGAGGAGAGGATACAGGAAAAAAAAAAAAAAAAAAAAAAAAACATTTTTACAAAGAAATTTGGAGGCCAGCATGAGAAGTTTCACAGAAGAGAAAACAGGACGGCATCATATTAAAGGGAAAAATGTGCCAGATCTTCTCTAAAGTAAATTGGACTAAGTGCAATTGACTTCAGTGAAGTTATTACACTTTACCTCAGTTTTGGCCCATCTACTAACTGTTCATCTTATCAATAGCAATGGAATTTGAACATATTATGTTTAAATGATGTTGTTTACACAAATATTGGCTGGATTTTGAAATCTAATAACAATTTAATTCATACCTACCTGTCAAACTGTCAACAATTCAGTATAAATACTAAATTCTGTCTGGAATAAGGAAAGAAGCTGAAAAATATTACATTTTTTTAAAAGTCTCTTGGAAAGGCATATGCAAATATGTCTTACAAGAAAATAGAAATTTAGTTTGGATTGTGAACTCAGTTATAAATCTGGAGTAATATCAGTAAAATTATTTTAGATTTTCAGATCAAAGTCTTTCTCTGGACTTTCCAATGTATTAAAAACAAAACTTTTTTTTTTTTTATTTTAATCTACATTTATGAAAACTTGGGAAATTGGGACTGAAAGGAGCTGATCATTCATTTTAAAAGTAGTACATTTTATTATAGCTGATGTTCAAATTACTCACCAAATAGTATTTTATTTCCTTTGACAAATTTTGTTCTGAATGTTTAGTTTAACTAATCAAGCACCAATTGACATTTCCTGGCAAAGGATAGAAACCGTCATAGCATATAAGCAACCCATCCCAGCTGTCTTGGAGTGGTATCTGCTCGATAGCATATGGGCCCATCCTGTGGCAGTTACAGCCTTCTCACATCTATGGCTACAGAGACAGTCAGAAATACCCAAAGAAACAGAATTTTCCAGTTCAGTAACTTTAAAAAGTTGTCTGAGGACACTTGGAAGAGCAGCAAAATCAAAGAGGAAAATACCCGACAGATGGCTGTGGCTGGTGGTGTACTGGGAGTGCCCAGATATGGCACAGCCCACCTCCATATCGCATCATGCTGGAGCAGGAGCTCCATCCCCTTCAACAGCCAAGTTATCAGGTTTCATTCCTGTCCCCTGTGAAATGGGCTTTCCTATCTCCATCCCACTTCACAGCCTGGCTCTGATTTTCAGCAAGGATAACTGCCCACAGATCTTGCCCACAGTGCTGTCAGCGCTGTGCAGAGGGTGATATAAGGCCTACGTGTTGTTATCATGCAGGAAGTACTCCACAAGCAGTACATCAGCACCATGAGTGCTGATAATGATTTACCTGGGAAACTCAATCTGTGCAATTTCTCTCCAGCTGTCAGAGGTTTATTTTATCCACTGGAGAAATATATGACCCTAGGTATTCCAGGTACATCTGTGAAAACTCACATCAAAAGCCACTATCTCTGTGCAATCGTTCCTGGGTTCTGTGAAGTCTCAGGAATGGGACACGAGGTCACAGTCTGCTCCTGTCATACCACCATCCGCCTCACCTCTTCAGAGGACCTTTTCCCACAGCATTGTTGAAGCCATCATATCCACCTATTTTCTTGGCATTAAGGAAAAAAAAAAAAAAATCACTCCCTGGGAGCTGTTCTTTCTTCTCCCTTTCACTGTATTTCATGGATAGGTCATGACTATTCTGACTATTCTGTGGCCAGCTGCTGGGCTTTTAATCAAGCACCTGGCTCTTCTTAAACTGAAATCATAAAAATAGTTCTTGGACATCTCTTCTGTCTCTTACTAATTGATTCTTTATGTCTATGAATGTTCTTTCAAGGCTTTTTGTATCCAGACAGAAGGGAGCTCCCCTGGGCAGGCTGTGGATGCACAGTGAAACCTGGGGCATGTTCGTGTGATGTCTGGTCACCGATGTTACTGCTGTGTCAACTCATTTCTGAAAAGAAAGTGAGAAAAAATACCAACCCAGTCCTAAAACATAGCTGTAGCCATTCTTTATATGGCAGTTTAGGTGAGTACTTGTCTCTTTTTTGTGTAAATTGACAGCGTTTAGTGTCTGACTGTGTGAAGACAACAGGATATTCCCTAAAGTCACCCATATTCCCTGAGAATAAAATTAGCAGCGAGAGTGAACAAGGCCTGCAGTGTGCTTTGAAAAAGGAAAGCACAGCTTTGTTTTCGTTTGTGCTGGTACAATAATTCATCCCACATCAGTAAACACATCCTGCCCTTGTTTGTACAAAAATAGAGAAGACCCATCCTGTGTAGGATTTGCACCTGCTCAGCTGCAGAGACATCAGGTTGGGTGGCACTCAGTCCAAACAGGCTTCTCTGCTCCCCTCCTCTCAGAGTGTTCCTAAAATGTCACAGGAGCCTGTATCCTCCTGGTGACAGCAGCATACCCTCCGAGAACAAAGACACCATAGGCATTTGGCTGCCCTTGGCAGGACAGCAGGGTTTGTTTCTTTCCTTGTTTGTCTTGTGGAAGCTGTTTCCAAAGTCTTGGATTTAATGCAGAGATCCAATGTCCTTAGGGCATTTACTTACTTACTGGAAAGGAAAGCTTATGTGTATTTTGGGAAAATGTGTTTTGATTTAGTTTGCTTGTTGTTTCTCTTTTAGGGTCTATTTTTTCCAAGTGTTAGAAAAATAAAACGTTGCATTTCAAAAGGTCCTACAACTGTACCAAACATGATCCAGATGCTAGAGTAAAGAAAACATCCACAGCATTAAGCATCCAGCTATGGTTCACTCAGCCACAACTGCCTCAGCAGCCTTCTGAGCAGTTCCCTTTGTCCTCTGCTGTAGGAAAATAAAATGCCTGTGGGAAATGATTTGCTGATAAGGTAATAGCAATTCTTCTTCCCAAAATACGCTTGGCAACGCAGAAAGCTATTCTGACCGCTGTACTCAGGTTGCTCCTGGCAGTAAAAAAAAAAAAAAAACTTGGGAGCGGGAACCTTTAAGAAGGTGGCACAGCAAACAGCACCCACCCCAAACAGAAAGCAGCTGTGATGATGAAGTTATGGGTCGTTACCCTTAGGAGCTGCCTGGCATGCTTCTGAGGGCCCTGCCCCAATGTCCCTCTGCTTAGTGATTAAAGAGAGCCAAGTAGGAGGTCATAACTTCAATCACCCTTAAACACAATCACAAGAAACTCATGGCAAGCAGAGAGCTTGGGAATGAGGGAGACCGAGCTATGTCCCTGTAGAGGGCTGTTGTGTACTCTTCATCCATCTAGCGACGTCCTAGAGTTATTTAATTTCATCGCACACTTCTGGAAAGCTGGAGCTTTGATAGCATCTACCCTGATTATTTTACAGAGATGGATAGATGAAAAGAGAAGTTCACTGTGTGCAACCTTCCCTGCCTGGCTCTGTAGCTCCCTGCCTCCAGCTGCAAGCTCAGCAACACGAAGTCCTCAAGCACAGCTAAGCACTGCGCTGCAGCTGTGCCCAGCAACAGAGGAAAACACTTCCACTAACTTTTCCTGTCAGTCTCAGCACTTACGCTGCTGTTGCTCCCCTCCCCAGGAGAGCAGAACTCCCACTCAACCTACAGGAGCCACCTGCTTTCCCCTCAGCAAGCTGCCCATCTTCTGTAATGCATCTCCTTTATGGAGCAGGTTTGGTCCCTCAGCCCTTGCTCACCCAGGTTCAGTTTGCATTGTTAGGATAATGAGCTACATTTTAGAAGGATCTTCCCTCCAGATGGATCCAAAGCATTTTGTAAATTGTTACTTAATTAGGCAAGTCAAACTCAGCAGGGAAAGCTCTCCTTAACACCATATAGCAAATCCCCTTTGGATGTTGGCAAGCAGATGTTCCCAACTTAGAGTGGGAAGGCGATATCTGAGTGTATCATAGGTACCAAGTCAGAAAATTTATGATTTCATCTAAACAAGGAGCACTTTAAAAGGGAGTACAGCTCTTTTCCCCCACTGTTCCTATGGAGCGGTTGCTCTCACTGAATCTCACTGAGCTGCTGGAGATGAATGTCTAGGTTCTTGCCTCCATGTATCTGCCACCACATGAGATCAGCCTTGCACACCACAGCAGTATGTCACTTATGAAATGCTGCTGAGACAGAAAAGTCAGTGGGGAGTAAGTTAAAATACGTTAGTGAAATGATTTTCTTGATTTCCAATTCTTGATGCTCTTTGCGGTCTGTCTTTTCCCCATAGGTTGAAGACTCCTTCTTAAAGGTCCCCACCTCTAGACTTTGAGAAGGGGATAGCAGCCAAAACCCCTGAATCCTACATAAGATTATGAGACTGAAGAATAAAACTATCAGGAGAAGAAAAAAGATATTTGCAGAGGTTAAACATTCTTGTCCCATTGGTTTTGGTCATGGCATGCAAGTTATGCAAATGCAGGATGTGTCCTCAGGTTATTTTCTGACTAATTCTTTGACTTTGCTGTTCGTGAATAAGGCCCAAGCTTACCAAACGCTGTTCCCTAATTCAATTCCATGAACAAAACCTGCCAGGATGCATGCCCTCATTCAGGCAAGTTTAGGAATCCACCAGATGGAAAAACATAGGCCAAAATGTCCATCTACTTCTTGCATGGTTACATCTACCAATCCTTATGGCACAATCACATGGATATGTTAGCCAGAAGAATGAATCAAGGTCATTCAGGTAATACCACACAGCAGAAGAGCAGCAAGAGTACTGCAAGGCAGAGCACAGACATCAGCTACCCATATAATGCTGAGGATGCCTTCATCCAAACTGTCCCTGACCCAAAAGCTGACAGCGTGGAGACAGTCCAGGAGAAATGGAAGGATTTAACTGGTTTCGTAGCCTTGTCACCAAAGTCCAGCCCTGGAGAAAACCAAACACATTTTACCCGTGCCATGAGGTCAAGGACAAGTGGAAGTAGCTGCAATTTCCCTGTCTAGCAGGAGTTACAACACTGACAGTGCCGAACTGAACCAAGGATCCTTTCGTGCCAGGATAGGGGTTAACTTATGATGTTCATATCTTATTGTGTTTAACCTCATGTTTCCAGGCACAATAAAAAGATATTTCTAAATAGGTAACTTCAGTGTGGAAATTTCCATTTTAAACTAGCATCCTTCCAAAAAAAAAAAAAAAAAAGAAAAAATCTTTGCAAAATAGACAGCTGCCCAAAGGCTATCTTATTTGCATAACGAGTGTTCCCATCAAACAGAAAAATTAAAGCCCTCTGAGTTCAAATTTAACATTAGCAACATTCTTGAAAACTGCCCCAGGGTGCAGAAATACGCATAAGTGTTTTTACTCTGGTGCCAGAAGTGATTGTACCTTCAGGAAATGCTTTTTAAACCAGTTTCCGACTCTCACTCAAACTACTTAAATACCTTCTTACAGTTCCCATGCTGGGTTTTGTTACAGATTCCATCACAAATGCTGAATCCCCAAAATTTCACAAACTACATCCTTGGAAAAGCATAGGAAATCATACGGGGATAAGGGACACTCATTTCCAATAGGATCTGCTGCAAACCATAGACCCCAAACCCATACCTGATGGCTTTTTAAAGTTGCCTCTCTCATTCATATAATAGTAGCACTGTATGTCAGATTCCTGGGATGATTGAAAAATGGTTAGAATTTTTTTTTTGTCTTCTTAAGTTTCTCGCTTTTGTACTGCTAAGCTTTGTATAAATGTAAGGTAACAAAACTATTCTTCGTGTTTCATTATTGAGAATGCAGCCACCACTGTGAAGCCACAATAAGACTTTCTTCAGGCAACAGCCTACTAGATAAATTTAAGACTATTATTTCTACATACTTCCCATTCTTAAAGAATATTTTCAAATGGTCTTATAATCACCAACTTTTAGAACAAGGTTTTACAATATGAAAGAAAAAAATGTGAAAATGTGACTCCTGTCTTATTTCCCTGCAGTATTGTTATTTTTTTCAATACAGAAGTGAATAATAATAATAATAATAAAGCTCTTATTCCTGCAAGGATGAAAAAGAAAAAGAAAACAAAAAATAGTGGTTTGACTTGCAATTTACTCAGGATATTCTAAATATAAAATATAGCCAGCATGAAGACAAAACATTTTCCCGTGAACCTTGTTGATGAAAAACACATGGTCCTCTTCTTAAATTACATCCTTCACTGAAATGGTTCACAGAAATCTAGTCAGCTACAACAAAATCTAACCTGAATAGGGTCTTTTGCTAAAAACATGGATTCTTATCTTCCCACAAAATATCTGCTGAAGTAGAAAACAGTATCTTTTCCTCCCCGGGGAGAAAAAAAAAAAAAGTGTTTGTTTCTTTGTTTATTTTTTTTTTTACAAACTATAAGTATGGATCAAATGTTGTTGTTTTCTAGTGGTTCTCCATTCTCTCATTACTACATTACTAAAGTATACTAATTTCTTTAACAGTAAGGGTGACCTGGGATAAGAACAATTAACAAAGAGAATTGGTGGTTTATCTCTTGTTGTCTTTTGGTTAAGCCAGTAGATCCAGAAGCTCTGTTTTGATGAAGACATGAGCTCCTGGTCTTCAGACAGATGTAATCGGAAGAAATTCTGTGGCTGATGTTATGAAGATCTTAAAGCTCCATTTTGATCTTAAAATCTGCCCTCGATGCCTACGCTGCTGTGTTAACTCAGGACTTGTACCAAGCTCAAGCTCTAAACCTTTGGTTCACTTGATGGCTCTAGTCTGAACCTGACGGTCACACAAACAGATGAAAGGGAGTACACAGTACAGAGGATTCATGGTGAAGATCACAGTTTAAGAAACCCAGAGGCTAGGAAAAGATTTGCCTGCACTTTATAATCAGCTCTACTAAATAAACAGATCTGCACCAAACAGACTGTATTACTAATTGCTATTCCTTAACCCCCAGAGTTAACATTTCTATCACTTGGCTGAGGAGTAAACTTACTGTCCTGTGGACGAGGTGGCCTGTCACATCCCATGAGGAACAGCTGAGAAATGGGAGCAGCTGAAGATTGGCAACTATTTCATGTTTATTTCCACAAGATGATTATATAATTATGTGCAGTGAAGGGACATGGAAAACAACCACAGCATGAGCATGCAGAATTTGTGGATAGGCAAAATGATTGCATTTACTAGGTATATTATTAGTGACACCTAATTTACTCTGTCAGAGTGGCACTAGGAGGGACTAATTAAAACAAAACCTTGTGCTCAGGAAAAGCATCAGGGACAGACTTTACCAATCTACACAGAGCTCATGCCTGTCAGTGTGAAGTGTTTCTGCAGTGGTACATTTTACCTTCTTTAAAGCAGTCTTTTCCTCTAAGACAACTCTTAATTTCAAAAGACCAGATCACGATCACTGGCACACACTAATTGCCCAGACTTGCTTCCTTGAACAAGTTTAAGATTTTGAGTTTTGAGCCTCTAATCACAATTTTTAAAGGTTTTTTTTTCTGCTTTTCATGGTCCTGGAAATATATTTCACAAATCTGATAACAAACTAACAAACTAGAAATAGCAGGCAGGATGAGGAGAAGGAGTGGAAAGAGAGATACCATGGTATTCCCAGCCATGACTGACTGTGGACCAACTCACTGCCTGCTTCTTGAATGAAATTAATTCACCACCCACACCCACAAAAAATAGGCATTTTAGAGGGCATTAAATTCATTCAGCGTAGGGCTGGTGCAAAGGGAGAAAGGATGCTCTCAGTATTCTCCAGTATGAATGTCCTTTTGTGGACATTCTTTGTAGTCTCCCTTGTTCTTATCCACACAACCCTACATTACACAGCCCTCTCTCAGTGATGATGGAGACAGCAGCCAGCACAGACCACATCTCCCGACTTCCCCTTGCTGAGAACTGGACGAAAACCCTGTAGTCACCTCATAGGAACAGTCTTGTATGCAAGGAAGAGAATACAAGAAAATCCTCAAACTGAGTGAATTTAAAAGGACTTAAGAAGGACTTAAGAATTAATGTGTTGTTTTGTTGGGTTTTTTTTCCACGTACTTTTGAGTCCTGCCCAAATTTTCATTTTTAGGACAGGTATTCACATTTTCTGGCAGGACAAGAGCAGTTGTATTGACCAGATCAGACAGGTCACGTTGATGGGCACATAATGGAGAAAAGAATGCCTGCTGCACATCAGGCAAGCAGAGTTCTGCATTGCTGAGGCTGTCATATGCCAAGCACTGGGTATTTCAGCAAATTAGTTGCTTCCTCACCACAGGCTTTTATTTTGAGGATGCACCGAAAGAGCCTGGTTTAAAATTCACTGAAGTTACAGAACTGCAATACCTCTCATTTCAGTGGGAGTTCATTTAGTGACTGGGCTTCTGTCCACAAATGCATTTCCGACCATTGCCATGCTTGTCTTCACAGTTTCTGGCTGGAGCCAGGTACTGCAGGATGGCTGTTTAGTGTTCACAGTAATATGCAAAGAATAAGAATTTGCAGTTATTCATTCTCAGGGGCTAAAATTACCTCGGTTTCTCTATCACTGGTTTGGATGTGGAACCTACAAGACCTCAGGGAAGAGAAACTGTCTCTGCTTTATGCTCCTGAAGTTCAGGCAGGCTGCAAACCCAGGAGACAGGACACAAAGCTGCATCCCCAAGTCCACTACTTTGCTATATCTATCACATATCTCTCAATTTGTGACATTCAGTGATCACTGCCAGCATGGGCTTTGGCCACAGAGCAGTGCAGCGGTGCTGAAAGCTCCATGTGAGAAGAGCAGCTGGGTTAGGCCCTGGCAGGGAGAGCTCTGTCCTTTCCTGTGGGCAGACCACCTGGATGGCAGAAAATAGGCCATGTGTGGTGGTTCACGTTAGGGCAGCAACAAAGACTTTTAGAATTTTCACATAAATGTTTTCAGAATTGAAGTATGAAAGAAGTTACAACAGAGACAGCTCGGAGCTTAAAGCAGCTGGTCAGCCCACTGCTGGCCTTTTCCTCAGCTCAGCTGCAAAATATTTTTCAAAGTACATCCCCTTCAAATGATTCCTGCAGGCCCATGTATTCCTTTAGAAAGACAAAAGTTGTCTCCCCTGCTGTTTCATTCACACAGCAGTTCGGAATAATACTATTCCTTGGACAGTTAGAGGATCACATTCCTCCACCTTGTTCTGTGTGAGAGCTGCACCTAGCAATCTCTCTGGTCAGTTCAATCTGTTGCTTAGACCTCATCAGCCTTGGGTGGTATTGGTAAGGTTGCTCTAATGAGACCATCTTCCTCTCTCAGAAAGGCAATTCAGTGAAACCAGACAACTCTCATAGTACAACCACTCATCTATTCGCCAGCCACACTGGCTCTGTAAGACCTGCCCATGCTTTCCCAATGCAGTTCACTCAGTGAAGTAAGTTTGTACCCAAACCCAAATGATTCACCATATTTCTGGCTCAAGGAACCTTCAAAAGGGTGGGAGAAACTTAGTTTTAAAGCTGGGGAAAACAGAACAGACTAGGATGAACATACATACGTTCAATTTTGTCACTGCTCCTGGCATCCTGAGGCTTTTTGATTCCCTGGATCTTTCATTTTTGACATGACATGCAGTCAAAATCTGAAAATGTGGGAAATGCCATCAGCAGATAGCAAGGTCCCTGGAGGTCAGTACAAGAGGTGGGTGTACAACATACACATCCAGGTAACAAGACTTCACTTCCAGCCTGATGGGGCAGTGGCTGTTTTCAGAGCAACACAGTTTTTATTCAACTTGAGATGGTTTTCACAGAGGCAGGAGGTGAGCTGTCTTAGAATAATTGTCAGAAGCCTCTGTACAATTGCACCACACCACCCTCAGTCAGATAAATTACTTTTGGGGGAAGAGGTTCATAACAATCCCAGACATGCCTAATGGTTCCACCACCAGTCTCTGGGCAAAGCCTAGGACCATAAATAAAATGAAATCATTACATAAAATTATTTGTGCTACTACAGGGCTTGAGATCCCCAGCTGAAATGAGACCCTACTTTCTAGCAGGTTCTGTGCAAAGTCAGCCAGAGCTAGCTCCTGCCTGAATTATTTGTCATCTCAGCAGAAAGGAGGAGAGCAGAGGGCAGTGAGGGCTCTTGCCACAGGCTTGGGGCAGGAGGAGATCTGGGGCCAGCTGAGGCCAGCACACAGGGCAGCACAGAGCAGAGGTTTTGCAATACCACATGAAGCAGGTAATTTGCTGAGCCTTATTTTTGTCATTGTCATTATTAAATACATTACCAGAGCCTCCTCAAGCAGAGCAAAGCAAGATAATCTCCTCAAGCTATGCTTCAAGAGGCATATTATACCCCCCACCAAACTTATTGATTTAAGTGAAATATGCATGCTATCTTTACTCTATGGTTTTCAAGGCTCATGAATGCTATTGTAATTATTTTCATAACACAGATCAATAAGTACAGTCAAAACAGGCCTTGCCTGCCTCAGGGGACAGGCATTAAGAATGACTGGGTAACAGCTATTTCAAGAGATCTTTTTGCCCAACAAACAAAGGGAGTTTGCTTTAAGCTCTCACCTTTCTGGGAAAAAATCTTATTTGTAACTCAGTCCTTGAACTGGTTTTGAATCAGAAGATGGCAAGAACTTTCACTTGGAATTAGGGAATTGTGTTAACCTGGCTTTAAAAAAAATGTTCTAAATCTGAAAGCATTTGAAAATTATTCATAAGAAATCCATCCATATTTAAAAACATCCTACCCCCTTGCTGGTGGCGAGTTTCATGTATCACTTGGATGCAGAGCTCTGCCCAATATTCCACAAAGCTCCTCCTGCAGGTAAAACTTGTATCCACTTCACTGCTGAACCATTTGCAGCACAAAAGATACCAAATATCAATAAAATAAATGAAAAATCCTCCCTTCTTGCTACATTGGAGAACTCTCTGAGTGTGTTTGTTGCTTGCTCCAAGATGAAATATGCCTTGTTATTTGTGCAGCAAACTAGCATACTTCTGAAGACATAAATAAAAATATCAAGGTGGAACACTAAGGAGTTTATTAGCTTAGTTATTAAGACCTCTTTACATTTAACAACCTAAAGCATACACAAGGCAATTTGTAATCAGCACTTTTCAAGCTCTGAATAATCCCTTCCTTAAGCAAGCTCTCCTGCTTCCTTGAAAACATCTTTCATGTCTTCAATCCTTCTGAGAGGAAAGCCACATTCATTAAAACAACTTCGTAGCTGTGCTTTTCTCTCTTCCCCTCATTCCTTAATGTCTCCCATTCTTGACTGAGTTAATTAATTTGAAAGACATTTGGAGCTGCAGAGCCTCCTGGCAGGGCAAGGCTCAGCCCTGGGAGAACATTTCAGGCAGATGGGATGCAGGTAAAGGACCAGTGTGACACAGGGATGTGACCACTAGCAGACCTTTTAGTGGGAGCCTGAGATGCCTGTTACTCTTTCCCAGTTGCACTTTCTGCTCTGATCAGAGATCTCCTCCCTCACCCAGGCTGCACTCCCCATCTCTAACGCAACATCTCTCACCTTCTCCCATCCCCTCGTGTTCTGCTGATCATTGTGGTACTTGAGTACCTTCTCCCTTATCACAAGTCTTTCCTTTTCCCTTTCCTTAGTTTTATTGGCTTTCTATCCTTCCAACATAACATTGAAAAATATTTCTGCTGTTAAAGTTTACGAGATGGTGCCGTGCTTATTGTAGCCTTGCATACACATCAGATAGTTTAGGTTAATACATTCTCATTCCCATGCTGCTGAGGGGCTGCAATACATCAGTCCAAAGCAACCTAACAGTATGCAGTGCACCTTAAGATATCTCATAGCATAGTTTTTTGCAATGACCATGCAAGTGAGACACCTTCTGGTAAGGGTAACATGGAACACAGAGAGAGTTTACAAATAACACTTCTTTTACATAATCCTTGAAAACATACCCAAGACAAAGCTGACTGAGATCACAGAAACAAAATGTTCAGACATGAATCCTAAACAGGATCCTTTTCAGATCTACCTTTCCTCCGAAAATCATAATGTAGGCAATTCAAATTATTTCCCTGTCCATTTAAATGGCAAGTCTCTCTTTTTCTGAATGTTCCTTAAGTTTATCTCAAATTCAAAAGGTAAAGAATATGCGTCTGAAATGCCCACCTGATAGCTTTCAGGATAGCTACAACACCATCTGGCATGACAAGATGTTCTGTGACCTCTCCTGTAAGCTTTGCATTTGCTCTTTCTTGGTGTTGTTTCCATTAATCTCAAATAAATAATATTAGACTGAGAGCATATGGTGAATCTAAGAACCTAATACAGACAGCCAATTCAATTACTGTCAGTAGAAGGGGTGGCTTTGCAAGAAGACAATGAGAGAGGTAATCAGTAAACAGATGAGATATTAACTGTAGCTACTGTGGGCCAGACTAAGGATCTGTCTCTTACCAAAAGGCACAAACAGAGCTAAACCAGGGAATGCTCTGGGCAGCACCTTGTTTGCCTTGGCACAACAATGCAACACCAAAAGGTCATGCTGTAACACATAGCTACTTCGATTGTTTTTCAAAGCTGTAAGCTTGCCAGCCTTTTATGAGCACACATTCTGAAGACAGGGAAGAAAGAGACCCTAGAGTTTTGTTCAGCAAAAGAGACCCCAGAATTTGGTCAGGCAGTATTTCCGAATTCCGAATTTGTCATGAGTAGAAATATTTCCATGAATTAACTTAGATTTTGAAGGAATTATCTTTAAAATAAAATAAAATAATTCCAATCCAAATATTTTGGTAGGGTGCTAATGCAAAAGCTCAGGTTAAAAGTGTCAACAGTATAAACTAAAAGGACTGCTAAAACAGATCCTCATTCTTATATATCTATTGCCAACACAGATCAAATAGAATCATGCTGTCAGCAGTGTTTAGAAAAAAAAAAAAATCCAGTCCTAAGCAGCCAAAATAGAGAATACATTATTCAAATAGAAGCTGACACATACATAGCATCACAATCAGAATCATTTTAATTCATTTGACAAGATCTTGAATTATTAGAAAAAGCTTGTTCAGTGGATAGGAAGTTCCACAACACATAAACACATACCAGCTTCCTAACCTCTCATAAACTCCTCCTAACTTCGTGCACATATTACACAGACTGGAAGAGTCTCTTCAACAGGCTACAGACAGGAAAAGAACAGATTCTGACACACAGCTCACGTTTATGGACGTGACTGAAACGAGACCTCCCTTGCACTGTAGTTGGATGACTGAGTCATATGATCCCTATTTGTATTCTCAGGGTCTTGGAGACCACTGGACCTGAATGCAGGAAAGAATTTTATCCTTCTTCAGATTAATTGGAATTTTGTGCAGACAAAAGGAAGAACAACACTTACCTTTTTCTGCAGCGCAGGACATTTTTTCATAAGTATTTTCTACCCATTTTTTCCCCCGCAGTAGTTTTAAAGCATTCTTACCTTTGATGTCATCTTTTTTCTTTGCTGGTGGTATCTGCTTGGAGATTAATGCCTAGATAACAGAATACTACACAAAACCGTCAGCAAGCAAATTAAAATGATCTAATACTCCTTTCTGGCTTTACGCTTTTTGAAACCATTAAAAAAAAAAAAAAAAAAAAAAAAAAAAGAGAGAGAGACAGAAGCATACCTGTGCCATTGTAAAGAAAAATCCTCTGATCTTTAAGCTGGTTGTGATTCCTGGAGACTTATACAATGGTTGATGAATGTCAGGAGAAGATAGCATTGTGTGCCTGGGGACTTCGCTGGAGCAAGACTCGCTGGAACTTCACTACAAAAAGCCCTGGTGTCTAAGGTGGCTTCCCTTAAAGGGAATAATGCAGTCCCTTAAAGGGATAATGCAGTGAGGGGGGTTATTTGCAGCCTTAAACTTAGGCAGATACTCCGGTGTTCTGCAGGAGCAGGGGAAAAGCTTAGAGCACTACAGAAGGGATTAAAGATAACTCCTGCTTTATAAAATAAAAAGGTGGCTGGTAAAACCTTCTCTGCTTTTCCTCTTCTCCACTAACAATTGTTTTCCTTTTGTAGCAAAGATCGTGAAGGTCAGAATACAAAATGTTGGGTGGAACAGGCTGTTGTGGGTCTCATGTTGCCCAGAGAAAGGCTGCCTGAACTTTTAGTCTTCAGAGATTTGGCAGTTCAGCCAAAGGGTGTTTTTTTCCCTTTCCTTTTAGAAGGAAAAAAAAAAAAAAAAAAAAAAAGTGTTTGTTTTCCACAGGAAAAATATAAACAAATTTTTGTAAGAAAACCAATTCTTTATAGATTTCTTTTGGGTGAAGCAATACGATACTGAAGCTTGGGTTTCTGGCAAGAAACCAAAATATTTCCTGGGAAATCAACCAATTAATAATAGGTAACACCATGGGAACAGCTCCAGTGCAAATACCTCCTCCTGGTGTACGGGTCTTTAGAAGATGGGCAGAGCACATTCCCCACTCCCACAAACGAGGGGAATTTGGATCGCTTCATTCCTGCCATTCTTGCCCTCTAAATACACTCACAGGCTGAAAACTTCACGGGAAAAGAGAAAACTGAAATGAAAGCTAAGCCAATAATTTTTTACCCTCCTTGGTGCTGTGAAAGTAAAAGACTGCTCTTCTGGCTGGTCTGCAGCCCAGCAGACAACACAAGAGGGCTCTGTGGCTGCACTCAGGCAGCCCCACCACACACCAGCCCTCTCAGCCATGGATTTCTCCCGACCTGGTCCTTCTGAACCAGCCACCACTGCTGGCTGCTTGCTGGTGGCACCCCTCCTCCCTGAAATCTCCCATCCCCAGCTGCCCCCACCTCTCCATGTGGCTTGGTTTAGGAATCAGGATGCCCCCTCACAGCATTAGCTGGAAAAGTGAGTTGGTGTGGGGCAGTAAAACAGGCAACAGACCTGCCCAGGGGATGATAAGCTCCACAGACAGAGAAACATGTTTTATGTTAAGTGCTTGCCCTGTTTTTCAAGTTGTTTGCATTTTTCTAAAGAACCTCAGAGCAGACAAAGGTTTCATTTCAGCTCCTCCTCTCCTGAGACCATTAAAGCTTTGGCTGCGGGCAGAGCCCGCTACATGGCTGGCATCTGCAGTGCATGACCAGGAACAGTCCCTCCTGTGCCTGATCCTTGTCCCCATTCCCACCACTGCCCCCACCCTGTCACACCCTGGGGTTTCTCGCCGGTGCTGCAACCACTGCTCTTGCTGCAGGAGCCACAGCCTGAGCAGGAAGAGGGAAGGGCCTTCATCTTCATGCTTCTGCCACTATAGCTCAGCTGATTTTTCTGAGATCTTTCTGGACACTTTGGTTCTCAGGGATTTTTGCCTTTTTGCTATGATCATTCATGCCCTGTCCTGGCCAAGGAGGGATGCTGTGTCGGGGATCTGGGAACATCCCTGAAAGGGGCTGGTTAAGCAACGCAGCATATCTGTCACGTAGGACTGAACATTGGCAAGGGCCTTGTTTCATATTTTGTGCTCCTGGCCAGTCTACTGTCCTCCTTGTAACCAGTTTTGGGGTTTCGGGAGTATACAAAAAGAGAAAATACCACACTGGGTTCATCCTTCCCATCTGACTCCTTCAGGGCCTTCAGGAGATCTTGCCACACCTCGAGGTTCAGGTTAATTTCTGGCAGAGGTAACCTGGCTGGAAGGTCAGACAGCAGCAGGGAGGCTGCAGGGCACTTCCAACGAAGACGTGCACTGAATTCTGCATGGGAAAAAAAATTGCCCATTTCTCTCTGCCCAGCCTGGGACAGCACAGTGGTGAGTTTGTTCATTTCCACATTGACCGCTGGGGTATTGCACTTGAAGTGATTTTATTTCTAGGAAAGAAAAAAAAAAAAAGTAGTCCAGGGAAAATATCATCTCAGTGGGATTTGTTCCAGTGAGAATTATCTTCCCCCCTCGCTGAGGAGCTCTGACGTTCACCAAGGGACGTACACAGCCCCAGGTACGTCAGGCAGCTGCTGACAGCGTCACAGTTTTGTTGTAGATGGGTTTTTCCCTGTACCTTCGAAAGCGTCACAGACACCCAATAGTTTTGATGTGAAACCTCTCCTCAGAAAACCTGCTGCACAGCCATGTCTCGCCTTGCTTATCGGTCTTGCACGTATAAAGCATTTTTTCCAAACTCTTTCCTTTACTGACTACTCTTTTCTTTGGTGCCAAATAAAATACCAACCTGAAAAAAAAATAATAATAAATAAAAAATATAAATAAAACACCCCAAGTAAAAGCCAAAAGTCCCTGGACCACCTTCTTGGAGTTCAGGAAAGAGAGCATCATTGCATTAAATGTCAAAGTTTGTCAAAATCTCTTGGCCTGCCCCAGTGTAAGACTTTTAACCTTCCCACGTTGATAACTGAGCAACCCAAGCAGCATACAACAGCACCTTGACTCAGACCATACATGTACATCTGGCCAGTCACACAAGAGCAGCATGAGTGTGCAGCGAGGAGAGGTAAAGCCCTAACATCCTCAAAGGACAGACAGACTGTAACCACAGGGCAGGGCATGCCTTGTAAATACACTTATGCACTGCACGTCTGGCAAGAGGATCGCTGGAACCTGCTGCACTGCTAGGACACGTGCATCCTTCTTGCAGTCTACAGCATCCACTAAAACTGCCCAGCAGGTCCCTGAGGGTTGAGGTCAAGGGGTATGTTTGCCCTCTGCCAGCAGGTGACCAGTACAGAGACTGGTGCAGCTGGAGGAAACAAAGGTCTGGCCCCTCTGCAGACACATTCCCAGTCAGCCAAGTCTCCAGGTGGCAGATCAGAGGAGCCAGCTGCACTGATGTAAATTAGACCTGTTTTCTCCCTCTTGCACACAAATACAAGCTACAGATGACAGAAGACATGCTGGAAGCTGCTATTTATGAGGAGCAGCTTAACACTGATGAGTTATGGAGCAAATGGAAATCAAGGCTCAGACTGAGACCCCAGATAAGTGAGACAGGGGGGCAGTCAGTGATTTCTGCATATATCTCAGCGCATGCTGATGAGAAAAATGCTGAGGCTAGCTCAGGGCTATCAGGAGCAGAGGCAGCATTGAAGTGTCTGGAAACAGCCTGCTGTAGGACAGCAAGGGGAGATATGGGACTTCAGTGGGATACAGGGAGGGACTGGGGAGCATCCTGTGGCTAACCTGCCAAGAAAAAGGCAAACATTTTGTCCTTGCCTAAACTCCAGCCCAGCCAAGATCCTCACAAGTATTTCCAGACTGCAGGAGCACAAGCGACATCCTTAAACCTGAGGGAAAGAGCCTGGGGGATGGAGTAGGTTTGCTCAAAGCCCAATGGGCAGAGCAAAAGGGGATTATCCTCGTGAACAAAGCCAAGTGCACACCTTGCTGCCCCCGGGCCCAGCAGGTGTCCTTAGGCATGGAGGTGTTTGGATGGCAAAAGCTTGTAAGAAGAAGCAGGTCCTTGCACATGCGTGGAGAACAGCAGTGGAGCTCCCTTTCCAGAGCAACAGCAGATAGGAAATCCCTGCCCCAAGGCACTGAGACCCCACAACCTACCCTCCCCACAGGCACGGCCTCCACAGCTCCCGACGCCACGTCCATGACAGAGCTCTGCCTGCAAGAGACAATTCCATTTCAGTGCAACAGATTCAAACTCTAATTGAGTTTTGCCGTTTAAACCAGGGCAGGAGCAGCTCTGCCAGCCTGCAGCCATGAGAGCTATTTTTGAAGAGAATTGTGAAACTGGCCAGGAAGTCAAATATGACATTTTTAAACTGTTTTTAAGTCTGTGTGTGTATGTGTGTGTGCATGCACATGTGTGCATTGCCTTCTGCAGGCAAGAAACAATTACTCCCTGTGCACGGGAGGAGCCTTGGTTACTTTAAATGTGCGGCTGCTGAGACGGCTTCTTTGTGGCTGTTGAAAAACAAAGAAAAAAATCTTCAGCTTATGTGTGTTTCCCTGCTTTACATGACTCACCGCAATGGAAAAAACCTTTTGCTTCTTTTCTTTTTGCCCCGTCTCGTCCCAGACACCATCTATCTTCATGCCAGTCCACAGCTGCTTACATGGCGCTGCTCGCTCCTTTATGTTCTTTAATTCAAGTACATAGTCCAGAGGTTATTTGGAATATAGCTTATTCCCCTCTCTCTGTGTAGCACAAAGAAAGACTCCTTTAGCATGAAGACATCAGATTAGGACTCAGATCTGGCTTTTATAGTCAGTACCAATTCACATTTCTGGCATGACTCAGTTATTCCCTTCTATTTGGGCAAAAGTGCAATAAAACTTTGTCTTTCATCCTGTTCTCTCTCCAAAGTCCAAGATGTTTTCTCTTCAGCAGTATTTAGTACAATGAGCCCCCATTACACTTCCACCACAAATTACATCGTAAACCTGTATTTTCTATCATTTTCTTATATTCTATTCTAAGTACTCTTTACTTTTACAGAGCTAAGTGAACTCCTTGGTAGATACTTTGATCTCTATTTTAACAGGCCTTTGCAGTTAAATCAGTGTAAGGAATAAAAGTCAATACACGCATACTGAGGTAGTTTCAATTTCATTGATTTTTTTCAGTAAGGAAATAGTCATGAGAGTATTTTGCTGTTTTTCACCTTCTTATAGATAGAATGACCGGCGTGTTTTGAAGATTCAAATACTTTAATGAATACTTTTTATATAAAAGCTTCCATTTTGGTGAAGAAAAATTAATGTGCATCCAATCATAATTTTGTGTTGCAAACAAATATTCGTAGCTACTGTAGCATCTTGCTTTGAATTTCTCTCAAAACAGTATTCAGGATTTGTCTTCCTAATGGCCTTTACAGTGCTTGATATTAAGTGATATATTTCTGGGCCTGCCATCCAGCCAGTTTCTCAGCTACCTCAAGGAGAGAGGACTCCATGGCTGAGCCACTGTTTTCATGAAGCACAGCATAAAAACCAGGCTCCTTGAGGTATCAGAAATGTGAAATTGGCCCATGTTTTATGCCAAATGAAGCTGATAGCTTCGCTGAAAATTGGATTGTTTTTAGAAGAGAAAGCAAAATGGGCAAAAGTCAATGGGAATACTCTTTTTGGCATCCCTGGGCCTTGGAGCAGATCTTTGAAGACTGACTTTTCAAGAGGAGAGCTGTAATGTTGAACTAGGCCTTGAAATTACTTCCTTGGTCTAAACTCTTAAATATTTTACAGTCACGCTAAAGAGGAAGACTGTCTGCCACACTTAGCCCTTCAAAGCCATTTTTCTGAAGAGATGTGAAAGAGCAGAGAACAGCTTATATTGATGTAGACTTATTTGGAGATCTGGAAAAAAATGATGCATGTTTCTGGATCTGTCCAACATTGCTCAGAGCTCAAACATACCACAGGTTATCAAAGATTACCAAACCCGTGTGTGTGTTACCTGGGCAAAAGTAAATGTCCACACTCATAGCTGATGGTACCAACAAGATGCAACATGGTTTGCTGACATCCCAGGGAGAGCTCAGCCAAAGGCCATCAGCATGATCGGGTGCTGAAGCACATGCTGCATGCAGAGATGCTGAAAGCACTGGGGAAGTTCAAACTGGGGGGTGAGAAAGCTAAAGAGGTGTTTGTTGTCTTCCACTGCCTGAAAGGAGATTATGGAAAAGGAGCCAATCTCCTCCTGTAGGAACATAATGAAAGGATGCAGAACAGCAATCACAAAGACATGAGAAAAAAAAATCATCACCAGGAGAGAGGTTTAGCACGGAAATAAGGAACCAGTGAGTCTGTGGACTGTCCAACCTCAGCCCAAGCCCTAAGCAACTTGATCTGCATTTGGTGTTGATCCTGTTTTGGGTAGGAGGATGGACTGAAAGACCTCCCCAGGTCCCTTCCAGCCTGAGCCATTCCTTGCATCTGTGGTTCACCAGGATTCAGCATACCTTGCATTACTTCAGGCTAAGACTGTATCCAGATGCTGAGGTTTAGAGATGCACGGGAACTCAGTGAGCTCAGAAAAGGGACTGAAAACTATGGTTGAAGATTCTTTCAGCTGGCACTGAAGTTTCAGCAACATTCTTGAATTAACTGTATAGCTAATTATCTCCATTGCTCTTACTAACAATATTTGAACATTCTCAGATTATGAGCACTTTTAAACAAGCAGAAAATTTCAGAGTCTGTAGCTGACTTGACAGTTTCTCTGTTAGTAAAGCTATGCTTCCTAAATATGCAGGACTCTTTTCACAGAAGTATAGTCTGGATACATTGGTATATTTTACTCTTGGGAGGTATTATTAACAGATGTGTATATTAGTTAAGGATATATTTTGAGACAAAATGCTAATTTTTCATAGTAGATTGTTACATCACATGAAGCAACAAATGCTAGAAAACCATGGATTTATTTCAGAAAAGTGAATATTAAAAGTGTATAAATATGACATTACAAATGTATCTGCTTGAAAAGCCTCTCTTAGATATAAAGCACTCTTCCTTTGCATCTGCTTTGCCTCTGCTGCTGTTCTGTCAATAATTTATCTAGAATTAATTATTGAGATACTATTTTTTCTAAATTTAAGTAAAATCTTGACAGCACAAAGCATGGAATCATAAATTCAGTGTTGAACTGTTCAAGCAAAGACTAAGAAAAGAATTCTTATTAGCATACAAATAGAAGAGATAATGTTAAAGGGAACATGCTCCTCAGGAAGCATTTTTACAAATGTTATTTTTTAAGTGTTCTACAGGATGGAAGTCCCCTCTTAATAGTGGCATTTAAAAAATGTCATTAAGGTCTTAATCCTCTAATGTGCCACGTGTGGGTGGCTGCTGTCCATATGCTGACTGAGGTCAGGGAAGAGGTGGACTTCGTGAGGGATGGGAGTATCTCAGCTGAGCATCACACTGGTTTACAGGCTTACAGATCCTGCCTGCCTCAAACCCCAGAGACCACAGAGAAGGTTTTCAGCAAAGTGCAGCATGAGGAATTCAGAAAAATGAATGGGAAGAAACATCTGAAGAGCATTACTTTCACCAACTCTGATTTCTAAGGGTTCTGTATCACTGGTTAGCAAAGGTAGGGTCAGAGGTCTCAAGTAACCAACAAGCATTTTTTATATTAATGTATGTTGAATTTATGATGATACTAATACATATTTAAAGAACTTACCTACCTTTAGCTGAACTGAAGAAATTCAAAGCTACTGTGCTTCCAGCATCTTGCACTGCAAAATAAAAAAGGTTGTCTTAAACAACCTTTGCTGGAAATGGTCTGTGCAGGATGCTGTCTCCTCTCACGTGGGAGATGATAATTTCATTGCTTGCAACTATCTGATCATAAATTTAAGGAAATCCTAGTGGACTTCAAAAGAAAGCTTGCATTGCACTTTTGTGCCAAGGCAGTGGATAAAACCTGAAAAATGAAAATCCTCATTAAAACATTAATTAAAACGAAAGTGCTGCAAATTCCACCTGATACCCTACATCCTTGGCTCAGTCTAATCAAGCGTGGACAGTATCTAAGTCTCAGGAAACTAGAGATGGCTGAGGGTGAACGTCATGTTGGCAATAACAAAAAAGAGCTATTCACTTTGCAGACTATTAGTTGGGGTTTTTTTTGTTTGTTTGTTTTGGTCTTTTCTCCACATACAAACAAAATGCTTGAAGTCAACCAATGAAGTCATTGTAATGGAGTTCAGCAAGCTTTGTTTCAAACAAACTTTACATTGTAGCTAGGGCTCTCAGCATCAAACTGTACAAATAAATAAATAAAAGTATACTTGAAGGACCTAAGTGCTGTATAATCTTTGAAGAAGCATATTTTTGGCACTAGATTATAAAGAATGAGTACTGGAAGACAAATAGCTGCACCAGTACAAGTCATTATCAGTTAAATTATCAGAATCCAGCTGACACCAAACTCAAGTCAAGCAAATAATATAAGCATCCTAGAGAATACATGTACATCTGCATATGGGGTTCATTCTAGCAGTCACTAGAATAATTGGCTCATGGATATCCTGATGTATGTTAATTACCTCTTTTTCCAAAGAGCAGACAGACATTTGCAGCTGGGATGCTCTATGCTTAAATTTGGTTGGCAGATTAAAAGAAAATTGAGATGAATGGAAGGTTCAGCAAAATAAGTATTATATGTCACTGGCCTGCACATCTACCACTGCTCTACGTTGGTGATTTAGTGGGTAAAGCCCACAAGAACTCAGGAATCCTTGATCCTAGCTCTAGTTTTAGCATTAATATCTTTGTTAGAGTTATCAGGCACTGTAATCTAGATGTATAAGTACTGACATTTGAAATTGCTGTTGCTGTTTTACCTGTCAATGTTACTTTACAGTTGATATCAATATAAGAAATGAAACCTGGTGTAGATAGACTGAGCTACTTGAAGAATTACAAAGAGAAGCTGGGAATGTGTTGGGAACCTGAGAGAGAAGTTATTTCTGTGTTTCTGGATAATGTGAGAACATTCAAAGTCACCTCTGTTCATGTACTGATACATCATTTTCACTCCTGCTCCAATTTCCACCTTCCTGTTGAAAGATTTCTTGAACTTGACTACCCCAAGAAATATGGGAAAAAGTCTGAAAATTATGTCTTGAAGTTAATCATCTATGCTTTCTCTTTTTGTCAATGGAGAGACGTCCTTACTACTTCTCCCCACAGCAGTCTGGAGGCAAACTGGCAACATGATGTTAAAAATCTCAATTTTTCACACATTTTCACCCATATCAAAGGTGGAACAAGCTACGCATTATACAGATTTGGGGTCTTTAACCAAGGAGGCCCCCAACTATATATCCCTGATGTGCTGCAAAACAACAATGCAACACGATGTCCACCAAAATAACCTGAAACTAGTGTTGGACTGTAAAGCAGTAAATAGGAGAAAGCAACAGCGGAAGCAGAAGAAAAAAATATATAAATAAAGAAAAATAAACAAAGAAAATGAAGGAAAAAAAAAAAAAAAGAAAGGAAAGGAATGGAAAAAGAGAAAAGGAACTCAGCAGAAGAACTTCTGAGTCTGAGTCATTCTTTTAATAAAACTTTCTGTGAAGTTCAAAAACGCAACTGCATTTTTATCTCTGAGCCTGAAAAGATGAAAGGAGCAAGGAGCAGAAAGGTTGTAACTTTCATGTTTATACACAAATACTCCGAAAGAACCTGCCTCTGCCTCACACCTTCATTCAGTACTTAGAAGTGCAAACACAAATTAAGCAGACTCTTTGAAGTCCTCAGCTATGCAGAAGCCCTGGAAGAACAAGGAGTTCTGAGCTGAGGCAAAGGAAGGAAAGGTACATACAATGTTGGAGAAGGACTATGAGAAGGAAGGAGACACAGGCAGGAGATGTGTGTTTTAGTCCTCTGAGTTTTCTTTGTACCAGGAGCCACGTTGAATGCATGGGGGAATTCAGCATGGAAGGACAAGAGAGTCCCTGTCCTGGCTTGGCAGCACTTCACAGGCCTCTCTGACAGACACCATTTGCACCATGCTCGGACCAAATCCACTTGGTAAGAGCCCACTTCCCAGGGCTGAAGACTGTGAGAGGATGCAGCAGGCAGGTAAATGGCAGGAAGAGGAGCTTCTGCTCATTATTATCAATGCTGCTGTGCATAGGAGGAAATCTGGCTGCAATCTAAATGCCAGCGGCATCCGATGCTCAGCTGGAGGTACCAAACACCCTCAAGAGCAGGCCATGCTGGGCAAGGTGCCAGAGGCTTAGCAATCCTCCCACAAACCCACACCTTCAGCAGCTGGGCCCCATGGTGTCCCAAAAGAGTCCTCTGAACAACAAAGCTCAGAAAGTATGGGATTCAATGCACGCTCTCCATTCCCCAACTGTTCCCATGTGCCACTGTCTATCCCATCCTTACTTCAACCCCTCTGGCCATGCTGCTCTGTGTTCTTGAATTAGACGGTTTGACATCAGCAATACTACACCACTGCTGCAGTCCTGCACAGTCTGGACAGATTTCAACAAGAGTCCTACTGAGCTTTCAATGAGAGTCAATACAAGAGAACTAGAGGACAAGAAGTTAACCTCTGATCAGTGGAGAAATGCCACAAATACCCGATTTGATAGAAGAGAATGTCAACTTCCAGTAGTGCTACTGATGCAAGAATCAAAACACTATATCCCAGATGGAAAGCTAAAACAGAATCCTTCAGAAAGTGAGTTCTTGTACTTGTTTTTGGAGCCTGAGGGTTCCTTGTTTTGTGTACAGAAAGGCAATATTGACTTTGGCAGCACAGTGTACACCCTGCAGAGCTCTGAGTCTCTTCCTGCTGCCCCTAGTTTGCTTCTTCCATAAACTCCTCTTAGGAATGAAAGGTTTTTATTAAAAAAAAAAATCCACTTAATGCATTTTCTCACATATGTCCAAGAGCAAAAAGAAAATGCTTAACCTCTGACCTCAAGGCTAAATTACAGCATGGTAAGTGATGAGAAGCCCCTGCTTATTGTTTGCTTTAAGAACAGCAATAATGTCACCATTTTAGGTGACCTGCTGGGTTTAGCACTGAAGTGGTTTTTCTTGGTGGAATCAAATAGCTAGGGTTTTTCCCCTCAGGTTCCCTTGCAAATGCAAGTCTGCAGATTCCTGCTGATGTCCCAGATGTTACTGTTAAAATATATGGTTGTATATACATATATATTTTATATTTTAATATATACATGCATATATAATCTATATTTATATAAGAATATATCTATGACTGTGTGTGTACAAACATATGGAAGAAAACTTGGATTGTGTTTTTCTACCCAAAAGCAATTATTTGTGCTTAAGTTGGCTGTCTTCTACTGGTACCCATCTCTGGGGTACATGGACAATTTAACACCATGTTTATCCAGTTCCTCAGGTCCCAGAAGGAGTCTTTCTTTGCATTTCTTTGTTTTCCTTTTTGAGGCCTATTGTGAAAAATTCATTGTTTTACTGCTAATAGATCAATGAGCTTCAGACAGGAATACTATGCCCAATGACAAGTTAAATACCCTTGCAGTCAACAACTCTGTGGAAGACTTTAATCTCTAAAATGAAAGCCCTCTACCATTTTGCACATGATGACAGATTCTGCAAACAGATCTCATGAAAAATTTTTCCTCCACTCAGTGGTGAGCTTTTGGTCATTATAACTGTCTCTAGGTCAAAATTAGGCGGAAGAGAAAACTTTCCTAAGCTTGGCATGGGAAATGTTGTGTCCCAAGTTACTGAGAAATATTAATGAATGTACTAATGGATAGAATAAGGAGCTTTAATGACTTACATCCAGCTGGCTGGAGCCTCACAATCTATGAAGGACTGAAGGAAGGCTCCCAGAGGGTCTCATGATGTGCTGATTCTCAAATAAATCCTTGGATGTGTTTCCTGGGAGTGCTCACAGACTTAGAAGTTTCAGGCACCAGTTCAAGAAAATTTTCTTATTCACTATTTGCCATTGCCAGATATTCAGAAGTTTTCAGCACCCAGCAGCTAGAAAAAGGGAACTCCCAATTCCTGACAAATTTGCAACATACCTAACTGTAAACACAGGTTTTAAATCCTTAGATTTTTATTTATTTTTTTAAGTGCTTGAGTGTTTAACCATCTTCTAAACTGGGTTACCTAGTTGTAATCTGGTATATTATACCACATGATCAAGTGTAATCTAGATTCTTTCTATTCCATCTAGGAAGAGATGATAGGTTGATTTGGGAACAACAAGGAGTTTTATCACACAAACTGCATTTTATGTCTGCACAAAGTCCATTTCAGTTTTAGTCTCTTTGTAGATGCCAAAGGAGATAAGCGACTGCCTTTATTTGCTATTGACTTCTTTAATTTTATTGCCCTCTGGCAATAAATGCATCTGCTTAACCACCACAGAAAAGAAAGTTGCCAGAACTTTTCCAAAGCCCTAAAGACACAGACAACCCCAAAAGAGATCAAGTCCAGTAGACACAGGAAGGCCCTAAGGAAACACTTGTGTTACCATTACAAGATGATTCCAGCCGTTGCTGGTTTCTTACACAAAACGCTGTATGAAGACTCAAAGTTTCAAACTAAATGAGTCATCGTATTGCCGTAGATCTGCCATCGCATTGTTACATTGGTGTGCCACCAAATGCAGTTTAATTATTTTTACTCATAATATTCTGCCAGAAAATGCAAGATGCATCACACCAAGTCTCCTAGGTTCTTAATACTGGATAAATGTTATGCTGGGGAAGTCTGGTCCTCTGAGGCAGCCTGCACAGTAGAGCAGCAGCACACAGCAAAAAGCCCACTTCTCTCCCCACTACCTGCTCCAAGCAAATGGCTCCAGGGAAATGATGTGTTTGTGTCCCTGCTGAGCCACTATTGACCCCAGCATTGTTGCAGGCAACTCTGCTGCTAGACCAATGAACACGCATCACCAGGAGCCTGCAGACGTTCCAACTCTAAGGAAATGGAGGAAATACCTCATTGTGGGGCCTGATGTGGCCACCAGCTTAGGACAACGTCATCATGATGTGAGAATACCTCCGAAAGCACATCTCTATAATTTTCCCATGTACTGGATGTGAAAACATACTGAGTATTAAGAGTTCTAAAAACCTTAGATGTTCATTAGCTCCTTTTTCCTCTCCATTCATGCTGCAGTGATCTTCTCTTGTTGGCTGGCTACTGCAAGTCACTGTGAGATCCAGATGGCTTAGCACAGTGGCTGAATATTTAAATGCCCATTGTGCATGAAGTCCATACCCCAATGCACACAGAAAAGCTGCACAAAGGTTGCAAAGTAAAGCCTTCTCATACTTTTGCAAAGGTGTTTTTTTTGTTTGTTTGTTTTGCAAAACCAGAACAGGGCCTAAAATATTCAACAGCTTGTCTCTTTAAATTAGGTCAGACCAGATCCCCTCTCGGGTTGTCTATCTCACTGGCTGTCTGTTATTAACATTTTTTAACTTGTTATAGGTCTTGACAATTCCTGTTCATACATAGTATTAAATACAATGCACTCAATCAGGGAATAGATGTGATTAGTTATTTGAACCTCTCTGCAACATGCTACAGCACTCACAATGTGGCCACCTACCCATCAGGCAAATAGGGACAGCATCGCTCCTACCCTTGTCCTATCTGGTACAACAGCTGTGATTTAAATCAGTTTGAACATGTCATAGGCTTTACACACACACAAAAAAAAAAAGTCAATACTCAAAGGTAGAAAGACAGGTAGTCCCAAATGTGTTCTTGCAGTGAGTGGCAAAAAACAAATTACGCAGACGAAAAGAAACCAAGATAATCTTCATGCGGCTTAAAGGATCATAAGTCTGGCACCAACTGCCAGAGAACAATGCAATCAATGGCACCATTGGCCTATCCAAATGGAGAAAATATTTTCATAATGCTGCACAATGATAAAAGGCTGGCCAATAGTTGGATTTGCCATCACTTGTGGTTTCTTGTAATGAAGAAGGTAAGAAATACATTTTCAGCAGCAGCTTTCCAGGTTGTGGCAGACAACTGAGCTAATTATGAGAAAGGTCTAAAAGAACAAATCAGGCCCTTCCCAGCATGACAGTTTTTCTCGGTCAGGAGTTCTTTTGTCATGAAGTAGGAGAAATGAGGAAATTTTGCTACCTCATGTCCTTCTGCTATCTAGTCTCTTTCTGTCTCTAGCCTTAGTCTGCAGTTGTAGTAGAGGGTCAAGCCAACTCTCAGTTCCACTCTACAGCCTTCCTAAAACACCTTCTGTAGCAAAGTAAAGACATCATTCACTATGAGAAAACTTCAGCATGCAGCCACTATTGCAGGTTTGCTGCAATTTCAGCACCTGGCTTGCTCGCCCATTTCTGGAGAACAGAGTTTTGCAGCCTCTTGGAGAGTCACCAGAAAGCTCAACCCCAGCACTTCCCTTATTCCTGCTTCTTACCCTCAGGGACACCAGATGAGCTCCCCAGGCTTCACTCTGGTTTGTCTTTAAGCCCTTGGCTCCTCTGAAATCCACCCATGCTAGAAAAGGAGTTCAGAGCTCAATTTTCAATCTCTCTGTGTTTTTCCCCATACCCTGAGGGTTCTGATACTATTTACCTAGAAAGAACCAACTCTAATGGCTTGTACTGAGGTGAAAATATCTCTGAATTATTCTCTCTTGCCTAAGATGAGATATTTAATATTTTCCTTTTTCTCCCTGGGGGCAGTAGACTAAAGGATGAAGAAACAGCGACATGTGCAATGAAAATAAAATAAATAAATAAATGAACAGCAGAAAGTACTTACCTCCATGAGGTGGAATCAGGTGTTTTTTTTCAGGTTTGCACAGTACAGACTCAAAGGATCTTCAACTATGACTGAGCTCCTACATGGACAGATTATATAAATAAGAACAATTGCAGAAAGGCTGTAGCTGCTCACTGACCAACCCACCTCCTTGTCCGCAGTTTAAGGACCGAGGATATGACTCACCATACTAAGGCTGTGCTCCACTTCATTTCAGTGCTTTGTAGTGGTTTTTCCTCTACCTGGACTTAGTTTCTAATGTTACATACGTGTCTCCAGGAGACCGCTCTCCTGTTTTACTCCATGTTTGCGATATTTTACCAGGAAGAATGTAGACAATACAGAAAAGTTTGGATTAAATCATCTTACAAGTAGCATTGCTACACCATCAAAGCACTCTAAAGCGACTTTTGCCCATATCAGAAAGCTAACACAGCTCTAAGCCTCCGGCATATCAGCTTAAAAGCATTTCCTGTGGTCTCCTCATTTCTTTTGAGAATATCCTGTAAGTGATGCACAACCAAGGAACAAATACAATTTCTCAGAGCGCTTAGTTTTCACTTTGGCACAATCTGTAGTTGTTGTGTTCCAAAAACCTCATGGGAATTGAATTATCCCAAGTCCTACAATCCTGGGCCCCTTCATCTGATTTAGCTGAAATTGGCTAATATACTCAGAAGTATAAGACACACACACACACACGCACACACATACACAAAATGTAACTGTATAAACTATACTGAACCAAGCAGCTGTGAGATTTTAAATTTAATCATGCAAATTGATATTTACATTACCATGAATTCCCAATGCTAGTTGTGATAGTTTTCTGCAAGTCTCCTGCACAGATTTATTTTTTTTTCTTTTTCTTATATGGACTGCCCTATGATTTCCTAGGATTCCTTTTTGTTACTAAGATCTAAGACTAAGGAAGTCTGTTGTAGAAAAACAGCATCTTAGTGCTTCCTTAGTGGTGCTTAACGCTTGTCGCAGCCCTACCACCTGTGAAATGACCTGACACCCTGACTGACATGAAGGATGGGTAAGTATATCCTTTGGATCAAGGCGTACTACAGGCTGAATGTGTTTATTCTAATTCTTAATGCTGTTGATTATTAGAGTTTATTAGTGAACGATCTTCAACCCTCTGAATCCTTGCCAAAGTGTCACCTCTCACTGGAAGGGCCCTGCATTATCCCTGTAGGAACAATCAGGAAACAGAGTATGACTTCAAAAGGGTAAAACAACACACACACACAAAATGGAATAACTTTCTGATAACTTCTGATGAGTCTGGAAAATGTTTAGGGTTGTTTGAAAAACCTCTGCCTATTCACCTCTGCCTATAAACCTCTGCAAGTTCAACCTTTCCCAGTCTGTCTTTTCCCATACTTCTCCCAGATTTGGTTAGTGTCTGGATATTACAAAATATAATGTTTGCACCACCTGCAAACATTATACCTTTATCTTATACCTGCTGCAGCCATCTCAGTCTTTTCTTTTTTCTTTTTTTTTTTTTTTTTTTTGTTAAGAATTGGCTGATTTAAACTTGTTTCTTACTTATTCAATTAGGTGAATTCCATCATAGAAATAGAAGACAAATTGAGTCTTGTATTTAATACTTCATCAATTGTAAGAAATAGACAAGAATTCTAAGACAGAGAAAACTCAATTTCATTAAGCAAAACTTCCCAGATTCCTTGCCCACTAAGCATTTTTTTCTTAGAAGAAAACAGAAAAACTTTTATTTGATCTCCCCTAATTGCACAGAATTGATGTGGATTACCGTAAAGTCTGATCACTAGTGGAACTGGACTTCTGATAGTTCAGATTTTAACACATACCTGGTGGGTCCCTTTGGATTCCACATAAACACTACTTTCAGTCTTCACGAACTAATGTCAAGATAAAGGCCTTATATTGACTTTTAACAGTTCTGAAGGCTCAGGGGACATGTGGGATTTTAAATGATAGATGTTTTTGTTAAGAAGGATGTCATCATCACTCATTTCACCAGCCTCAGGAAAAATGACAAATTTCATAGAAACCCAACATGACGATAGTTTAATGGTCTAGTGGGATGTGTACTAAGAGAAAGTGAAAACACAAGGATTATTTAAACATGGACTGATGAAAATGACCTTGACTTACTTGGGAAGAGTCAGTACAGCTGCATCCTGATGCCAAATGTAAATTACGGCAAGGCAAGATATGCAGTAAATGATTTGGTTTGGCTTCTCTGGAACCAGATGGTGAAAGTAAAGCAGAGCAGAGACTTCAGACAGTAAGGAGGCTCTGATCCATCTCTGGAACAAAAACAAAGACATATTTTTTCTTTCCCAAAACTTTTTTTCTTTTTTTTCTTTTTTTTCTTTTTTTTTTTTTTACTCACGACAGCTTTGGATACACAGAGATTAATTGCTAGCTTCACGTTGTTCACTTCCTACTATTTAATTTCACTAGTATACTTATAGCATTTGTAATAAACTGGCTATTCCAAAAGTAACTGCAAACGTTTATCAGAGGAAGTTCATATGCATTTACTTGTTTAACAAGTTTTGGTTTGGTTTGGCTTTGCTTTTATTTCTTTTGCAGTAGAAGTCCATGGGATTTGGCTTGTTGGTTAAAAGACATGGGGAATTTTGTGCAGGTGATTGGAGCTATTAAAATAAACAATTTGCATCTTTAACATCTAAGGGACAGACAGAACCAATCTTATAAAATATCTCAAAGAAATAGAAGGAAAACATTTAAAATCCTGCTCGGTTTCCCTCCACTATTATATCTGTGTCACAGACTTAATGTAGCACCCACACTTGCCTAAACAGTGAAACAAAAAAGTCTGAATTTATAGGAAGATTAAGAGATGCATAAAGGGATATCCCAGGGAAAGAGGAGCTAATGCTCTTTTATGCTAAATTCCACAAAATGCCCAGCTTTACAGCCTCATTCATTTTTCATCAGCAGGAGGGTATAACTGAAGTAGATCCATAGATTTCAAAAGCACTATGACTGTCAAGTCAAATCTCTCCATAGCTCCATCCACATCACAACTTCATCAGCATAGCTTAAAGCATGGCAGAATTTTCTTTTTTACTATTACTTTTTTTTAAAGGAGAGTCTTAGAGTCTTTAATCTTGGAAGATTCATAGTGACATTAGTATCTCCAGTGATTGGGTGAGTTCTATTTCCAGGCAAAATACATGCTGACTCCACAAGTGAAGAAGAATGAGATGCAAATAAAAAGCTTCTTAAGACCGAGATTTGTTTGTGATTTGTGTATGGACATGAACTGCTTGGATTCTGTCCATCACTTCCCCAATGTCTTCCATGGTGTTCTTCAGCATGGTACAAGTATAAGGCTTAGGTTAGAGTTCCTATCCTGGGTGAATCTATTCTTACTAGTACTCAACTTCATCATTAAATGAAACCATCCTGGGCATTTCATAGGGAATGGCAGCTGCGATACAGAATGAAACAGAGTGATAGACATATGTAAAATGTTCCCATAAACCCATAAACCTGCACAGGGTGATCAATCTACAGGGTGACTGAGCTCTATATGGATATAGATCAGCTTTACCTGTGGTCTGTTCAGGTTTCCTTACCTGGCAGGAGATATCCCCAATGAGCCATACGTTCATATCAGACCAAGGCTAAACAAGATTAAATCTTCCAGAGAGAAGGATGTGGGCCGGGAGAAGTCCGTCCACTTACTGGCCTCTCTCATCAGTTAAAAGCACAGAGAATTGAGAGCTGCATTTAAATTACCTGACCTGTAAAAGAGCTCCCTCAAGAGCAGAGGTTCCCCACTGCCATTCCCACAGTGTCTTACCTAACAAGTCCTTTCCCCACCACAAACACAATTAAATGTTCCCTGCTTTTCTCTTATTTAATTGTTTATGAAAGAGCGAACTGAAAAGCAGGAAGAGCAGTGAGTGCAGAATCAAATTCAAAGCATTTTCAACATAATAAGGGCACCAAGAATGTGAGCCTTTTTAGGAAGGAGGAAAGCAGGAGGAGATGATTTAGGAGAATCTGAACATCCTAAGAAACCCTAGTGGAAGAAAAAGAAAATTAGGACATTCACCAAGGAACATGTTCAGATAGCAGGGAACAAAAAAAATTCTTGGGGTCTAATGTCAGAGAAGGCTTCTGAGAGATCTCTGAATAAGACAGGAGACATAATCATCATTTGAGAGACAAGTGCTCTAAAGAGCCTTGAATAGAAGAGATTTAGATACTGACAGGAGATGCACACAAAAATCCTACCAACAACAACAGCTCCAAGTCAGGGATATTTCCTAATCAAAACGTTCAGAATGATGCCATAAGCAAAGACTTATGGGGGAACAGAATGATAGACAGCACAGAGCCAAAGATAAATGATGAGTCTCTAACCACCTAATTGCAGCTGAATATCCGAGTGCAGCAAATCACACCAAATATAGTGAATATAATCAAATGTACTTCCTGGGCATTGATGTGCAGGAAAAATCTCTCTCCAGTGCTCCTACATGCCCTGTTCCCAGATGAATACAAGTCAAATGCCCATTTCACACTACTCAGTCACTCCAGACCCAGTCGAAGATGCAGCCTGTGTGAGGGTAATTATTCACAGAATAGCAAAGTCTGTTCACCTAAAATGATCCTACACTGAAGGATACTTGTGGTCTTGCCTGATCCCTGGCAGAGGCCCATGTCCTCAGTGTGAGGCAGAAGGGGAAGCTGCAATGCAGGCCTTTTTAACCAAAGCTTTTCCTGCCCTGCACCCTGCCTCTGCGCTGTTTCCTCCAGCAGTGTTATCACTACCATGAATCCATCTGTCCATTTGTGCCACCAAGCCCTCCCCCACCTCCCAAAAAGAAAAAAAAAAAAAAAAAGAATAAGAATGGTCCTGTAAATAACTTGACCTCTGTAAATATTGTCCCTTATGCAGGAGTGAATGGTTTTCCTCTGGGAAGGGAGGGGAGGGAGCAAAGCTCACACATTCTCACCACTAAGCCACGCACAGTGCAGCAAATTAAACCTGACATGGGCTCTTGTAAATCCAACCTGCAGTTCTTAGCTCAGGTTACCCAGCTAGGCAACTGATGAGATAGACCTAGAGTTGATCTTCAGCAAAATTTGGCTTCCTAGGGATCTGGTAGCTCATCTGGAGAAGCGGAAGGGCAGAAGAGATGCTGTGCAAAGTGTACATGTAATTTTCATTGCCTTGGGTCAGTACCGAAGTTTTAAGCACATGCTCCTAATCCAGAGAAAGGTCTGAGGCTACGTGGGTGCAAATACCTACCACAGGTTGAAGGAAGACTGTCTCAAATGCTCTCAGGTGCTGAAAGACATTTTAGTTACAGTACCTGTTTGCTGTTTTCTAGGGAACTAAGAAGGAAGCAAGAACAGACATACTGGTGGATATTTCTTTGAGTGCAAATATTCTTGCTTGTGTTTTCTTTATCTTTAAAGCATTTTAGAGACAGGCAATGATCAGATTCAGCCCAGAGGTATTCTATCTGGATTGGGTAGGCTCCTTAAGTGCTTCAACACAGTTTGTATTAGACGCAGATCTTCAGCTAAGACTCCTCATACCCTGGATGATCCAGAGATTATATTCCAGTTCAGACTGCATATCTAAAGATACTGCTGACAATAATCTGTGCTCTGCCCCATGTATGGCTACAAGGTAACTCTGATTTTTGAAGTCCTTAATTATTATAGCTCCTCTCATGAAAAACAAGAACCATTGAATTCCTCCAGGTTCCTCCCAGTTTCCCCTTGGCAGTATTTTAGACCACCCTCAAAAAAGTTACTGCAAGACTAATATATACAGATGCAAGGATTTTATTTGCTACTGCACAATTTTATGAGTGTGTACCGCAGAGCCTAACTTCATGGCAAGAAGATTTATGGTGTAATTACCTTAGTATATTATTGTACAATTTGCAACTAATGGAAAAGAAATTTACTGGCTACACTTCAGCTGTCAGAAAGTCTGTCTGCAGAATGTTATGAGAGTGGAAGAAATAAGTGCTTCTCTCCATGAGTGGGAATGGTAAATGACAGGCATTGCTTAACCTGATCAAACATTTTAAACTTGATCAGCTACCCATATCATAATAAGTAAAGTTTGCTGCAAAGGAAATTAATTGTGCCTCATAAAAGAAATAGAAACATTTGATCTTAAGAGGCAAATAAAAAACTGGCCAGTACACCCACTCCCAGGAGAGTTAAGCCTAGTCAATCATCTTTTTAGACAAGTGTAAGAATTAAGAATTCCACATCCTCTTTTAATTGTTTTAATTGGCAGTTTTTCCCAGTGGACTTTCATGTTTCACTTGGCCTTCTTTTTTTTTTCCCCAAGTTGAAAAAAATGCATCTGATTAATAATCCTGTAATTATATTTCCAGTTCAATTATTAATGTCTAACATCCAGTACTTAAGAAGAGCAAAAGCAGAGAGCTGTCTTCACTTTTGACATAAGACCTTTTCATGGAGAAAACTTCATTCATATCAAATGTTTTGCAACTACATTTCTCAGCAACTTGCCAGATCAGTTCAAGTTAGATGTCTGGTAGTAAACATCCCTTTCATTAGAAGCATAGAAATTAGAGGCATGAAATTGAATGGAGGAGGATGGAAGAGTTCAGTAACAGTTTTCAGAGGCACTAACACTCTAACAACTTAATTTAATAGGAAACCAAACTCAAGCTCCTTGGAAATCAAATGAAAGTTTCCCATTGCGGTGGAGATGCATAAACTGCTACAATCTGACAGACATCTAAGTGAATTTAACCTATATCAAAGCACCCTGGATGTGATTATTTTTTTGTTTTGTTTTGTTTTATCCTTATATTTGGAAGGGACAAAGGGACCGAAGAAAAAGGTACAACTCTGGCTGTGTCGGTTCCTTTCATCAGTTTCCATCCATAGCTCACCGAGTTTGGGCAATCACAGTTAATAGCTCTGAAATCTTACCACACTATTGCTATATAAATGGTAATAAAATATAACTGCATCATAAAGCTCCCCCTCACACTAATAGAATTAGATCTATAAAAAATAAAAATACAGAATCACCTTTGTTACATATTGAAAATGCTATTAAACGAAGGCAGACTTGGAATGATGATATGTCAGGCTCGCCCCCCACCCCAGATCATGCACTAGTGGCATGTCTCAGTATCCTAAACTTCACTCTTCTTGCTCCATTTAAAGTACATAAGAGTGTATTAGACTAATATAGAGATGAGGCAAAACATGGAGCCCTGTATCCCTATCCATACCAGTAAGAGCCAGCGGCAAATTTTTCAGTCCCACGTATCTCAGAAGAATTATTCATGTCACTTTTGATAATCAGTTATCATCTCATTACATGTTCAGCAAATAGGAGCTGAAAACTCTGAAGTACTGCCATGTTTCAAATTCAAGTGTAATGATGACTATCTGCTCTTTGATAAAATCCTCACCTTACACAATAGAAAGATTTGTATTGCCTTCAGTAAGTTTTCAATAAAGACCATTCAAAAAGCAGCAAAGTGTTTACCTTGACTTCTTTTTGCTTGCCTACCAGTCTCCAAGCTTCTGATCTCTTCACACACACAGACTATCAAGCAGCAATCTTTTACACACACCCTGATATGATGGACACACCTGCATGGGAACACAAGCAGTCCAGAAATAGTCATTGAATTATTCAGCCACAAAATTCCTAAGCAAAATAAATTGTTATCAGATGATGATGATAATAGTAATAATACCCATAATAACAACATGACTTTTGATTGTCTCTAGGCTCAGGTGTACTCCCTTGTAGGCATATTTCAGCGGGATGTGCACAGGTAACTGCACTTCTACAACTTCTTGTCTCCTCCCACTGTAAGTGAATTCAATTTCATAGCATTTTTCTGGAGAGGGATCCTAACTAATACAGCTGATAATATAATATACTAATATAATAATAACAATATACTAATAAGAAACCAAGGCACTAAGAAGTTACATTACCCTGTGAGCTGAGATATGCTGGGCACTGAAGCATATTTTAGCATACCCAGCAGATTGCAGGCATGTGGGAGCCTGTGACCCAACGCAGTCCAAAGTTGTGTAAAACACAGCCTGTTCTCTCATGCTTGGTCCTACTCCTCTGCAGCCAGGCAACTTCGAGGTGCCCAGAACATCAGTGTCCGAGGTCACATCTGCCAGCATGCACATCTCTCATCACCACCCTGACAGAAACCAAAATAAATCATTTAACCTCTTTCTTGTCTGACTTTCCTTTGTGTAAAAAGGCAACGGCAGCAGTGTCCCTTCTAAAATAATGAAAAATCTTCCACTCAAATATTTATGCAGAAAAAGAAATGCCTTTTGTGGCAAAAATGGAAAATATTTTAGAGAGAAGAAGCTCTTCCTCTGTAAGCTTATTGATGATGATGATGGCAATTTTATATAACACTTATTTTTTCTATCAAGGCACCAAAACATTACATAAGCCTAGTGGCTGAGGCCAAATTATTATAATTTGAAAAGCCAAATTATTTCCTAACTAATTAGCATTTTAACAGTTACTTAAGGAAGACATTTATGGATCTGTTATAAATCCCCGTGGCTCTATAAACTTAACTGTCACAAACATGTACAGATATATGAAATTCTTGGAAAGGACTGGATTATTAATGTGGGCACAGAGATAAAGCCATACATTTCAGCTGTTAGACTTTTATGCGCTGCTTTTCTCTGAGTTAGTCTGCACATAAGTACTTGGGTTGGGTTTCAGGGAGGGAGTGGATCTTTTTCACGCTCCACTGAGCTGGAAGCAAAAAAATCATAAACAAGTTAGATCTCCCAAAGGGTTAATTTCATTTTAACTGCATATTGCTGTGAGGCAACCCTTCACATGAGCAGTCTTCTCTGCTTCCTATGAATTTAAATATGGCTCTTCAAAACAAAGTGTGTTTGGTGGTGAGTAGATCTAAATAATCTTGCCCTGTTGAAAATATAACATTAGCCTATTCCTGAGCATGACACTAAGAAGCACTGTGCTGAGACAGGGAATATCTATGTATGGAATATTGACCTGAATGCCAAATATCCAAGCCTCCTACTTTAACAAGCTGTACCCAAAATTAGCTCTATTATAATAATTATGTCAAGTAAACCAAAGCTGACTTTGAAGGTCTGATTACAAAATGAAAGCACAGAACACGACTGATGAAGTTTGCTGCTGCGCAGAAGCTCATTCTGTGTTAAGCCCTTGTTACCCTTTTCTTTCAATATGGCTTATGGCATATCTCAAATGCCAAAAAAAATCTGTGCTTCTTCCACAACGCAGAGCACTCTGACTAGGAGAGGTCATCTCAGACTGTAGAAATAGGGAGAGGGCAGCTCTGCCCCATTTGCTTTTCATGCTGATGTGGTTTCTGACACAGATTTCAGGAAGACATTGAGGTCTCCCCATTTGCCCACACCTACCTTATTTATTTATAGGGCTCCACATCTATTCAGTGAGCGTGGAGCACTTCTTCATTTGCTGCCTCTTGGGCTACCCTGAGCTGAATGACTCAGAGAGGGCATTTTCTTCCTCAGGACAGGAAATAACTTCCTTCTCTCCTTGAGTTCCTTCACGCAGACTGCTTGGGAAGTCAGTGCAGCCCTCGTACAAACTCCATGAGATGAAACCTGGAAAGATGAAGAGTTAATGTATCTCTTGACCAGAATGGCTCTCTCTCTTTTGGCTATCTATAACCCAGGAGACAATGCTGTGCTCCTTGGAGGCTTTATTCTGCCCCATCCCTGATCCAGGCTGATTTACTGGGAAAGGAATAAATCTGACTCACATTCAGAAAACGTTGCCCCTTTGAAGATCTCATTTCTCACTGTATCCAATAGAAAAGAAGCCCCATTTCCACCAATCTGCATTGACAATAACCTTTCGCACAAACACTTCCAGATGCAACAGACCACCTGGAAAACTTTTTTGCTTACCATTATATAAACTAAGTCATGATGCAGATGATTGGTGTTGTGAAGGCCACGTCTTCACAGTAAAGACCGTGCCAGGTAAAGACCCTAGTTCTCTTTCTTACTTACAGCTTGTGTCCCTTAGTGTCTATGATGTACTACAGATTCCCATCTGCAGTACTCTCCTACACACTCCTCTCTCCTCCTGAGCAAGTTGCTTCCTCTAATCACTTTTATGTCTTTAACATCTTACCTTACAAGAGGATAACCACTCATTTACATCCCTGAAAGGATGATCATCGGCTTTCAGTCCTTCTCCTGCACTTCTCCAGGACCTCTCTGTGGCACAGCACCAATCATTTAGACCAGTGGCACCCAGGCTATTCTAGTACCTGTAACTGAAACTGAGGAAGCACCTCCAAGAAGTCTGTCCTGCCCCCCACCAGCAGATGTGAAGCAGCATTATGTACCAGCCGCCCCCCTCAGAATTGTGTTGGTTGGACTGGTTTAATTCAAGACAAAAAAAAAGGGAGGGTGGGGTGGGGTGCCAGAGACAGACCATGTACTTTCTCATCCTACATGCAGTTGTACTTTCATTTCGCATCCATTATTTAATCAAGTGACTCCAGGGCAGCATATATATGCTATCCAGGAAAATCAGTTTCCCCATTAGATGGCTGTAGTTTACAAACAAAGGCTGTCAACTAAAAATTATCACTTTAATCCCCTTTTTATTTATTTATTTCTTTTCCAGATTGCACTAAAGTCCCTTCTGTTGCCTTTCTATTTTATCTGCCCAGAGTGAGTCTGGTTCATTGCAGACAGCCTTCCTCCATCATCTCGCTCATGTTAGGCAGACGCCAATACGTAGCAAAGGAAATTCTCTCTCTGGACAAATGCAAACCAGATCTGACTGGCTGTCTTCCATGAAGTCCCCCATGCAGATTTCTTTATTACCAGCTTGATAATGGGAGATGACCTATGTCTCAGTGCATTGGGAATTTGCCAGTAGCTGCAGGGACAGCACCTCAGTAGTCTGAAATAGAAGATTAAAACCGTCCCAGACTTTTGTTATTTCCAATGCAAGAACCCATGAGGCCAGACTCCTCATCAAATTGTATCTGTTACACTTTTGTTTGATGAATATTCTCTTGGTCTTCCACTCGCTCTCAGCTGAGCATCCCCCATGTTGTCAGAGACCTGCCTGGCAAAGCGATCTATTGATTCCTACTCTCCGTTGACCTCAAGCTGATCCATATGCCACACTAAACCAAAAGGTTTGTATTATTTGAAAGGAAATCCTGAAGCCATCCTTTTACACTTCCTTGGGGCTCATGTAAACATCCAGAAACATTAATTTAGCTTTTTTTTTAATGGAATAACAAAACCGTACTAAAAATGTGTATGCACATTTCTGTTCAGAATCAATACACATTTCACACATTGAACTTGTAATATTGTTTTGGAAATGGTATAAGTGAAATCAAATCCAGATCTGTGTCGCTCTAAATTTAACTGAATTTGCATTTGCAGTTCTTTGTTTCTGCTATAGATCAGGCTCTTGATTCCCCTTCAGATATTTTGCTGCTATCCAAGAGAAATAGAGGCTGCATTATTGTCTGGATTACCTGTACTCAGGAGAATGTGATGCACTGAAATGTAAGTGAAAGTAAGGCAGGAGGAACTCTTGTCTGATACTTCATCCCTTCTCTTTTGTACATGAATTGCTTCCTTTGCAAGTCTGGATACTGCCCACTGCAGTGTTACCAAGATCCTTGCAGATTTTGCATACTTAATTGACTGAGACCAGATTTAAACTGGGAAAAAAAATGTTAGCAGTATGCCATTTTTCCCTAGTACACACTCAGAGAAGCTGTATACCAGAGCCAAAACTGACAATGAATTCCTCAAAATGTCATGGTCACTGGGTGTCTGACAGCCCTTTTGCAGGAGATGGCTAAGCCCTGGGGAGTGCTTGTACCCTCATTACATGCTCTCTGTCAACAACCCCCAACCAGCAAAGACAAGCTGCACTCTTCTAGCTCCAAATGGATGTTTAGTTGGCTGTGCTCCATAAAAGAGGTGTGGTCTTCCACCTGCTGTATTCGGTGAGTAAAGTGATCCCCATTGATAAGCTGCAGTTCAGAAGAGCTTTGGGAAAGGAAGGTGCTATAGAGATATGGTTATATTTCCTAATTATTTAGGAAGACTTCATGATCTGCCACTTTATCTCATGTTTCTGAGTCACTCCCTTTCCTAAATCTCTTAACAACCATACAGAAGAGCTTTGTGATACTTCATGTGACAGAAGCAGCAATTAGAGGGGCTCAATTGCATTTAAATATTTTGCTTCCCCAGTTGTTTTGGTTTGTTTGTTATTATTATTATTTTTTAACCACTGGCTTTCCCTCTCCTTTTCACAATGTTAAAAGCATTCAATATTAACAGCACTGATGGTCAATGAACCCAGAATGATCTGAGATGGCAATCTCATTCCCATGAACACAACCTGGCTCTTTTTCTATAGCAAAACTACTATCAGACACTATCCCATCTTCCCACAAGCATCCCCAAAACTCTCATCTCTCCATACCCAAGGAGAAATGTCATCTCTTCATGAAGTGACTTCTATTACTTGTTCTTGACATGGTAAAAAACACCTTTGAGTCATCATTTGTTGCACGTCACCTCTTCCCACATCCCACCACATCATTCCTTCCAGTTATTTGAAAAGTCTGTCCCAGGAAAAAGGATCACAGAGCTGCCAGAGAGGCATGAAATTGGTTTACCAGGGAAAACGATGGCTCCATGACAACTTAGCTGAAGGTCTGCTCTGGTATGTTTGCACAGCACTCTGCACATGACCTATTTTAACACTAAACTCTAATGTGATCAAAAGAACAAATAACAGGAACCAAAATGTTCATTTGTTCATTGGTGTTGATCCATAAGTCTTCCCGCCTGGTAATATAACTATTATTACAGGAAATCCTTTTTCTTTCTATTGATTTCAAACAGCATACATGTGGTAAAGGTATCAACAATATTGATGATAGTATGGCTATGAAACATAAAGCAGGCCTTTGACATATTACACACTCACCAGAAAACAGGAACGATAATTTGTCCAATGCCTTTTTCTCCAGCCTAGGTCAGTTCACATTGCTCTCTCTGATTTCTTCATTACCTTCTCATGAAGTATCCCAACTGAAACTGAACTGCAGCTCCTCCAAGAAAAAAAAAATATATATATAAAAAATAAGAAGAAGAAGAAGGAACCTCTGGCTTTGTTCCTGTACCCACTCTACTTAATTCTACTATTACTTACCTACCCAAGACAGCTCCAAGAGAAGATGCTCCTGCACATTTCCATGCCAATAGTCACTATAAACCAAAGCCCTGCCTGCACTGAGCGACCACCACTGGATGCCTCAGAAAAAGTTACAAAATTGCCATAATTGTGTAATAATTCCCCTTACGGGAAGTCTGTTCCTAGTTGAAGGATGTTAACAGTCAGCTTAAGAATTCACGTACAGTGCTAATGGAAGCACGGACAAGAACATCCACACTGTTTAGGAAGCAGCAGGCAATATGATGAAGAAGGAATTAAAGAGATGCTTAAAAAGCTTCTTGGATCACAGACACATTTTCTTGTTTTTAAGCATTTGTTCAGTTCCTCTCAATAATTCATGCCAAGGTGATCAGGGTCTTCAGAATATGCACAGCCAGAAGGCAGAAGAGCTGTAGCATGTACCATCTGAGCAGCATGATGCAAGTATATGTAACTGGGGCACTTATGTCCCCCATAAAATATCATGTTTTTCTCTTCCTGAAGACGTAGTCTTCTTCTGAAGAGTGATTTTTGCATTGCCAGCACAGGCTTACCCAGATCCTTCACTTGGGAAAGTGCTCAGCCAGAGTGGGGCCAACTGCCCAGGGGTCCAGGCAGTCCTACTGTGCTCAGGCAAGGCAGAGGACAGCCAGCTAGGCTGTTTCTGGTGGTCCCTTCTCAAACCAGCAATATCCGATGAGATGGAACCAAGTTATATTTTTTAGCATGGGGTGCAGGTTTGTCAGCAAGCCCTCAAGGTATCTTAGATTAGCCTGGAGTCCTCTCCAACTGCCCTATGAAAAGTACAAAACAAAGCTGCTGCATACTGTCCCCAGGTCTGTCAGCTGTGAAACAACAAAGACAATAAGCACAGACAAAGCTGGCTGGACAAACAGCCCGTCTAAAACACTAGGCTGTCACCAACAACCGCCGTGATGCTTCCCCAGCACACGTTGACAGCCTCCAGCAGTTTGTGTCCTGCATGCACACAGACTTGTAGCCCAACGGCACCTTACAGCAGGGAGCCCAACAGCAAACATACCCTGAACTTCATGACCTTTGCTTAAGGTGATGGTAAGTAGCTAAGCTAAGACTTTCAAGGGAAATTTGAAAGGCTCAAATTACACACAAACTATAAAATAAGTAATATGCACTTATGTATCTTAATAGGACCGCCAATGGCCAATTTGGTGCACTTTAGAACCCTATTAATAGCTGGACTCCACAGGCAGATGAATAAAACACACTTCCCTGGAGAAATACAACAGCAAGAGAGGACTGACCAGGGATGAATCCTGCCCGTCTACGTTGCTCAGTAACGTGTGACTACTCCGTAAACATTGCTGCTGCTTCACCAGCTCCTTCTGGTTTTATCTGTGGCACAAAATGTTAAGCATATCGACCAGGTGATACGTTTATTTTATTAGTACATGTCCTTGAACTAACACTGTATTTCATGGGTACCTGCCAGGTTAGTGACTGAAGGAACACTGCATCGGGGAGAGAGGAGCCAGGAGAGGGAGGAAGGGAGGTTTCAGTGAGATAAGAAGGTGCAAATATTGTATGCAAACAACAGGGACAGAAGTGGTTCACCTTGAAGAGAACATGTTTGGACACATTTGACTCTTCAAAACCAATCTTGAAGTACCAGGCTGAAGCCAGGCTCTGTTTCAAAATCTTCCTGTTTTTCGTTTTTTTGTTTGTTTGTTTTTATCCTAATAGTGGTGCCACCTGCTTTAACATGTGAGGCTGTCACTGTTCAGTGAGGCAGTTTGGGATAAAACCTGAGCTATCTCCCCACAGTTTACCTCTAGCTCATAGTGGACAGGTGAATAAACCTGGGGAATTTCTGCCTGTGAGCTGTCACTGATGGCACTAAGCCAGGCTGACTCTTTCAGACTGGTGGGTTGACCCTGGCGTGCCCTGGTGGCTTTCAGCATTTTGCAGCCATTTCCTAACACATCCCTGCTGGAAAGGTGCGCAGGCTGCATATGCTGCCTTACCTGGATTTGTTCTTCCAGAGAGACAGCAAGCCTTAGACTGATCTGGGCTTAAATGTGTACCTAGAGAAGCTTAGAGACAAAAGTTCAAGGGTTAATTTAAGTTCTCAACTACCAAATTGAAAGCTGCAAAAGAGAAACAGGTAACTTGAAAAGCCTGTGCCTGCAATGACCTCTCTGTGGTCCTACTTTGGGAGTCTCAGAGACATTTCTCAGCTGCTGAGCAGTGAGGGTACCTCAGCATCCTCCTGCTGCTCACTAGCCTTCAGGCTCAACCCCACAGCTAAGGACCAGGTGGGTCCAGCCCCACTTCAAAGACCTGTAAGGCTCCCTCAGAGTCAGCACTTTCTTCATCCTGCCTCTGCTCTTTCACACCTGACTTCTCCTTGATCTTTCTCCCTTGGGAACACAACCCCATAAGGCAACGGTGACTGCGGTTCCCCTAGTCCTCCCTTCCCTTAGAGTGTGTTGCAAATGTAAGAGTAGCAAGGGAAACCTTGTGTGATCCCAGGGACATCTCCGAACTTATAGCAAATGCCTTTATTTATTTATTTTAATAAAACTTCTTAAACTTAAACTGTAAATGGTGCTCTCTGCCTGCACACTGCACAGAGAAGGCTAGCAGACAGAGAGATTTTCCCCATCTATTTTCCTACTCCTCTTCTCAGCTGCCCCCAGCTAGCTTCCTCACTCAACTTCACCCCCATCTTTCATCAGTCTGAAAGCTTCGCATCACGTTTCTGCAGCAGAAATTAAAACTGAACTTGGAAATTAGCACACAGCAGCCATGCATACCCGTGACTCCGCAGCATCAATATCTCCTGAGCTTTTTTCTGGTTTCTCCCTTTTTTCGCCTCCTCTTCATCCTCCACACTATTTTATTTTCTTTCCACTGTCTCTAGCCTTAGAAGATCCCCTCTTTTTGTTTTTCTTTACAAGGGATTTTCCCTCCTCCTCCCAATTCTTATGGCCATTCCCCATCTTCCACATGCTAGTCAAGAAACTCCTGACAGCTGCACTTCCCATCTTGTGCTTTGCTGTCATCATCACTTTGTGTGCAGGCATGTGCACGTGCGGGAGAGAAATCCAGACGAGTGACTTGAATCTTACACTAATTGGAGGCAGAGCAAAAGGCTCCATCACCACATGCAGCAGCCACTCCGCCAAGGACCGGTGGCCGTAGTGCAGCGGCAGAGTGCAGGTTCACAGCCTGAGAGCACCTGGGAGAGCCCCAAGCTGTGCTGTGACACACACACACACACTCACCCCTGGATTTAGCGATGCCGCACAGCTGTGCTTCTCCCTGCATGGTTCTGCCGTTGATCTGTGCCAGTTTCTCACTTTTATGGCAGACGGCCGTGCTCCCTAGGCAGGATTTAATCAACAAATGTTAAATTTTTTCCACTTTTGCCCTTATTCACTTCTCCAGACTCAACAGATCTTTTTCCCCTACACGCACAGGCTGGTGTTACAGCCTGTCTCCCTCTTGCCCGAAGACCTGCATCAGCAGCTGTACAGCTGGTGCTGGTGCTTTGCCAGGGTCAGAAGCTCTCCCACGTTGACCAGAAATTTTATCTGACAGTGATCTTGGGCAAGCAAGAGTCATCACCAACATAAATCACTGATTTTTAATAAAAAATAACTACCGAGTCCTACAGATGCTATCCATAATCCATTACCTCCGAAACATCCCTCTCCTTTATGACTCAGCATCTGGTAGCCAGCTGAATCCAAACTCCTATAGCATCACATTAAAGCTTTATCCAGCATGATTTCTTCACGTATTTCCTAGAACTGAACAAAACCACAAGAGCAGTTGAGTAAAAAATGCAATAATTCACAGTACCATAGCAACAATGATAAAATATGTGCTTCCTGCTTATTCATTTTGATTAAGAAAATTATTCACAAGGCATCAGATGTTTGGAAAGAAATCTATCTTGTGGTTTGTTAATCAGAGGAACAATATACTCAAGACTGCTGAGGGAAGTAGCTTTCAAGGCTGCAAGGCACTGCCAATTGTTTTCTACAGGAAGCTGATAAGACCCTACACATAGTTGTTGGCCCGACATTTGACACTACCTATCAGTTAATGTTCCCATTCAGAAAGGTGCTTAAGCATACACTTAGTTTTAAGCATGCAAACATTAAATCCAAGATGAGTACTTACACCCTTCAAGTTGAGTGCATTTGTAATACTTTTAATATTTTTAATTGCTTTGTGGAAACCCAGCTTAGATAAGTAACAATGTGCCTACAGGCTTAGCAGCTGAAGGAGGCTCAGTGTCTCTCCTCTCACCACCACCTCGTTGCTCCTTGTCCCACCCAGTCCACCCCTAGGACTGCTGATGTTCCCTCCTTCCTTAGGATCCTGCGTTCCCACCATTCACTTTTCAGCACTTTCTAAGGTCCTACCTTCCCACTCTGCAGTCTCCCCATAGCACTGTGTCCTTGGGCTCGCTCCCACACATGAGCACCATGCCACAGATTTTTTGCTGAGAAGTTTTACACTGAGTCCTTCTTTTTTCCCTACTCTCACACATTACACTGGTATTTTGACTGTATCATAAGCGCATACATATGATGTCCTCAAGGACTACAATGTCTCAGTTGAGGAAAGGCTGCATTTCAGCTGTCTGTGCATAGCTTATCAGTTTGGTGTTACTTTGGGGTTCCTGGTAAAGTCATCCCATAAACGTCAACTGTTAATAATTTCATATAAATTATTCTTTGTTTGCACACAAGTAAACAAATGTAACACACGAGATGTTCCTTCCGCACTAGCTGTTCATTTTAGTAGAACAACCAGCACAAAGTATTAAAGACAAGTATGGCTCTGTCCTACCACGTGGCTGGATCAGCATGAGGAAAATGCACATTTTAGGTGTGCTGTTTGCATTGCAAAACAAGACAGTTAAGGACAGGATGCAGTCATAGAGGCATGGTGAGCAGATCAAATCTTTCTTTTTCATCACTCAGGAGACTGAATAACTTAAGTTCTTCTTCCATCTTCTGGGAGATCCACTGGAACAGAGTATCATCAGAAGGACACGTGTTTTATAAATAAGCAATGGCAGACAGAAAGCAATTGAATTAGATCCCCAAAGCTTTACTAAGATAGATGATCCTTGAAAGTACAGCTAGGATATTAAATGTAGCGAGAGTATAATTCTTAATTTCTAGGCATCTGTGAGAATAGTTACCATCCTTCGGGGAGTATTGTAGTGACTGTAGCTGGTAGATCTCTAAATGAGACTATATTTCCTTTTGATATTGCATCATTAAGATAACTGATTCCTATACCCAGCCAAATGTTTCATATAACTCTTTCCTCCCTTTTCTTAATGTGTGCAATTGTGAAAGAGCAGCACTGGAGGGATTTAGTGGTTGTATCTCTTTATGAGTCTGAACTGTGACATGGAGGACTCGCTGAGTTTATTGATTTTAATTTCTTATATTCGGGATTTATCTTCTCAAATTTTATTTAATGGTTGAGAATACTTACAGTGTTGATATAGGAGGTTGGCTACCCAAGGGCAAATTTCAGATCCTCGTTTCTTCACCTGTGCATTTGTTTGTTTGCTTCTGGATACCAGCTGCCAGACTTTGATCCAGGCTTTGATCAAGAGTGGCCAAGGGGCGTACTCTGAGACAGCATTCCTCTCTGTCAGCCTCAATAGCCAGAGCTGAGAGTAGCAGGGCGCTTAAGTGGATTTCTATGCCTATCAGAGTGAGAGATCAGGCATTCCCTTTGAAGATCCTTTGCTACTGCAATCTAGATTCAGATCCCTGATTTGGTCTGAGGACCCTAAGCCACAAGGCACACAGCAGGGTCTCCTAGAGGGTGGAGGAGTTTGAGAGACTAGGATTGTTATCTGGGTGGCCGGGTATTTTCTTTGCTTTTTCCCAGGAAGACAACTGGAAAGGCTGCGAATGCAAAGGGTGAAAAAGTGTGGTGAGAAAATCCACTTTTCAGGCTGTTACATAAATACCAGCATCCCTCTTTTCAGTAGTGAAAAAAAGCTTATAGAGTTGTCAGACTAAACCAGACTCCGCATTTCTTGGGCTACTTCAGTGTAGTAGGGAGAGCTCAGCCAGGTTGATTCCCTTCCTGGAGCATTTAAGGACTAAGCTAATAAAGTACTTTATGGCGGTGAGTTCCTGTGGCACCATAGGGAAGATGAAGAGCTATGAAACAATAGATGGAGGGTATCTGTCATTCTTGGAAGAGGTGATTTCTCCTGCGGATGCAGCACTGAACTTTGGTGCCAGGAGGAGCAATCTCTGCCAATGATTTGTTGTTTCACCTTTCCCACTTAACTGCTCTGTTTCCCATGGCACTGTTTTTTATCTTCTTCAACTTCCTTAACACCTATAAGGCAAGTATTTGTGCCCTATTGTGTCTCTGCATTCCAGCATGCAGAGCTCCAGCCACAAGCTGGACGTTGCCATAAGCTTATGTATTGCTGCCAGGGAGAATTAATCACCACAGGTTGCCAGGGGTAATGAATGCTCATCGTGACTTTCACACTTGACTGTCTTGGTTCGGAAATACAGGGATTGATGTAAGCTTCTCTTTAAGGAGTAGTGCTCTCCTTCTGCCCTTCCTTGTTTCTTTTTGTCCTTCCATCCTCTCTTTCTCTCTCTTCTTTCCTCCAGTACTGACAAGCCTGGCAGTTTGTTACAGCTTTCTCCTTCTTCTATTTTGAGACAGAATCAACAGCAGCCAGCCGAAGGGCAGGGCTATGTCCGGTGCCCATTTCCAGTTCCCCCACCCACAGGCAGGACCAGTATGCCTTCATGCCCATTACGGGTGCTACAGTGGGCTCATTCATGGACTCATTTCTTTCTGCTGTGAGATTCCCTTGCCCGAGCACCCTGTTTTCCTTGGCGCAGGGCATAAGACAAGAAGGAATCTTTACATGGAAATCTCTCCAGCTATGGGAAACATTTCCCCTTACACATGTCCTCACAAGAGATCTACGACATCCGTAATTGCAGACAGCACTTGGAATGTGGTGACGTCTCCGCATTTCATGACCAAACACAGTCTTTGCCATTGCCCAAGGGTAGAGTAGACTCTAACAGCATTAACCTATGGTCCCTTATCTACTGCTTTCGTCACTGTCCGTTTGTATCTATTTGGAGAAAAGTTGTGCTGTCTGATACCAAGTTGCCTGGCAAACTAGTTTTGTTGTACGGGTGGCATTTCTGCCCTTCTCCTTTCCACTTATACTTCAGGCAGCAGTGACTCAGTTTTCTGCTCTGAGATTCTCACCTTGCTAACTCTTCCAGTCTTGGAGACTTCCCTAAAATCCACAGATGCCCATTGCAAGCTAACCTATAAGATGCTCAGCACTTCAGCTTTGCTTTCTTCCAAGGACCATTTAAATGAAGACAAGCCATCATTTCATCTGAAGACACAATAATGCACATGGAGACAGTTCCACAACGTTGCCTTCCAGCCCAGATGTCACACCTGAGAACCCTGTCACATTAAGCTTATTGTTAAAGGTGCCAGAATGTTCTCTTTGTACAGTAGCTTTGGATTAATCCTGCTGTTAACGAATACTGAAAACAACAACAGTGTATTTTAATTAAACAAAGCACAAGCAGTTCTCACTTAAAGTGGGAGGGGAAATGATAAGGGTGATTTCATCCCTCCATGTCTGATGCAGACTATGACAGATGGAGGAAGCACGGGGAATACTAATGAAACAGAAAAGGAAGAGACCAGTGCCTTCACTGCAGGGAACACTTGACCTCTCAGTTTTGTCCTTCACCCCAGGTAGCTCCCAGGCAGGTTCACGCTGCTCATTTGCTTTTGCAGCCATGATCTCAAACAGCTCTTCCCACAAACGGGTTGTGAGCTGTCTCTTGTCCAGCTCAGCACTTCTCCCACACACAGATTTCCTTGGACAAAACTGTTTTTGGTCTCCCTGCCCCCCAAAACAGTACTCCTATTTCTGTATCAGGCTGGGCATATTCATTGCCATTGGCCCTAACTACCACACCTGTATGCCCACAGTGAATAGCACCTGCTGATTAAACACAGGTGCAAAGTATCCTTTAGCTCTGAGGCTACAAAAAAATGTTATTACAAAACAAGAGCCTTTTTTTTTTTCCTTACTCTGTAGACTAATCCAGGCTGTTTCATTTGGTTTCTTCTCGAAAGTGTAACTCAGCTTGAGTTTTGGATGAACATAGACTGCACTCGCCAGATTAAGCTTTGTCTCTGCTGATCTGCTTCTAGAGGGGGTAAATTAGCCCTTTAGTAGCCCCACGGTAGCTTAACTAAACTGCTTACTGTGCTGACTAAATTCATTTACAGTTAGTTTGATAGCTCTCCATTACATCATGCAATATAGATATAATTCAAGACAATGGAGCATCATTAGCCTTTAATAATTGCACTTGAATCAGATCATAGGTGGGTTCATGGGCTGAGATCCAAGAGAACCAATTTCTTCCAAGTATCTCTGCGGAGAAGACAGCTGAATATGGGCAAAGGGACGTAATTCTGGGAGGGTTCTCAGAGGGCCTTCAGGCAGAAAGAAGGAAGAAGTTTGGTAGCAGAGAAGAGGAACAGCTGAGGGATGAACGAAGAGAAGAAAACAACTGTCAGGAACATTTCCACCGTCCAGAAGTCAGGCATCCTTCTAGTGTCAAGCCCCTGTCCCTTTCACCATGCTCTCAAGACACACTTGAAGGAAGGAGCTATAGATGTGCACCAAGACAGACATTTAACATTAACAGGGGTTAAATCCTGCAACAAGTCCAGGGTAGCCCAGAGGATGGAGCAGAGCAGGGCCGTACAGGGAAGACTTTTCCCTGCACAGACCAGCAGCCATGCGGCAGGTATATTTAAAACACTGTGCAACAACAAATAATTGCTTAAAGAAAATAAACCAGCTCTGGGAGATACAAATCTAAGGAAAAACAAATAACCCATTGGTGCCCAACCTGACACACAGTCAGTCCCCTGCCATCAGTGCACATAAAAACAATTCCTTTATTTGTCCATGGTTTTGCCCTCCCCAACATTAGAGCTGTGCATTTCATGCACTTTCCAAGCAGCCTGCAGCCCAGCCCCGCGTGGTGCTGGGAAGGAAACGTTCAGTCCTGCATCCATCTGCAGTGATAAAACACTCTCTCTAGACAGAGGAGGCAAAAGTCATGAGCTTCGTTTTGCAAGTACCTACACTTGTCAAAAGGAGATCCAGGACAGAATGGTTCATGAGATGAGATAAAACCAGATATGAGAATTAGTCCCCACTAATGAGTTAAAAGGAGGTTTCCTACTCACCTATGGAAATAAAACCAGGAACGAAATCAACTCATGAATTCAGCTTAAAACAAAACACTTTTTTGTCCTGATGTAGTAAATTTTCTACCAGGTTAGTGAGTTAAATCAGCATAAAAAGGGCCCTACAGGCGGCAGACATTGCACAGATAACTGGTAAGTGCTTAACAGTTGGATTGGAGAGGATGGAGGATTAGTGAGCAGTAGTCAACAAGGAGATGATTTTACCTCATCTTATGGCACCCTCAGCCTGTAAATCTGGTGAGACTGGGACAATACTTCAGCACTTCTTGATCTGAACCTACAGACATAGAAAACAGACTTTATAACACACCCAGAACAAAATATAATCTATGATCTATAAAATACAGTCTCTACATATTGGAGTATAATATAATCAATATAATATATTGGTTATATACACGTGAGTGTGAAAAGTGGTGATCAAAGGTATCTACAGGAGCACCTGGTTTCTACAGGACTCTCCCTGTGGGCTGCACGTAGCTTCTCCCACGAGCAGCCTGTGTAACACCAACCCCTGGTGGGTTGCCTCTAGCTGAAGCACAAACTACCACCATTTGCTGCTGCTTTGGTTAGAGCCAAGCCTGCTGGAAACAGAGCCCCTCCAGCCTTCAGAGCACTCCATGAGGGTTCCTGTCCTTTCTGGGACACTCAGCACCTGGCTGAGCCTGGTGTGTGCAGGAGATGGACTGCCAGAACCCTCTGGAAGCACCCTCCGATATACCTCAAAGTTGCATGGGGAAGGAAGGTCTGGCTCTTCTACACCTGCTCTGCATGCTCAGGGCAGTGCTGGGCTGGCCCATGGTGAATGACACGGCCACATGGCTGGTCACATCTGAAACCCAGCCAGCAGCTTCTGCAGTGCCATTAGCCCTGCTAATTAGCAAGTGAGTCACAGCCTTGGCTGTGGCTTTCCCCTCTTTCAGAGAACCTTAGCATGGACATTTCACACTTGCTGATGGCATGCTTTGAGATTTTCTCCCTTTCTCACATTTTTTTTTCTTTTAACTAAACAGCAAACCATATGGTGCAGCGTTGTCTGATTAGCTAACAGCTTCCTGATGCCTGTGGAAATTACTGTATCCAAAGAAAGCTTTCAGAGCAGGTATTTGCACCGCCTTTACCTGATCAATTCCTGCCTTCAGGATTTTATTTCTGCCAGATTACAAGGATCACTTTACATTAAATCCACTCTATCTTCTGGGTACACAACAGTAAGGGAAGCATGGGCTGTGCTGTGTTCTCTTTAACTTTTATTATAGATTAAAAGAAGATTGATACTAATGACTCTGCTTAAAATGCTGTGGTGCAGCAAGAGGACTTTCAGTTCCCTTAAGATAACATACTTAGGGCTACTGCTGTTGTCTCCTGCATTTGCTGTTTTTCTTGTATTTTTTCCCTTCCGTAATATTTCTTTCTGAAGAACTCTGCTGGGTACCAGCCCTGAGCCTGCAGACTGATGTCTGCGGACCAGCTCTCCCCCACTGGCTACTCAGAAAACGTCCCCTCGGAAGGGCACTGCCGATGGGTGCAGTTCCTAGAAAGAGTGTGAGCTGCTTCCTCTGGGTCCAGGACTGGGTCCCGACCCTGCCAGCAGAGCCAGGCTTGGGCAGAGATACACAGGCTATTCCACACAGGCAGGGACATCAAACCAAGCCCTCTTCCAGGTAAAAAATGATAAAGAACAAGGAATGAAAAATCCTCTCTCAAATATAGTAATGAATATTTGTGCACAATCTTATACCATGCCGAAATAATACAATATATAGTCTTATACTGCATGATAAGTAGGATATTTCAATGTGCTTTCAGTGTCCAGAAATAAAACTTCAACAGAAGTAGAACCATTTTATAGTACCTTTCAACAAGTCACACTCTTGCCCTTACAATATCCCTCACACCTACTGTCCTAGGACCCAACCAAAAAGGATGGTGACTTTACTCTGAGCCTGCTTCTCAATACTTTCTCATACCGAAATTTGTAAGCTTCTGTACAACTTTAAAACACTAATAAAAATTCAAAAGTCTCATAAGCACAGCCATTATTGCTTGGCTGCTTGCCATTTTAGACAGAAAGTTGCTCAGGAGGGAAGACTTAAGCATTGCAATCACGCTAGTAGGAGATATTTGTCCAAGGTGTACACCTCCCTAAGTCAGGAATAAATCTAATCTTTAGGAAGAAGAACTTGACAGTCCTAGCAGCCAGTGGCTGGGAGCTCCCAAGGACTTATTGCTGACCTAATTCTTCTCCTGTTTGTATCAGTGGCATTTCTAAAATACCATGCTCCTCACAGATTGGAAAATGGAAAGTTCCTGGCTTGGATTCATTTCAGAAGCTGTTCAAATATCTGATGTCAGAAAACATTCAAATTCTCGTGAAAAGCAAAAAAAAAAACATTTTTAACTGATGTAAAAAAAATATATATATATCATATATATATTTATCTAAATATATATATATATTTATTTTTAAATGGAAAAGTCCTGGAGATATAGTAGCTTCCAAGCCAGTTACTGCCAATAAAGTGAATGTTGTTGACTGCAGAGTATCCAGGATATGTTATTTTATTTGCTGATATTAAAGAAAAAAATCCAACAAATTGGGAGCATGGTGCAGAGAGAAACTTCCTGGGTCATAAAGTCCAGACTTCTAGTATCCCAGGCACCACATAATTGACTCCTTTTCATCTGAGTTATCTCCGGTCTTCTAGATGGATGCCAAAAAAAATATAAAACAGGAGAAGCAAAGAGAAAATAAAAAATTACATGTTTTTTTTCTGTATCATAAACAAAACCACATTAGCAGTAGGAGCAGCTGTAAACATAGTAATCTGCAAGGCTCCAGCAGATAAGGCAAAGACTAAAGTGTCGTGAAGGATCTGATTAATTTTTAAACAAATGCGTTGTAGTCTTATTACACCTATATTACAGGAGCAGCTGAAGGTCCCTGGGAGAGAGGCACTGAAGGAGAGGGCTGCAGGCTGGGGACTGTTTGATGCCTCATTCCTGCCGTGCTTGAGGTTTTCTTCCACTCCTGCCTAATAGGATGCAAACATCCCTCACTCACAGAGCAGTGATCTTGGGTTCAGCCCATGGTGACAATAATCTAGATTATTTGTAATGAAGCCAGAGTTACAGTAACACAAATGGTAACACAGCTGTGTCCTGCAGGTTACGGTGTCTGGCAGAAGAGGTACAGAGCTAATAACTTACTGGTTTTATTAAGTGGGTTAACATCTATTTTCCATCCATTTAACATCCATCAGCACCCATTGTCACCTTCTTGGCATCAGTGCCAAATATTAGGACCATGTTTCCTTTCAGTCTTCTTGTGACGATCAGTGTTTAACTGGTCTATGTGAACTGAGATCTGTAGGGTCAGCTCTACTTGGGCAGAGGTGGAACTTAAAGTCTGGTCTCTCTTGATGAAGAGCTGTTGGGTTTGGGAAGATAAGTCTTGTAGCCTACAGCAGAAGGTTCAAAGCTCCAAAACCAATAAAGTTTCCAAACTAGAGAAGGTGATAGATGGTGGGTTTTACAATAGATTCTTTTGTCCATTTTCCAACAGATTGGGATACTCCTCCAGGAATATCCCCAGACTGGTTGCCCTGACTCTCCATATAAACTGAACGAAACCCAAATAGGTGATGAGGTATTTATAAACTTCTGAAATATGGAGCTTAAATATGTCATGAGCTGACGTTCACCACTAATAGCCAGATCATATCGTTATTCAAAAGTCCCAAGAAGAATCTCTCAAAGATGGCCTCTGGATTTTTCTGTGAGCACACTGCTCAATAGCAACGAAAAAGCACAGAAGCAAGCAGCTAGTCACAAGCAGGTGATCAGTCCCACCCGAGCTCAAGACCTCCCCTCCTCACCAACAGCTGCAGTCACCAGTGTCTTGAATAATGGCCTTAATTTCCTAAAGAGACCTGCTAATGATAGTACCAGCCTCCGCACCTGATAATAGGGATTTGTCTTGGATTTTGTTTGACATGTTTAGAAGGAACGGATGAAAAGGCTGATGAGGATATTCATAACCTTGATCTCTTCACCAGGGGAAGGAGAAGTTCACAGAAAGCTTTCTGCCTTACAAAGCCTTTCCAGACCTATTCTCTGGACAAAAGAAAAGAAATGTTTTAATATGCAGTATTCTTAAACAGGCATTTGCCTGAAAGTGACTGAGCTTTTGAAACCATTGTTTAATTGTAGCCTAATAGATAAAACATTGCTTTGGACTTTATGAAAACTAGAGACCAGTGTCTCTGCTGACAAATACATATATATATACACATATAGATGGACTATTTTGGCAAGTAGAGTCATCATCACTTTTTCTAATCCAAATATTCTGAAGCAGGCACATAGATTACGGTAGAAAAACAGGGAAGGTCTCTGATCTCTCTGTTCTTTAACCTGAGCTTAGCTGCATCCTCCACACTGTCTGTGCACTGCTTGGGGCTCTTGATGAGAATTCAGTTCCAGAAGTTGTTCCTGTTCAGCTGGTGGGTCCATGTAGGAGCTGGCATTGTCTCCTTTCCAGCCCACAGGGAAGATGAGAATCAGCCCCATTGTCTTTTACAGGAAGCGAAGGGAAAGGAGAAGCAGTAGCAAACCGTATGAGGCAGAGGGAATTGATTGCAACCAGCCAGATATAATTACATTGTGGAGGACATTTAATATTTCATCTTGATCTTTACTGTATCAGGAGAGTAAAGAAAATCACAATATGAGGGAGAGAGAGGCTGCAACTGCTCTTGATTTGAATTGTAAATTCCCACAAGCAAAACCATGAGTTACTTTCAGGCAATCTGCACTGAATATATCTGACCCAGATTGCAGGGAGAACCAGAGAGCAACTCCACCTGCTTGGAGACAACAGTGGCACTAAGCCATCATGGCAGGTCCCCAGCACAGCAGGTATTTAATCCAATCACACTAATGAATTTCTCTCCTCCCTTCACTCCTGGGTAGCTACAGACATGCTGGCACAGGGCTCTTTGGTTAACCACTGCAAGAAGGAAAGAGCTTTACATCCCACAATCCTAAATGGCTCTGTCCTCAAAGCCAGACCTTTTAAAAAAAAAAAAAAACAGCATACATTTTGGTAATGACTGGTGTAATTAGTGTACACACACATACACACGTGTGAAGAGACAGTTAATGTTGAAAACAAACTTTACAGTGTTGAAAGGAAATGGTGGTCCAGAGGCTCTGGGCCAAGGTCAAACAGAAAGACAAGAGGTGGACTAGAAACAAGGATGCCTGATATTCATATATACACACACACGGAATGACCATCCCACGCAAATCCTCCAAGAAAACATACCAAATCCCAGTTAAATCCTCTCAAACTCCACTGCTTGCTACTCCTGGTGTCTGCTGCCCCCAAAAATGAGCTACACATTTGTTGTGGTGAGAGAAAACCCAGCAGCATCAGCTACCAGGCACCTCAAGAGTGGAAGGGAGGACAAGGCATTGCTGAGCATCCCTGCAACCAAAACATCCCCTTATGACTCTGACTGGCCCAACACGTCTCTGGCGGTTCTGACACCCACCACTGAAATGCAGCTCCCTGAGGTGGATCAGGGCCGGCTCAACCCAGAACTCACAGCAAGGAGAGAAAAGTTGCCCCAACAGCTCCGTGTGTTTGTCCTCCCGCAGCCTCAAGCTGCCAAACACATCTCGGTTTGCCATGATCACTTCCACACTCACTCAGACGACTGTGATCCAGCTCCACATATTAATTATCATCAGAGAGGAGGAAGATCCGCTTATTGCTCCAGATGATTAATCAGCTAGTCAGGCATAACACCACCCATGCTATTGTAATTGCAGTCAAATAACAGCGCTACAACATGCTGCAATCATAAGCATCATCAAACACCAGAGGAGTCTGGTGATACAAGCAAGTTGGTCTCTTCACAGTCCACACAGGATGATCTACGATCTGGAACAAGTTGTTAAAGACCGCTCATGAGGTGCAGCCTGCTCACCCGAGGTGAGGTGAGGGTCTGTTTCCCTCCCTCTGTTCAGAGGACAGACAGGGAGAGGAGGGATGGACTCATCCGTGCTCAGCACATCCGTGACCTCCTCTTGCAATCAACCACTGCACTGGGCTGCAGCAACAATCTGGAGAGAAAGATTTCTTGGCTGATGGCTCTCTTAAAATACACCTCACTACCACTTTTATCACCTGCTCTGGTTTCAGAGCAGTAAAGGCAGAGAATTTAACAGAATTTACCTTCTTTGCAGTTCCTCCTAGCCAGTTGAACCTGTACCCCAAAGCTTAGGCAACCCTCTCCAGTTCCCTGGCCAGTAATTCTCCATGCACTGGCCCTGGTTTCTCACTGAACTTGTCACTTAGCTTACCTCAGTGCAAGGTCTCTGCTAAACTTGCTGTTAGCCTTACTCAGAACTCAGACCAAGCACTGCAGAGGTGAGCCTTTACTCCCCGGTCCTACTCCCCAGAAGCCACAATGTGCTTTTCTCCTTGTTCTCCATTTCATAGAGGAGCAATTTTCTCCTCCAACTTCCTAAACTAGCAACTTCTGTCAAGGGCTTGGAGGACTGGAGCCTGAAGCTGGGCTACAGCAAGGAGCAATTTTCACTACCTATAAATTCACGATTAACCAAACAGATATTTACGGTGGAAGGCAGGTGAGAATGCTCCCAGGCTGGGAGCTGATAGTGCTGCCCCCAAGGCCTTGCACACAGGTAGGGAAAGGTACTGTCTGCCCAACAGCCCTCTCAGCTCCCAAAGCTGCTTTAAAACACCTCGTGCACTTGCAGGAAGATCTTAAACCCACTCTAAGTTTGAGTCAAGCCTTTGAGACCAACCTCACCACTTGAGACAGACTATACAAAGATTACATAGCTCTTAGCCTCGTAGCACTGAATCCCACATCCTAGCACTGAAGCCAAAAATGAAGTAGCCGGAGCCCAGAAGAAAGGATATAATGTAGAAGCAGCATGAGAACTTACAGTCATTAAACCAGCTGTAAAAAATGTGTTTTGCTGGGGGGTTGTTTTTTTTTTTTTTTCCCCAGTGCCCATTTTGCCCAGCGCTGGTGGTGTTCACTTGTGGAGTAGCTCTTTTGGCAGCCTGCGGGAAGCTGATCGGTCTTCTCAGTGGGGCAGTTTTAGTTCAGAAGGGATAATTTAAGACAAAGGCTATCAACCTGTTGTCCATCTTAGGAAAAGTGGCTAAGCCCGCTCGGGGGCTGCCTTCCAGTGGAATGAGCAGCTGCTTGACACAGGGATCTTTTCTCAGCTAAGTAATGAGCTGTATTGATTTCCCTCAAAAAGAAAATTGGACTTTTACAAACAACGCAACAAGCTGCTTGAGTCAGGATGTTGCTGAAGTGATCTTGTGACCACCGCAGGCTCTTTGCTTGTCGTGAAAGAGAAGAGGAAAAAAAAAAGTCAACCATTTATTCTGCAAATTTACTTCACCAGTAAAAAAAAAAAAAAAAAGAAAGAAAAAAAAAACTCTCCCTTCTGATATATTGGGCTAGTACCAGACCAGCACGCCCTGCAGGGATGGTGAACATTCATCCATTTGGAAAACAGCTCCAGGAACAACCCGTGCACTTGTTCTTGTGTGCCAAGTCCCTAAGTCTGCAGCAAGAGCCCACATCTCTCTCCTCATGCTCTCTCCGTGGGGATAATATGAATGCTCTCACCGCCGGCCAGATGCCTCTCTGTTGAGGAGCTCTGAGATACATCCTCCAGGCTACCTGGTAGCTCATCCCTGTCAGCCTGGGCAAAACAACTCCAAGGGCAGAGCCCCTGGAAATGTTTCTCTCAGTCCCACATGTTTCAGAGCAGCTGAGGAAGGATGCAGGTCCTGCGCAGCCCCCACCCTGCTCTGCAAGCACGGGGAGCCTGCAGGAGCCAGGATTAACACCTTGCTTGGCAAGGATGGGTCAACAGCAAGTTTCCACCCTCTAGACAAAAGGGATCACTGCAGAACATCTGAAAGAAGAAATCTAACCATGCTGTGACTGACTGCTGCTCTCACATGCTCAGGCTGTCCCCAGAAACCCAGCCCCAGCAAGGTTTGTGCTGTGCCCCAGCCCCCTGGGGCTGCCACCTCCCCATGGCAGCAGCGTCAGTGCCACATCCAAATCCCAGCTACGCACTTGAAATCCCCCTGGGAGCCCCACCAGCACCATGGCAGGCAGGACAGTGGTGGGGGTGTTCCCTTGATGTACCACTCCCAAGGCTTCGCTGCGCCCCAAAAGGCAGCAGGACACCCATGCTACCTCCAGCTCTGGCAAAGCAAGAGCACCCCAGACCTTGCACTCAGCTGGGACAGGGAAATACCTCAGGGTAAGACTGTCAAGTGCCACAGCACCCAATTGCTCTCGGCAGCTTGATTCAGAGATCAAAAGATGCCTGTCTGTATTCCAAATGAGATCCCTGGACTCTGCAATTAAGCACTTTGGGACACTAATTTCTCTGATCAGATGCAGGCACCCATAGAAATGTACCAGGCTAACGCCCTAGCCAGCATTTGCAGAATTAGGAAGCTGAAGGGAATAGCAGTGAGCTCAGCAGGGACAAGAAGTGTTAATTTTGTGTTGGTAAATGGGAATTACAAGAAATGGAAAATAAATAAAAATGCAAATTCAAAGTAATAAAAAAGCACAATTAAAGGAAACAGCCAGCATACTTTCCTGTATCAGAAAGAAATGCAATTATAATCACAGAATAGGCTTTTCTAATATTTTTCATATCAGTAATTTTTGTGTTTTATTTAGTGCATTATAAAATTTGGAGAAATATTACAATCTCTCCAGTAAGTCAATGTTTCATTATTTAAAGATATGAGGGGAAGAGAGATTTATAAAAACTCCAGCCCACAAAACAAGATTATGATTTCCTTCCTAACTGGAAAGATAGTGCCAAGAAGCGCTGAACTCACCAGCAACAGGAACCATCAGCAAAATGCTCACACCAAACACATGGACACAGCATAAGCAGCTAAACCCAACCTGGGTTTAAAGGAAATAGATTTGGTGATGAGTGTAAGGATGAGGGGCACCTGGGCACCCAAGGTTACCCAGCTGACCCCAGTACTTCAGCCTGTGACGAAGCAGCACTGACTGAGAGCAGGTGCACCCTGCTCTCTTTAATTTGGGGCTGGGATGCAAAATCAGCAGTGGTTGTGCAAAGGCCAGCATCGTTGTGATGTGCTCAGCTCCAGCAGTCTGCATGACCCGGCTCAGACACGGTGTGTTTTGCCCAGGAACCAGCAGTAATTTGCTGTGGTCACCCCCTTAATGGCTGAGCAGCACTTAGGAAGGGAAGGGCTGAGAGGTGATCACCAGCTCAGGGTAAGGCATAACAATCCCAGTTTCCAAAGCCCCTCTTCCTTTTAATATCGACTGTGATGGTTTAATGATGAATGTTCACACAACATCCGACCTCCTTCCTAAAAATGAAATAGAAAAAAAAGAAAAATTAAAAGAAGAAACATCTCTCCTTTCACCTTCCTCTCATTCCTTTAATAATTTTGCAAAATTAAGCCAAATGTGCTGATTATTTTCCACGTGCGTTAATCATAGCCCAATCACGTTAGCGAAGGAAAATGCAGAGCCTGCTGTTTCCTCTCAGCACCCTCCTCTCACCCTGCACTCAGAATAGTCTCAGCCTGGAGGGCATCCTGCCGGTGCAATTAGCAGTGTGAAATGGGGAAGGGGAGGAGATGGGAAGGTGGAGGAAAAAGAACTTTTCTTAAAACTTAGGCACGGCTTTGGGCTTAGCAGAGCAAGCAAGCAAACCCTAAGAACATCCTGTAGCTGAGAGCTTTTTTCTCAGCTCATAAGTCCAAGCAGGTGCGTGAGCAACTGCTGTCATCTTCTGCACTCTTACTGTAGTCCCTGTCCAGAACTGCATGCCAAACTTGCATATCCAAACACTAGGTGCATGAGAAATGCACCTGCCAAGCTTTGCTCTTTTTCAGATGTTGTTGTGCTTATTTAAATAGTCTGTAAAGGTTTAATATATTATAAAAAGCTGCAAATGATCAGCCTCTCGTGGTAAATTGGGATGGAGCCCACCAGGAAAGCAGGTTATTCCTTCCTTGACAGGGTTTCTCCCTGCCAGTTTGGCAGCTCTGCAGAACCAGCATCCCCCAGCAAGCTGGCCAGAAGGTTCCTTCACCACCAGCCAAGAGAAAGTGACTGCTCCAAGTGATTCAACTCGCTTCGTGCCAGCGTCTGAGGCTGAACCCCTCCAGCCCTGGACTGGCTGGTCACGTCACTAAAGAGGTTCCTTGTGGGAAGCCGTGGGAGAGCATCACCAGCTTGGACTGGATGCTGGAGACAAAGTGAAATTGCACGTGTCTCATTTAGCGCTCTGTCACATTTCAGGCTTGATTTGGCCATCACCACAGGGAGGCAGCTTGTGCTTCCACGCAAAGAATGAAACACAAACCTTGAGCCTACAAACTCCTCCAAAGCGCTGCCCTGCAAACTCTCCTCCCCAGCAGCTGCTGCATCAACCAGGAATGGTTCTGCCAAGAAGATTAAAAAAAAAGAAAAAGAAAACAGATATGAAGTGGCCATAACCTGGTGGGAAGGATTTGGTGACAAGGCCAGGAAGCAAGCAGTTAGTGCAGGGTTATTTCCAGATGCACTGTGGTCATGCCATACATTAAAAAGCTGTGACGTGCATAAAGATGAGCAAACGTTCGCCTCCAAAATCAGCTGCTTTGTGCATAGATATAGCCACTGTAGATAAACCCACTCTCAGGAGTGGGTTTCCAGTCCTTGCCTTTGCAGAACAGGGCTAGACACTGGGGATCCAGAAGAGGGGAAACCTAGAGCTCAAATAAAAAGCCATCAAAGGCTCCTGATGCACCTGAGCATCCAGAAACACACACACATTTCACATGCCAGGGCAAAAAGGTTGAGGTGTCACTGAATGTCTGAGAAAAAACGTGGACACAACTTCTGTGTTCTTCCTAGGCAAATGCAAAAGTCTCTCCTCGTGCTGATGATGTCTGAGAAAGACAAAAACAGGGCCTCCCAGGTGCTTTTGATGAAGGATGTTCCTCTTCCTCCAGCCTGGAAATCCAGATTCTCATAAGAATCAGGCCAGCATTAGGTAAGCAACATGGCCTGAAAGCTCAGGCTTGCAATTGTTTTGTTCTCTGGGAATACAGAGACACACAGCAATCTGCTGTGACAGCAGGTGGTTTGAAGAGTATTTACTGAAAGATGGATTTTCCTCCCCACCATGCCCCAAGCAACACAGTTGGGCAAAACAAAGTGATCACAAAAATTACACATAGTGACAGAAGCAAAACATGTCACCAGAAAAATGCCTTCTGGTGCTGTTTTGTTGTTTTTGTGCGGGGCATCCCAGCTGGGTTCTGAGAAGCTCCCAGCACTCCCTTTGGTTATTTATCTGTTTTAAACAGCTTGAAGAAATATCACAGCTTTCTTCCTATGATAGTGATGTGGCGTGTTCCTGAAAGGACTCTTCAGAAATGAGGATTTCTCTTGATGTCCAGCTCACAGGATATGGCATGTTCCAGCTCACGGTGTCTATTTAAGTCCCGTGAAGGTTAATATGTTCCTGGGCAAGTCAGCTAGGAGACCACACTGCCAGTCAATGGCACAGAGGGTGCTCTGAGCTGCCAAGGTGAAGAGCTTGCCTTGCTCACCTCCCTCAACCCAAGGGACTCAATGGACTTGACCGCCTGGCCCTCCCCGTGCCACCTTACCTCTCCCTTGCTCTTTTGCCATCATACCAAAGGATTTATGAAGTTGTCTAATGAAGGTGAGACCCCTACAAAACCCCTCGGGACGTGCAGCTGATACCCACTGACCTCCTCTTAGATCACACATTGCTGACTGCTGACGCGATCCAGACCTCTTGGTCCCCCCATGACATTGCCTGCACTTCCCCGCAGCCAGAGGCAGATGAACTGAATCTCACCAGGCAGGTCCAAGACAGATTTTCCCCTGTGGAGCCGTACTGTGCTGCAGACAAGTCCTTTGGGGAAGCCCCCGGTGCCACACGATGTGCGAACTCTTCAGGCCAGTGGCCTCAGCACCCTCTTGTCGCCGTGCTCTGGTGGTAAAGGCAGCAGGCAGGACTTGCCCTGATACACATCGAGAAGATGAGGTGAAACCATCAGACCGGGGTGGAAAAGCATGCAATCTGTCTATTTTCAAACAAAACACACGCTCATCAGCTCCAAAGGAAAAAAAAAAAATCCCCTGTAAGATCTTAGGAGGAGGCCCAGAGGACTTTGTGATCACTGCTTGGAAAGGGCAAAGCTGGAGCAGAGATTAATATTATATTAGTGAGAGGTTTAGATGGAAAACACTCCAAGACTACTTGCATGCTGTCTGAGTTACTACCAAGGAGTACCCTGCAGGTTTTCAATCATTCTCAGGGCTCTGGCACCAGCATCTCTGTTTACAACCTGGATTCGCTCTGAACACAGCGTTCACAGAAGCTGTTGGAGCTGCTGGCTTCAGAAAGAAACTGCTTGGGAAGCTGAGGCAAAGAAACACGTGAAAAGGAGGGAAAAGCCACCTCGTTGCTTCTGGAAGGCTCAGAAACTGCACGCCGGAGAGGGGAGGATGGCGAAAAATTAGCTTAAGGGGTTGAACAGAAAGATGGCTCTGATCCGGCCTCTCTTGCAAGGATCTTTCCTTCTTCTCCTTCTGTGATGTCACTCCTGCTTTAACAAATAATAATAATAACTTTAAAAATATTAACAGCATGCAACTCCTTTCCTTAGAAACCCTTGCACTCTCCCAAGATGGCTGCCAGCAATTCGGCTGATGAACCTGCAATTCAGCTGCCCCTGGGCGAACCCTGCCCACCTGCGTTTCTCCCCGAAGCTGACAGCTTTGGGTTGTGCCCACCCATGCCCCTGGGTGCCTGCCTGCAAGCACATCCCCTGCCACGGCGAGAGGTTGCCTTCCCGTCTCCTCTGAAGTGGCAGGCTGTGTTAGGCTGCTCGGAATCACATTTGGTTCTCATTTTCTAGCAGACATCCAAGATAATATTTTTAGAAGAAGCTATACTGGTATTTGCAAAAAATAGCCTTCTTTGCTTTTATCCCAAATGGGGTCTTTTCCAAGTTTCTTTTCCTACTTTAGTCATATTTTTAAAGCTGTTTGCATTAGACAATCCGACCCTGGAAGAGCATTAATCAGACTCTCCGTGGGCTCCAGTTGCATGTGTGTCAGATGGCAAAAATACAATCAGCTCAGCCGTAACCTAATTTTCTTACCGAGTGGATGAAGCCCCAAGCCGAGGGCCATATAAGGCTGATGGCGAGATCAGCCAGCGGCCGCGTGGTGCCACGGACAGCCCTGCACCAAGAGGAGCCCCTTCCCGAGGCCTTCCCACCACAGCGGGTACCTGTCCCTTGCACCGCGGCCCATCCTCGTGCAGCATTTTGGATGGGAAGGGGAGCCACCGGCAGGACTCTGGTATCTTTGGGGCACTCAGCAATCTGCCTGGGGAGCCGTTTTCTCTGCTTGGCTACAAAGACAGGTTTGGTGTGTTGTTGGTTGTTTTGTTTTTTTAAAAGAAGATTCCTGGGAAAAGGGCCTGGGTTAAGGAGGTGCTGCAGCAGCATCCAGTGGCAAGGCGAGCTGGGGGGGCTTGTGTCTGCACTGAGCCTTGGCCAGCCTCCATCCACAGGAACAGGAGAGCAGAAGGCAGGGAGCCACGGGGCTGGGCTCCTTCTCCATGCATCTGCAGGTGCCCACACATGTCCTGCAGTGTGGGGAGGCCCACAGGTTCATCACTGTTCTGGGCCACGCTGCAAGCACTGGGGATGCCCCTGCCCCAAGCAAGGACCATTTCCGTGGGCCCCATGTCGGGGTTCCCTTCCCCACCACGGCAGATGCAGATGTGGATCGTGCTAGGATGTTGGGCATGGTTTTAAAGTAAGCCTAGTGTACCCAAACCCAGGAACATATCAACTAGATTCTGCCGTAGGATGGGAGAGTGGGAAAAGAAGGGAGCAACTCCTTCCATAGAGGGCCAAACACCAGCACTGAAAGCCTGGGCAGTGAAGGGAACATACCCCTGCTCATCCCCTTCCAGCACCCTGGGCTGTCTGCTCGGGGGCACCAGCTCCCCTGGGCACAGGACAAGCTGCTCTGAGGTCCCCAGTGAGGGAGGTGGCCCCTGTGCAGGTGTCAAGGCCAGAAGTAGAAGTGCCAGGAGAGCAGAGCTTATGCCCTTGGGGCTCAGGATCTGCATCTCAGACAGATCGGTTTTATGCCACCAAAATTCCCTCCACATGGATATAGGCTCAAAAAAACTCAGGCTGAGGAGGAGTTTGGGAATAATCTAATCCAGCCTCTTGCCCCAGCAGACCAGCTCTAAATTTTGCCATCTGACCTTCTGCGAAATGGGAAGTGTGGGAACTGGGCTTGAAGATCAGAGACTTCAACAGGGCTTTATCAATTTACTCCTGCTGGGGACGGGCCCCAGCTATTCAAAGTCCCCTTAAGAGCTCAGACAGCTCCCACAAGCTAAGCACATCCCATTCCGGCTATTCCTTCTGTGCCCTTTTCACACCAACCCGTGCAGATCACCCGCTATGGCACGTAAAGGGACATTTCCATCTGAGGGGAGACAATGAGACCTCACAGACCTGCTCCTACCCCCGTGTCAGCCACATTGTGGTGGCACAACCCTGAGCGTGGTGCCAAGCACAGTCAGACACTACCCAGCAAAAGAGGGAGCAGACCTGGGAAAGGTGCCCTTAGGACAAAACCCTATATATCCCCCTCCAGCTCTCCGTGCCTGGAGAGAGGCCCCGGCTGCCCAAGCCTGCTGACCCAACGTGCTTTAAGTCGCTTGAAAAATTCTAAATAATTTAACTAAGTAAGTAGCCTTGTGCGAACAAGTGAAACCCTATCTGCTGCTGCAGGAGCAGAGTGGATTTGTCACTCTAGGTTATAAAGCAATGCCAGGCTCTTACAGATAAAGCAGCGCGCTGCAATATTTATAAGATATCCGAACGTGGTTTATAACTGTGACATGAATTCCTCTCTCTTCTGTAGGGAACCGTACTGAACTGCCAGCACACGGGCAGGCAGCACCATCAGCTCCTAAGGGACCTTTGGTTTGCCCAAACCACGAGCCCTTTTCTCAGTCTCTGCTCACTGGCAGGTGCATTTTGGCACAGGAGACTGCCTCTGGTTAATACCTACACCCAAGGCCCAGCAGCTGATTTCTGACAGCTCCATGCAGAGGCCTGGGCAGGGTGAAGGTAGGGATCACAGTCCTAATACCTCCAGAGGTGATAAACCACCTACAAAACAAGGCACGCCCTGACCAAAGGAGAGCTGTGCAGAGCCACGGAGGGAGAGGCAAAGCTCACGTTCATCAAGAAAAATAGTCAATAAATAATCCAACCAGCACCAGCTGAGCAGCGTGGAAGGTGCTGGGGCAGGCTTCAAGGGGCCCATGCCTAATTTACAAGACCGTATTTGCAGTTCACAATGAATTTCTGGATATTCTGGCTTATCACTGGCCTGTTCAAAGAGTGCTGCAAGCAAAAATCGAGGGCTGAGAGCTCAGTTTTGCTGTGTTTTTTCTTCCTCTGGTCTGACAAAGAGGGAAATGCCAAGCGCATTAAGTTTTATTATGTTTTCTTCCCCAATTAAGCCACAACCACCCACGCAGGAGGAGCTTTCCTGGGGACCTGCTGGCTGGCAGCGATGCCACCAAGAGCAGCGCAGCCGTTCAAGTGACCACATCGCAGTTCTGCTCTGAGATCACCAGCAGCCACAGGGGAAAAAAACGCCCAGTGCATGTCCCAGGATTTCTTAACGTATGGAGAAAGCCCTTCCCCACGAAGCCTCCTTGCTGGTTCAAGACAGACACAGCAGGAGAGCAGAGTGACAAGCAGCACTTTGGGGCTCAGCAGGCCCAGAAGGACTGCCAGATTCCCATGCAGGCTGGTAGAAAGAGGGACCCAGAGTAATTTAATTCCCATCTGCAGATGATGCTCCCATGCAGCTTGGGTCTTTGAACACTCTCTGGTGTTCAGAAGATGTTTGTTGCATTACAGCCCACACAAACATCCACTGGGGCTGCTATCTGGGGGAAAGAGGGAGCTAAATATTTAATTCCAGTCTCTTTCATCAAATATTTAATCTATTTAATATTAATTAAATCTTGGTCTGTATAAACAACGGCTAAAAATTCACCTCTTCCTCCAAACATCTGATAACGTGAACATGACAGTTTATGCCATCCCAACTGGGATGGCAATTAATAAGGGTTTTTTCCATCCTCACAGTCCCAGTTGTAATCGTAATGTCAGGTTGCTGGCCTCAGGTTTACCCCAACCATTACCCCCCAGACACACGCTCCCAGACAATGCTGCATCCCCAGCCGCAGGAATCCGTGAATCTAAGGTGATGGGAACAGGCCAGGAATGGGCACTTCTGGGGACGATGAGTGAGGGCTAAAATAGGAACAGATCGTTTCCACCACAAAGGACTGGAGCCAATTAACACCGGGCCGTGAAGGCAGCTGCCACCGTTGCATCTGCAACAAACACCTTACTTTATGGCAGGAAATCCTGCTTGGACCAAGCCCCACTCCTACCAGTCACACCAGCCAGAACTCATTTTCTAATTAGCCCCAGTAGAGCCAGCAGCGATGAAGGATTGCCCTGCACACAGCACTGCTTACCTTGCTTTCCTCAGTGCACGGCCGGTTTAGCAGGGCAGCACTGAGCACTTCTGTTCCTCTCTGCTGAGCTGTTTTAAAGGCATCTCACCCAGACGATGAGCGGCGGTGATGAAAGCAATTATGCTGCTCTTCAAAATGTATTGGAAGCATCTTCATCATCCTGTGGCAGCAGTGCCAAAGCCCTGATGGTACTAAATCCTTCAGTGTGAGCAAGTCAGGTTATTCAGTTTATATTGGTTATTTTAGCTCTTCTGGCCCCACAAAATCTGGGGCTTAAAAGCCAGTCTTTGAAAATAATAAGTGCAGGATTGCTTTTTAGTAACTTCTCCGAAAGTTAAGCTTTTGTGCTTAGGTTGCTGGTCAAACCCACAACCAAGGGGATCAGAAGCACCTGCTTCCCCCTGTTACCTGCAGTAGGCTCCTACCCCCCAGCACCTCTGCATTTAGGGTGTGAGGAAGCCCCAAAGCCCAGCAGCTTGACGGCTGAGGGGGAAGTGCTGGGAGGGCGAGCAGGACCCCGCTCAAGCAGGACCCTGCACGGCCATGCCTGTACCAGCAGCAAGCTCCTTCTGGCAAACCCAGCTCCAGGAGCCATCCCAGGTCACATATCTGCTTCACACAGAGGTGCCCCATAACTCCTGTGGGGTAACCGTGAGGTGAGGGGCACGGATCAGCATCACTGCGGCCGACCCTGCATGCTTGGGTCTGGAACAGGAGTCATTTGTCTACATTTTCCTGATGGCAAAAGTCATCCCGGTGATAAAAGGCCAGAATTCAGCATTTCACTCTTTGAAGACATTTGGTCGATGCAGCAAAGCAGAAGGTTGGCTGCAGTGTTTTCAATATTGATCTGTACATTTATTTTATTTTTTTACTCAGGGAGTTTTTCAGTGGCACTTTAAGGTTGCAAGCCTCACACGAATGCTTTGCAGCAGCTCCAAGCATGCAGCTGAAGGCAAAGCAGCCTTCAGCTGGCATTACTTTGTCAGAAATGTCCAGTGGTGGCTTTCTTTTTTCTGTGGAGACCAATTGAAAAACAAATAGGAAAAAGGCCATAAAGTCACAGCCCAGCAAAGCACAAGTGTTTCGACCAGCAAAGGAGCAATCAATTCTCTCATGTAGAATTTGATTTAAAATAAATGTTACTCATCTCTGGGAGTAAACCCAACAGCAAGCAGGTCACACAGCTCTGGAGGACTGCAGGGCTACTCCTGCAAATGCAATGCCCCGGCTGGGCCTGAACCGATGCAGACCAAATGCTGCAAGAATGGCACACAGGGAAGCGGGGATGTTTAGATCAGCTCACCTCAACTCCTGGTGAACCTCATTTACCCCATAACTCTTGCATTCAACTCAAAACACGTTTTTGAAAGCCATCCAGACCTCCTGACACGGAGCACTGCTGAAGGGAAACACATGTTAGTGGAATTTCTCTGTTCACAGAGGGCACCACTGGCCCCACGAAGTCCCTGAAGATCCATCGATCCCCAAAGCTCCCGGGAAGGGTCCTTGCTCTTCCGTGTTCCCTAAAATCTGCTGTTGGCCACTGTCAGAGTCATGGTGGGAGAGCAGAACCTCAGATCCATCCCAGCATGGATGGTGTCTCCTAACCTGGTCAATATGGAGCTGACCACCACACTGACAGACTAAACCAGAGCCAGCTTAAGCAGTTTGAAGCCAGTAAGTTTATGCCTTTACTGGTAGGCATCTATGCCTCTGCTCAAGTGAAGGAGATGACTTCTTGCTCTGTTTTTTGGTTTGTCCTCACATTGCTCTGTTGGATTTTGCATGCTGTGACCCACCTCACCTCCCTGTATGCCTTGCCATGAGATGTTGGCCTCACACTTTGGTGGTCTCCTGTGGGAAATCAGCACTCATGTGCGATGGCTCAAATGCCAAGAAAGTCCCCTGAGAAGGAAGGGATATTGAACGACCAGCTGAACCATCAGCATCTCCTTTCAACACCTCCCACCATCCCCTAGCCCACGGCAGCAGGTCTCCTCCTCTGCTTGAGACAAACCTCATGCTCAGGTCAAGGCAGTTCAGAAAAGCCAGGAATGGCACAAGGTAGGAGAAAAAACAAAAACTGGCTCCGTATCACCAGGGCACTGCACAGCAGAAGTGAAGTGCCTGTGCCCAGCTCCCTCCTCATGCAGAGAAGCCCAAAGCCATGGCTCTGCTGGGGCTTGCTGGGCTACGTGGCCATCCACCCCCTATGTCGGCCCACACAGGGCACTCTCCCTGGGACTGGCCAGGCTCCGGAGCCACGGTACAACCCAAGGAAACATGATTTAAGGCACTCCCCCACAGCTGTAATTTCACCTTGTCTTCCTGGGGCTCAGACTACAGCCCTCGCAGTTCACAGAGGGGTCAGGATCTGCTCGTGGAGCATTTGTGAGCTGGTCGATGCTCTCTGCTGACCCTGCTCTCTCCTCACTCCATTTCTACCACCGCAAGGAAGGCACAGCGGCAGCAGCTACGGATACCTGGCACATCACAGAGGCGTTACCACAGACCAGCTGCACAGCAAGGTCCACAGCAGAAGCAGTGCCACAGCTCCAGGCGGAGCTGTCTGCCAGGGCACTGGCTGTAATCAAGGAGCAATCTCTGCAGTCTTTGAACTTTTCCAGCAGTGAAAGAGCAGGGAATATTCAGAAATGAAGTAACATGGAGAGCCTCAGCTGAGGAGAGCCTCCAGGCTGCCCAACAGCCGGGCCAGCCACCCAACCCAAGGGGGACATCATGGGGCACCAAGCTCTGGGTGCTTGGGTGGGGGGACACCCACAGCATGGCACGGCTGAGGGACATGGGGTGAAACCCAGAGGGGCTCCCCCAGGTCTGTGAGCAAAGTGCCTGGGGCCAAGCCCATCTGTCCTTGGACCACCCTGAAAAAGGCTCCTTGGTGTGACCAGCTCCTCGTGTCCCAGGGAATGGGGGAAAAACCTCACAGAAATAAATGTGGATGCCAGCAGGATGAGGGGTCAGGGACAAGCCCTGGGCAGGCTATCATCAGGCTCTACAAGGACAACCCTGCTGCTTCTGCAGATCGCCCATGGGGACATCTGGGGACACTTGCCATGCCAGGCCTCCTCCTTGTGGCCGCACATCCATGTCCCTGAGCTGGCACCTTCCCCGCCCCCACACAGTTAACATTCCAGCCCCGACATAAAAGGTTATTAAAAAACAACCACAGCTCATTACATCCCATAATGTGGCATTTGCATGGGAATGAGCCGGAGCGCTGAGGCTGCTTTCTCCAAACTGAGGGAGGAATGTGGGAGAGGGAAAGCGAAGGGCTGGGCACTGGGCCTGGGCCTGGGCTGCAGAGCCGCAGCCCCACAGCAAAATGGAAAATTGTGGGGCAGGCGTGGAAATTTACCTCAACATTTACCACCACACAGGGAGAAGAGTGTTGGTTTCACCCCATAACCAGCACAACACAGCCCAAAAGGCTCCTGCGTCTTGGACGCTCCTCCCCTCAGCAGGGAGAAAGGGCCCAGGACAGAGCTGAAACCAAAATGACCAACAGCTCAGGGAAATGAAACACAAAAACGAGTCAGAAGGTGGCAAAGGCAGCAGGACAGTGGAAATTCAGACACTGGCCACAGGGACGGGCAGGCAGCTCCATGCCAGATGCAGGGAGTCACTGTCCCTGCCTAACATAGTCCCTGGGGTATTTTATTGGGTTGGGCTGAACTATGAGGACATGGGGTATTGGGAGGGACACAACCCCAAAAGCACATTGCTTTGATCTTTGATGAAAAAATGTGAATAATCAGCCACATCTCAGTTGTGCACAGCTTCACTGACAGCCCATCAAAACCTGAGCCCCCAAACCCACCAAAATTTGCTTTTGTCTGTGCTAGAGACTCGGCCACAAGGACAGCAGAGAGCCATAGGGATGAGGAAAGCACTGACCCCTACATCTCCCCTGGGTCTACTTTGGAAACCCCCCCAAGGCCACCAGAGGGGACAGCAGGACACGCTGCCTCCCTCCATCAAGCCCTCCTGGCCTGCAAAGGCCACCACGCTGGGCAGGTGGGCACTCCTGCATATATGAACGAGCACTGCCTTCCACCCCAAGCACTTCTAATCCCATCTGTAACCTAATTATCACAAAAAATTTCAGCAAAAGAGCTACAGAAACTGCACCAGCCTGGCTTTCCCAGCAAGGGGCAGGAACAGGGCCAGGCTGCATTTCCAAGGAGCAAATCACACCTAACCTCTTTCCTTTAAGAAGCACGTGAAGGCTCTTACCGTGGCATGAAAAGGGGGGGAAAGAACAAGAAACATCAAGGACTCGTTTGTTATTCTGCCCTTGCACAATGAAGCGAGCCATTGTTCCCTACCTGGGGTAAAAACGCCTTTCAGAAACCGCCAGTGCTTTTCCCAACGCGCTCTTGAAAAAAAATGTCAAGACCGAAGCTGCCGGAGAATCGGTGAACGGCTGGAAAAAATTACAGCTAACAAATTATTCAGAGGGTTTTCACACTTGATCTGTAAACGCTCTTTTATTTAATAAAAATAATCATCCATTATAGCAACTTCTGCTTGTGTTTTCTGTTGGTTTGTTTTACAGTAAAGCACAGTTTATTTATTTGCTTTCCTCATGTCTTGAGGATTCAACTCTGAAAATGCAAGTGAATGTAAACATTGCTCTCCAGGTCCCAGGATGCAGCCGGGCACCCTCAGAGTTAATTACAAAGCCAAAGAGAGAGCAAAATCAACAAAACACTTCCAAAAGTAAAAAGGTATTGTTTTAAAGTCTCTTCCTTGCACCACAAAATTCCAGAGAAGGCAAATTCATCCGATACAAGAGACTTAAACTTGGCTTTCTCAAACCATTTTTATGATTTGTCAGCACTTGATAAAGCTATTTTCATAACATTTAAACTCTTGCCAACGCATTTACTGTGATATATCAAGATTTTTTTTCCTTCAATATTCTCCATAAATTTCTTCATGGCACAAAGATGTTACATTTGTTCTGTTCATTTTGTTTTTTATTATTTTGTAGCAGAAAAAGCTGAAAGACATTTCAGGAAAGGAGTGTAAAAGCAGTAATAACTCTCTCCTGCTCCAATCTCACAATATGTACACATTTCTTTAAATAAAAAAAAAAAAATAGTAATACATTATAAAATACAGGGGAAAGTGTCTGTAAGTTTCCAATTTCAGGGTTTTGCCCTGTGTAAGACTGAAAGAGGGATGCTTCGGTATTTCCTATGAAAGGTGAGTCTGACAGATTAAAAACTTAACTCTCCTCCATTAATTCAGAAAGTTGGAACCACCTCTGCAAACAAACCCCCTCTGCTTCTGCAGGAAACCCAGCAGGATTTAAAACATCCAAAAAAAAAAATCAATACAAACAAGATAGCATGATCTACAGAGCCCTGATATTTGCTATGAAATGTTATCTATTTACAGTTGGAGGTGGGGGAAGTATGTTAGTGCTGAGCACGTTTCGTCACTGCAGTGTGGTATAATATCAGGCGAGATTAACTCGCCGGGAGCTTGGCTGGGTCCCAAGCCTCGCACGGCATGAGAAGGAGCTCACTGCACGGTGTAAGAAGGAGCCCACCTCGCAGCCCCCCAGGACAGCACGGCAAAGCCACCACTCCTCGGCTCTGCTCTAGCTCGTAACAGCTGGGAAGTTCCCAGCTCAGCCGTATCATAGCACGGGCAACACAAAAATTAAATACAATCAGGTATGACTCCAAAAGAAAAAAAAATAATAATAAAAAAAAAGCCAGTCTGGCAAGATGTGTGATACTAAGCTCTGTAGTCAAAAAAAAAAAAAAACAAACACAGGACGGACATTGGAAATTTTGGTAACATTGTCAGGCTGATGGGCAGGGGAAATGGCTCTAATTTTTCAGTGGTTTTGAGTTTTCGGAGGGTGGGAAGGGAGGGACTTTTAAGGTATCAAAGATAATTAAAGCATTCACAGTTTCAAAGCTGCTTGCCTTACAAAAATTAAGACATTCAGATTCAGGGATACAATACTGTATTTTACACGGGGGGGGGGGGGGGGGGGAATATTAATTACATATACAATACAACAAAATAAAAAAGCCGACACCTCTGAGGTGGCATACTCCCACTTTGTTGTTCATCTCTCGGAGCTGCACGGAGCTTGTCTTTAAAGAGTCAAACTGAGCAGTCATGAAAATATCCACTGAGAGACTCTGGCAAAAGAAAAAAAAAAAAAAAAAAACTAGCAAAGTAAACCAAGCAAGTCAAAAGCCATCCTCCCCTGGAAAGCCGAATGCCACGGCTCAGACTTCCACTTGCCTGCTGCTCCTCGCTGCTGCTGCCTGGCGTGTCGATAGGCTCGTCTCGGGTTTTGAGGGTTTCCTGCTCACAGGCTGAAGGAAACCATCCCATGCAAGCACAGCCCAAGGGAGCCATGCGTTACTCTCCTACAAAGTCTTGAATGATTAGTCCTGCCCAACCCAGGGGGTCCTTCAAACAATCCTTTTCCTCTCTATCCTACAGAGGATCCTTTTGAAGGCCCGCCTGAAGTCGTGGTTGAAAATTGTATAGATGACGGGGTTCAAGGAGCTATTGCAGTAACCGAACCAGAAGAAGAACTTGAAGAGGGTTTCGGGCACGGAGCAGCTCGTGCAGACGGCAGTCAGTGTGTAGGTAAAGAAGAAGGGGAACCAGCAGATGACAAAGACACCAATCACCACCGCCAGCACAAAGGTGAAGCGCTTCTCCCGGTTCTGCCTGCCCCTCCACCGGGACCCTTTGGTGGTCCTCTCCTCCTCCACCTTCCTGGGCAAACTGTCCCCAGGCTTAATCTGGCTCAGCTTAGTCTTGGCCTTTCCCCTCGACGGTCTCTCTGACTTCTTGGACTGGTTGTTGTCCTGGTGCTCGGAGGAGGAGGTTTCCTCCATGTCGATGCCGTTGACCTCTCCCTCCTGCCCGTCACCTCCTCCGGCCGCTTTCTCCCCGTTGAGCTGGGCTGTGGCCGGCAGGTCCTCCTTGTCGGCCAAGCCGTTCTGCTTCTTCTCGGGGCGCTCCGCCCGCTTGTTCGGAGGCACCCTGGTGCGCCTCTTGGCTATCTGATAGATGCGCACGTAGACCAGGATCATGATGAGGCAGGGGGCAAAGAAGGAGCCGATGCTAGAGGAGATGATGTACCACTTCTCGTCGTTGATCTTGCACAGCGCGACCCCCTGGTCTGTCTGCTGCCCGCTCTTCTTCTCGATGGAGATGAGTGGCGGGAAGGAGATGACGGCCGAGATGACCCAGACGATGAAGATGATGCACTTGATGCGGCGCGGGGTGCGCTTTAGGTTGTACTCGATGGCTTGCGTGATGGACCAGTAGCGGTCCAGGCTGATGGCACACAAATGCACGATGGAGGAGGTGCAGAAGAGCACGTCCAAGGCCAGGTAGATCTCGCACCACACCTTGCCGAAGTACCAGTACCCCATCACCTCGTTCGCCAGGGAGAAGGGGATGACCAGCGTGGCCACCAGGATGTCAGCCGAGGCTAAGGACACCAAGAAGAGGTTCTGGGGCGCCTTGAGCGCCCGGCTGGTGAAGACGGCGATGATGACCAGGACGTTCCCGAAGACGGTGAAGAGCATGAGCAAGCCCGCCAGGCTGATGAGGGTGACGGTGGCGTGCAGGGGGTACGGCGTGCCCCCTCCCGGCCCGACCCCGCTGCCGTTGAAGCTCCCGTTGGCCGCGGGAGGCGGGTAGCCCTCCTCCTCCCCCAGCTGCCGCTGGTACTCCATGGAGGAGAAGAAGTGGCCCCTCTCCGTGAACGGGCGCTCCCGGTTAAACATCAACCCCGGCTGCGCGGCCGCCCTCGCCCTTCGCCCCCCAGCCCCAACCCAAAAGGGGGCCTCCGGGGAATGGGGGGGGGGCTCCGCGCTCCTTAGGGCGCCGCGCCCGGGGCCGGGGCTGCTCGGGGGGCGCCGTGGGGGTGCGGGGGGCCGCGGCTCATCCCGGGCGCTGCCGGCGGAGGGGAAGCGAAGCGGAGCGGAGCGGGGACCGGGGCTGCAGCCGGCGGCGGCTGCCGTGCTTCGCCCGCCTGCCGGCCCCTTTATAGCCCCGGATCAGGCCGGGGCTGCCGCGTCAGCCCCACGTGGGGAGGGAGCTGCCCCCGGTGCGCGCACACGGACACGGACACGCCGCGCACACGCCTGCTCCGCCTCCCCCCCCCTCAGCCCCCCGTGCTCATCCCCATCCCCACCCACCGCCCCCCGACCCTATTGTCACCCCCCTCTCCATCCCCAAATCCTCCCCCCCCCCACTCCGCATCTCTCCCCCCCTCCACCTCCCCGCAGCCCACCCCACGGGGGTCGCGCCCCGCTGCGGAGCCGCGGCTCCCCCCGTGGGGTGAGGACACGGGAGGGAGGGGACACATGAGGGGGCAGCTCCTGTCGCCCTCCTCTCTCCCCCCACGGGGCTTTGTGCGACCCCACGGGGGTGGGGGGGGCAGCAGCGGACCCGTCCCGCGTGGGGTCCCCACGGGGAGCCCCGGGGGGGCACCGCCGCCGCCCCTCCGTGCGCCCCCCGTGCCGTGGGGATGCTCCGGGTGGGGTGGGATGGGGGGGACCGGAGGGGACCGGGGGGGACCAGGGGGGGCCGGGTGGCGGCGGGCAGCGCGGGGGGGCAGTGGCACCTGCTGGCCGCGGCGCCTCACTGCACGCTCCGGCCCCCGGGGCCGCGGCACCCACGGGAGCTCCCAGCCCACGGCCGAGCCCCAAAAGCCTCCCCCCCCCCCCCCCCCCCCCCCGGGGCTCGTCCTCCTGCCCCTTTCCTTCCCAGCTCCCCGCTGTTTCTCCCCAGCCCCATAAGCAGGAGGATGGGAGGGGGGCTGTGGTGCCCACGCCTGCCCCATGGGGTGCCTAGGGGGTGTTTTTGGCCAGCTGCAGCAGCAAAAATGTCCTAAAACGGGATGTTTTCGATGGGAAAGCAGAGGTGACGTACCTGGTGGCCCCAAGGATGCCAGCTCCCCGCACACAGCTCGCTCACCCCTACAGCACACGGGCTGCAGCCCTGACCCTCACGGGCTCCTCGCTCTCATTTTCAGCCGGCTCTAATGATGCTCACGCCGTGCTCCAGAGCCAGGCAGCTGGTAATTAATCGGCGCGCCAGGCGCTCGGGCCAATGAACGGATTTGCTCCGCGAGATGGAGGAAGCCCTGTCAGCTTCAGCCCCGCGCCCTGCCGGTGTTATAAGCCAGGCCCAGGAGTGGTGATGCCCAGCAGACAGAGCAGGGTGGGAGATGGATGGGGTCTGGGAGCGCAGAGCCTGTGGGGCTGGCACAGGATGGAGAGGTGGGGGAGTGTGGTACCCACAGTGCAGCACACCTGGGAAGGTGGCAAGCCGTGGGGAGTGACTTAAAACCTGTACATTGAACCCAAAGTGATGTGCATGGACCTGGGTACATGGCAAGGCGATGCTGGGCGTTGGGGCCATCTTCTGCTTTCTGCTGGCTGCCGGGAGCTGGGTGCTCTGCAGGACATGGGGCTCTGCCTCTGGCACCAAGGCTTGGTCTCTCTTCGGTGCGGGATCAGCAGGGGCTTCAAATCACCCCAGCAGAAGCTGTGCTCATCTCCAAGAGGAAACCTGGCACATCAACGCACTTTCCTTACATCACCACCACAGCCATGTGTGTGACATCTTGGTGACAATATTGACACCTCTGGAGCCCCGGCAGCACCCAGCGGTGCCTGCAAAGCATCTCATCAATATCACATCTCCCTCCTACCTCCTCTGCAGGTTGTCCTATAGCTCTGCATGGCAGGCAGGTGGGAATGCCAGGGCTGCTGAGCACCCCCAAGATGCCCCACAGCAGCCTGCAGCACACACGTTCCTACAGGATGCTGTCTTATGAGCTCATCCCGCACTTTATGGTAATTTGTAATAAAGCCTCAGCTCTCAGGGTCCTGGGATTTGCAAAGAACTGTGAATTTGTAGCCTGTGGAAGACTAGAGAAAAGCTTCAGGGGAAAGAAAAACAAATAGTAAATAAAATTTTTATATCAATCCCCCGGCATTTGCATCCAGATGCTCAGTTTCTGAACACGAGCTGCTAACGACGCTGGTGTGAGCGGCAACGTATCTGCAGCTCAAACCCCACCAAGAGCCTGATGAGAGGGCCCAGCACACGGCTCGTCCTCCTGCTGTGCTGACAGCATCATGCACCGATCAGGGGATGGGAATAGGGATGGAGTCAGACTGGTGGGGGAGCAGGGGAAAGGGGCAAGCAGTAGCCACGGTGCAGGAACCTGTGGGCTGGGGGAGGGAGCTGCAGGTGCTCTGCAGCAGAGGTGAGCAGCTGCCTCTGTTGGTTGTGTACGGGGAGGTCTGGGCTTGGCTCGCTCGCCCTGATCTCCGTATTTACATACACATGGCAGGAAGCCCTGGTTGTGGCTGTGGGTTTTGATTGTGCTGCTGGCTTTGCCTGAATTATTCAGAACAGGGTGTTGTGCGGGGAGGTTTGCTTTAGTAACCGGGCTCTGCTGGGGGTAACGCACTGAGAGCCCATGGCCTGGGATGCTCCGTGGGCTAACGACCAAGTAGCCCCTCCTAACACCTTCCAGGGGGACAGCTTTCTCCCATGACAAGCAAACTGCACTCAAGCCACACCAAAAAAAGAAAATAGAAAAAAGATATATATATCAGGGAAGAGGCAAAGATCTTCAGCAGGCAAACCTGGCATGGTTGGGTAGATCACAGTGCCACTGCCCTGTAATCCCAATGTCAGCGAACGCACCATCCATTTCCAGGGAGGCACTGCAAGTGCTGTGATTCATCTTCTTCTTCTTAAAATAATAATAATAATAATAAATACTTTAAAAAATCATCAGAACTGTGTCTGGTCTGGCCGCCCACCCGTCTGTCCCCACCAGCTGCTCTGGGAACCCAAGCACTTGGCCCTGCGCGTGCATTCAAACCCACAGACCTCCCCTTCCCCATCCACTGCACTGCAGCTGTAGATTCTGCTCTTTTCCTCGACCTGACAGCGATGCCTTCCCCAGAAGCTGTGTTTTTCAACAGAGTTTGCCTGGACTCAGCTGCTGGATGTACTTTCCTGAGTTATTTGAATAAACCATCGTGGAAGGGATGGTAGCGACGGTGTCCTGGGCTCGCACCTAATCCCCTGGCGAGCAGAGGGATGCTGCCGTGGTGTCGGGTGTAGGGCAGGGAGGAGAGGAGCACGCTGAATATTACCGATCATAGCAGATCTTCCCTGCCCCGTGCCTGGCCCAAACCAGCGTGAGACAGATCCTCTGTGACCACCTGCTCCTTCAGCATTTTTGTCACAGGCAGCTTTAAAGCCCTGCTCGCGTTTCCTCATCAGCTGCGCCGGGGTTGCCTGCCCTGTTTGGCAGGATTGTAGCCGCCAGGTTTGATTGCACAGCCCTAAATCAACAGCCAGGAGAAGCCTTTCCGTGTTGGGGCTCACAGCGCGGGGTGAGGGCTCACAGCCTCCCCCCCTGTCTGCCCATGGGATGCATCAGCCAAAATGGGCACAGAGGGGATGAAGCACGAAACCAACAGACCACGAGCAGCTCCTGTAAGACCCCATAACAGGAAACTTTCCCTGCCAGCACCGACCCACGGCCAAGGGCCTGGCTGTAACAGCGCACCCAGGCCAGAGTTGCCTTTCCGAGGGCAGGCAGGCCCGGGCAGGCGGAGAGGTGCCGTGAGCGTGGCTGGGTGCTGCTGCCTTCCCTTGTGACCTCCCCTGAGCGAAAGCAACCCAGGTTCTTGCAGCTCAGCAAGTTACCTTTCATCAGCAGAGCCGGCCCGTGTTTAAAGCAAAATTAAGGCTGCCTGGCTTTAAAGCATTTAATTTCACAACCGGGAGAGGCTAAGGTCCAATTAGTCAGCTGGGAAGCCGTAACTCCTCGGTTCAAGCCGCACACCCCGGGGCCCGACCACGTCCCTGCCCCTTTCCCTCCCTGTTCTTCACCATCGCCGTCTGAGGCCCTGACAGCGACGCTGCCTTGGGGCCAGGGCTGCAGTCAGCACGATTCCCTCCTTCAGAGCGCCCCAGTGAGCCGTGCCCTCACGTGCCACCCCAAAAGCTGCCAGCAAAGCCAGCGGCTGGGCACGGGGAGGTCTCGGAGGTGGCTTTCCACACACAGCAGCACCAGGCTGGCTTGCTCTGCGTTTAACCCAGCTGGGCCTGCCTGAATGAAGCCGGAGTTGGAGATCAAAGGGCTCGGCGTGGCAGCAGCAGTGCTCGGAGGCTGAGCTGCGTAAAGCATCCTGGGGATAATTGCCTGAAATTGCCGGGTTCCCAGAAAGCAGAGCCCGCTGGCGCGATTCCACCAGGAGGGAGGCCGCTGGGGAGCACGGCGAGGCTCTAGGTGCTCTCACTGACTACTTACTTCACCATCTAGTGGCAAAAGCAAATAACGCGGAGAAATCACCCAGAAGCTGCAGCTGGATCTGTGAGGAGAGCTGTCTGGGTGCCAGCTTCTCCCTGGTGTCCCCACAGGTGCCTGGGAGCACGTCCCAGCAGCAGGACACAGGACAGGTCCCGGCTGCCCTCCCTGGGCTCCCACCCTCCCACAGCAGCAATGACAGCCAGGGAGGAGCATGCCAGAGGGCAGCACCCAAAACCGCTCCAGTCTCCCCGTCCTAAACCACAGTGGCCGACATTTAGGCTGGCCACCACCTCAGGACCCTCTGTCCTGCTGCTGTGCCCCCAAAGACCCCCCCCTTGTCCCCAGCAGCAGCCCTGATCTCCACACGGAGCCCACCCGCCTGCTGCCAGCAAGGCCGTGGGCAATCCTCCCATCGAGGCAAGCTGACACCACTGGCAGCAGCCCCTGCCCCAACACCTCCTTTCCCCTCTGGGGTGTCGGGAGCCAGACAGAGGCACCCGACGGCCACGCGAGGGAGGTGAGGCCGCTCCTCTCCAGAGCTGGGGCTCCCATCCTGGTGCTGGTTTGCAGATGCCGCCTGTATGTGCCACAGAGGGAAATCCATCATCGTGACTGCGGCCATCCCCTCCTTGTCTACAACACAATTAACCCTGTACGGATTATAAGCTACAATATATATATATATATATAATTTTATTTCTTTTCCCAAGAGGCTCAAATTCAGTTTAAACACCACCCTCTGATTTATTTGCTGATTCAGCACTACCGCCTGCTTTTCAGCAACGCACAATAGCTCTCCCCAGGAACCATTTATCCTATCTGGGAATACCACCCCGAGGGCGGTGCGGTGTGACCAGCACAAGGCACTTGGAGGAGGCAGGCTGACCCGCTGCATGCAGAGAGCAGCAGCACAATGCATCCACTTGTGCTTTCTCGATTCCGGTTTTCCTTTTCCCTTGAAACACCGCAGGTAGCAAGGGAAATTTTCTCCGGACTGAACTCACAAGCTCTGAAGCACCACATAAAACCAAGCACATAATGGCAAACACAAACCTCTGCTGCTGCACACAAACTCTATTCACCTTTTTCCTAGGAAGTAATCTCCATCCCCGCACAGGGCAGAACCAGCAAATCCCCCCGCCAGGGCTCTGCCTCAGCACCGGCACAGAGCCTGCAGCAGGTCGGTGCTCCCGGCAGCTCTGGTGCCATCACCACCGTCACCTCTGCCCCTCGAGGAGCAAGTGATGGGCACCGCAGCCAGGAAGAGGGAAAGGAGCCATCTCTTCTGACAGCCCCACTGTTTGGCCCGTCCTTAAACAAAGGGCAGGATGGACAGGGAAGGCAGCCGTGGTGGGAAATGCCTGAGCTCCCCCACGGATGGGAAGCGTTGAACCCTCCCTGAACTCTGCTTTCCACTTGTAGAGCCCGAGCAATTTGCTGGCTCACAGCCGCGGAGAAGTGGAAATTGCCAGGCAGCACCCAAGCGTTACCGGAGGCGCAGTCCCAAATGCAATCAGGTGCACTGACAGGAAAGCAGCGTAACCGAAATCAGGACTCAGCAACACCCTTTCATTTCAGCCAGCCTGGAAATCACCCCAAATCCCCAGAAAGACAGCACATCATGGATTTCATCTGGCTTTAACCAGCAGCCCTGTGAAACTGTTTGGGGACACGTTGGCCACAGGGCAGCCAGTGTGGGGCTCTCCACCCAGCCAGGATCCAGGCTCGGGGCCGCTCAGGGGGGCTCCCAGGCTTTGGGTGTCAGGCCAACCAAGTCCTCTGGAGCTGAAAACCACCGCTGCTCCCCTACCACAACCCACTCTTCATTGTCCTTAAGCAGATCCAGAGACAGCAGTGGCCACGTGCAGTTACGGTAGCTTTAACACGTATCTTAAGAAAATCTCTTCATTTATTTACATTTCTGGGGAACTAAACGTCTGTACAAAATGAAAATATCATTTTCTCATTAATATTTCACAAACGATTTAATTGTGGGAGGGTATGGGTTTTCCCCAGCAGAAGCGATGAGCATTACCAAGTGTTACACATATTTCAGAGCCCTTTCAGGGCCGCTCTGTGTCACTTCAGGAACTAAGACATTCATCCTTGCTCCTGACAGGTTTGGAGCAAAGATCAGCCACAGGATTACTTAATCAAAATTCATTCCTCTCCGAGCCTCGGCACACACCCCAAGCCAAGCCATTCATCCAGCGAGTGCTCAGACATCAAAACCTTCACAGGGAGCTTCAGGTTCGCTCCGGGACACCGCGTAACAACCCAGCTGCACTCCATAAATCACGTGTACAAGGAGCTCGCAGAAAAGTAAACCAACGCACGGCTGAGCCAGATGCAGCAAATCCATCTTTTATTTTCCTCCCTCCCAGCCACCTGTTCCCCAATCCTGTTTTCCTCCTGGTATCTCCATTCAGCAACAGCTTGAGAACAGGGGGTTGTGACGGTACAAAGCAAGTTCAGCCGAGGATCGGGATGCACCAGCAGGTGTATGGACCAGAAACCGCTGGGTACCCACTTCTTTTTTTCACCCTCTCTCTCTCCCAGCCCTTCTCCACTTACTTCCACTCAGCACAGCCTGGAAAGCACTGGGCCAAGACAGCAGGCTTGCTGCAACAAGTGCGAAATTTGGAGAAGGAGAGATGGGAGGTGAGAGTAGAAGAGAGGGTAAGACCACAAGTGACACCGAAAAAGCTGGTAAGGAAAAAGGAAGCTCTGCTGGAAAAGCCCCCAGTTTTCATGGATTATTCTGCTGCTCTCATCCAATGCAGGTGTTTTAAGAATTTCTTGGGGGAAAAAAAAATGCACTTCTATTAAAACTATCCAGACAACGTTTGGCAATCCCTTGAGGCCCCACAACTGTAACAAGACGGGACAAAAAGCAGCGACGAGCTTAAGTGAAGCAACTACCAGGCTACAGCAAATTAAGGATTCGTCATGAGTTTTAACAAAGAAATACTTTACCAGCAGGAAAAAAGAAAAAAAGAGAGAGATGGTGTTGTGGAAAGAGCTTTTAAAAGGGAATGATTTTTTTCTTTCCCTTTTAAAAGGGAACAAGTGTGCAATTTTGCAGATAGCATCTCACTCAGAGCAGTGGGGTAGATTGATCTCTAAAGACTCTTAAAAGGTTTTGCAGTGGAAAAATAGTTGCAAGGCACAGTCAGACAATTAAGCGTGCAGCCCAGGCTGCCAGCTGCTCACTCGAATGCTCCAGATGGCTCCTCCTCTAAAACATCATCATTTGATCTTGGTAATCAAATTATCTCCCACTCTTACAAGCCTAAGTGAGGCAGGGCTTGGACGAAGAGCTGATGTATTTTATTTGACTGATGGCTTGCAAAACCAAAACAAATTAGCTTTCAAGGCACTCTGTCTCTTCTAATTGTATCCAGGCTAACCATCTCCAGCTCTTTAACACCTTTTTCTCTGGCATAGGCTGCTCTCACCACCACCTCCAACCCAAAGCACTCGCTGTAACCTATCCAGCTGCCTGGGGTCCAGGTTTCATACTGTATTTGCACCCCAAACACCCCAACGTGCACGGTTGGAGTGAGGCCCTGCCTCTGGACAGCAGCGTTGGGAGACTCAGGATCCTGGAGCACTTGAAGCTGGGTTAACTGCACCAAAACACATCCCATTTGTCTCGCCAGGTACCCAAAACCCCACCTGTATGTTTTCCAGGCCTTAATACAGACTTCAGGACACAGGGTGCCGGGAACAGACACGCTCTTCACTTCGCACTCAGGTGCAGTCCTCTTCCAAGGCAAGGCTCATCTGGGGATGTTCATTTAAAGCATCTAAACAGAAAGCGCTCGTGGCTGGCAGGAGCCCCTTGGGAAAATCAAACCCAACCAGGGCAGCATTGAGCTGCAACTAAAAAATAAGGAAGAGTAACACAAAATTTCCCAATATTTTCAGAAAGTGTTATGCTCAGGCTGTTTAAAAAGGCCAGCTGAAATATTCAGAAGTCCTATCTGCTAAAGCCACACACTCCTGCCAGCACATTTGAAAGCCTGGCATTATTTAAATCAGCACACCCATGTGAAGTTTAACATCGGTTTTGTCTCTCAAATCTAGCTGCAAGAGACAATGAAAATTGGTGTTACGGCTAATCAGAGGAAACAGTTATTGCAGCGGGTGGCTTGCCTCCGAAATCTAAATCCCAATCTGATCCGTTCCTAGTAAAATTATTCTGCACTGAAATTTAGCACTAAACTTTATCCCCCACTCAGCTTCAGTTTTTCATGACAGCTGTACCTTTATTTCACAAACTAGAAGGCAAAGAACAAAATAGCCTGCTGAAGGCCATGAATTAGGGGAAAAAAATGTCAGAGCAGGGCTAGAAAACTACAGAGAAAGGCAACAAGAATTACCCCAGAATGGAAGGGGTTTTGTTTGAAGGTAAAAAAAAGGCAGAGCTCTATGACTTGAGGAAAAAAAACCCTCCCCTTCATGAAAAACCCTCAAGAATAGTAAAAAGCAGATGAACAGGAAAGAGACTCTTGATAAATATCTCAGAATCTAAGAACTGGGAGTCACCAAATGAAATAAGGTGGTGTGGTTTGAAACAAACAGAAGGAAGTCCTTTTTCACCCAGCACATAATCATATTGCAGAATTATTAGACACAGGATGTTGCAGAGGCCAGAAATACAAATAGATTTAGGAGGAAAAAAAAAAAAAGAAAGAAAGAAAAGAAATAAAAAAAGAGCATTTCTGTGAATTTACCAAATCTATCAAGGGCTACTCAATGCCGTGATGCCAATGCTGCTTTGAGCCCTTCAGACTCGGCTGCTGAGCTCTGGGGCAGGGTGCCAGAGGAGCTGCAGTCCCTGCTGCTGTCCTTACACGTCTGCTGCTCAGCACCACGAGATGGGGAAGGTTGGTATGTGGCCAGCACCGTGGCATGGTACAGCTGCAAATCCCTTAGGGTCGCTGTGTTCAGGTCGCCAGGCCACCGAACCTACAGGGACGTCCTCAGCTCAGTCATACCACCATGGGGCAGTTTGATCACATCCATGCTCCCGCAGCAAGTGCTTCAGTGCCCTCCTCGACACCGTATCTGAACTGCTATGGCCTCTAGATTAGGATTCCAAAGGATATCAGCGTGCGTTTGTTTGTGGGACATGCTGCAAGCGACGACCTTATCGAAACAGCATCTATCCTAGGGAGCTTCACAGAGCTAAAGGACAGCACTTCGAAGCTGTCAGGTCAGCTTGGAAATACTGCCTTATACATCAGGAGTTTAAATGCAGATGACTTTCTTGCAGGCAGCACAATTCTGTACCTACTTCAAGTCTCTTGTTGTTGAAACACATTTTGCTCTAAAATCTAAGACATTTTCCCTTTCAAAGTTTTTTTGTTGTTGTTTTACTTTATGCCTTACTGTACTACAAGAAAAGGAAAGCAAAATATTTTACCAACATTTGCTTTATAAAGGTGTGCAATTTACACGTCTCTTTTGTGTAAAGTAGTTACTGTCAAGCAACTCTGAAGTTTCCTGTAATTGCCATACATGAAAAATCTGTATTTTACTTGAAAAAAAAAAAAAAAAAAAAAAAAAACATCTTTTCAGGAGTGACAAGTATATAACAAGAAGGCAGTTCTTGATAATTTGGGGTTCTGCAAAAGTATGACTTACATCCAGCTCGTGTTAGACTATAAATACTAGAAAACTTTCAAAAGACTCAGTGGCAGCTCATTTACAAATATACTATTTATAACGAATGCATTGATACAGAATGACTCTTATAAAAAAGCAAGGCAATCTTTTATATAGACATAACAATCAACATTACAATAATTCAGATTAAAAGTACATTTTTGTAGACTGTTTACACTCTTGTTTAGCTTGTAACCACAAAATTAGTGTGGTCTGGTATTTTTCCACAGCAAAAGTCCTGTGCAGTCCTGGTTAAGACCTAAACATCAGAATAATAAACATAATTTTCTGATCTTTGCCAGCATAAAAACAAAAACCACTTGCAGATACTATCGTTTGTTTGTAATTGTCCTTACTGTGCCTTGAAGTTCGTGTTGGGCAAATTATTGCCAACTGCAGATCTAATTAGAAGCTATTCTGGCGTGCTAATTTGATACAACTGAGGTGTGATACTGACTATATGAAGATTCTTTGTTGTATCCGGATATGAAGACTCCCCAGCTAACAGTTTGCACTGATTCAGAAATTTAAATTAAAAAACAAAAACAAAACAAAACAAAACAAAAAACCTCTGATAAAGTCTTCTGATTTTTAAATATAGAGTACTTTTTCAACTCCCAAGACTGGAGATACTTGGATTTCAGGTGACACAATGGGTTTAAGTGCTAACCAGCCAGCCAGTCTGAGTACTACTTTACTAAATCATGTACAAACACGACCTTCAAGAAGTCTGAACATGCACTCACACAACATCAGCAAAAGATGGACAAAACTGCAGAGAAAACCTAAAATCCAGAAGAGGCACTGAAGCAAATATTCTACAGCACAAACCTCTTTCTAAAAAGTGGGCGTGAATTTAGAAGTGTCCAATAACGTCTGACAAGCTACAAAGTGCCAATCACATAACTTTGTGACCCCACCTTTACATGCAGCACTTCCACTGCACTTTTACTAGACAAATTTGTTTAGGAAGTTAAATATGGGACAGCCAGAGACATAACTTTAATACTTTTATATTAGTTATACTAGAAGAAAGTATTTTTGCAGAGAATGATTACCAACTTTCTGTTTTGCAAATTTAAATGCAATACGTGACCAAAATGAGTCACGATGGCATTTAAACCTTCTTTTTGTAATTTAACAAATCCCTTATCTGCTTTAGACCTTATCAAAGGTCCATAATACTGTATAGTCTATAGTACAGTAACTCAGCTTCTGTGAAGTCAAGGCGTGATTCAGGACAGTGTCTTTACAGACCATATGTATATGCACTTTTTTTTTTTTTTTATGTACATAGGCAGACACACAAAATTGACATTTTGTCCATGGGCAAGCAATAAAGGTCATGATTTTCACCCAGAGTAAAGATTGTCACACTTCTCAATAACCCTTGTAAATTATTTTTAAGATAACAGTAGAGCAAGGAAGATTTAGAATATTTAATATGAATATCTGGGAATCACCTGTTTCCCATCCTTATTTGAAAGGAGCCCTAAAGAGTTCATTTCACCACCTTGTCTATGCTTTCATACACATATAGATACACATATACATGTATGTACGGATACATACACTTGTCAGGATGAAGTTATTTCCATTCAGACTTTAATTGATCAGGCCCAACAAAATACTGAGACGTGTATGAACCAGCATGTGTCCAACTGAATGTCATCAGGCATTAAATACAATTTAGAAACTGCACCAGTTAACAGCCCAGCATCCTGACAAATGCAGAAGTTTTATGTCAGGATAGAAGACTGCTTTGAATGGTCAAAACAGCTGGATTTATATGGATCTGTGAATAGATCTGGATATAAATCCCCGTATGTGCATATAGATCTCTATATGCACATACTCCCAAGCCATGCTACACATTTAATACCTAAACTTTAGGCTAGTTTTAAGAACTTCAATTATTTCTGACTTAATTTCTCTTGTACCAGAACTTCTCTCACACTGCTTTTATTCAAATCTCTCTTGAAACGCTGAAAAAATAAGCACTCACCTCAGAATGTATAAAATTAAACTTCTAAAACAGGGTTCAGGATTATCTGGCACTGCAACAACCATACTAGTACAAAGATAGTTTGAAAAAATATCCTGTTTTTAATATAGTAATGAATTAAAACATAGCTTTATTTATTCCTATAAGTGTAATGAAAAGAATACTTTGTTTGTAAGCGAGTGTAACGAGCACTATTTTGGTAGCCAACTTCTCCACAAGAACTTATGTGAGAGAGGGTCAGCTCCAATCATACAGTCATTAACCGTGTACCTTAACAAGGTGAATAATCAACATATTTACAAACTAAACAAATTAAATCCCGTCAGCTCTTATAAAAAATGGGATTGAGAAGCAGACAGGGAATGAGACCAAGATGCTTTAAAACACAAGGGGTCGCCACTTTTGTTTTAAGGAACCCTATTACTCAAACCAGTTTCCCCTAGTGACCTGAGGGCACAAATACGGGTTTAGCAGTATATCCAGAAGTTAGATTACAGTCTTGAAAATATGCACTTCAGCATCTTCATATTTTAACACCTTAATGCTGAGAAAGATTAACTTCAGGCAGAACCATAAGAAAACAGCCTTTTATAAACTAAAGTCTAAACTGAAAAGCTACAGTAGATGTAAAAAAAAAAAAAAAAAAAAAAAAAAGGGGGGGGTCAGAGAGAGAACGTGTGAGAAAAAAAAAATTACTTAGTAAAATCCAGTGACATCTACAATAGTTTTACAGCATGTTTAAGCCCTCTAAGGTTTTATATCTCCACCTGCCTTCCATTTAAAACTTACTCCTTGTTAATGAAAAGATGTAAGACAAAACAGAATGCAATGCCAAAAAAAAAAAAAATAGATCAAGGCAATATACATAAGTAAGCATGCCTGAAAGCCAGAAATAATATTCCCCAAGCTTCTGCATGTGAAATAGATTTCTCATGGCATCAGCTGATTTTATTTTGTTCAAATGATACAGTCCTCTAAGCCACGCTACCCCAGCAGCAACTCCAATGATTACAGACTGGACAGCTCTTCAGTAAACGTGGAATGCAACCGCCTCAAGCTCCTGCCCTCCTGGAAAGGGACAACTGGCCCTGCAAGTGCAGCAATAGTGTGTATTTCCCTGAAGCATCTTCTGCCTTTTGAGCAACCAAGAAAGTCGTGATCAAACTGAATGTCCACTACTTACAGTGTTTCTCTTGAGCTATCAACATCTATGCACAAATGAAAAAGGTGCCTCTTTTTTAATAGATCAGTTTAATACTGAAACAGATAGGATGAAGTTAAAAAAGAATAATCAAGATACTGAACTGAATATTTTGAAGCAAGTGCCCCAGCTGTGGGGAAAAGTGCATTTAGTTCAGCAGCAAAACAGCACAGTGTGAAGATATTGTGCTTGGACACAGAAGTTCCGTAATGGAAGGAGGTACAAGGCAAGTCAAGATATAAAACCATAGTACATTGTTAACCAACCTTAAAACTTACATATATTGCAGTGTTTAAAAGTAAGACACATTCATTTATTGTACAAGGACTAGAAGGAATCCTTAAAATTGCCTGTTGTAGTTTATGACTCAACATTGTAATAAAAATGTACATATATATTATTTCCTTGCCACTTAACTGTTCTGTCAGACCTCATGGAATCATTACTTCACAACATGAAAACCGCTCTTCACTGAGGATACTCCATGATTTTACCAATCTGAAAAGGTTTACTTGTGCTAGAAAAGACCAACTGCAAAAGGCTCAGTTCAGATATGTTATGCCTGCAACTGATAACTCAGGGAAGCAAGACTTAGAATTCAAGCTTTTTTTTTTTTCTTCCTTTTCGTTTTGACTGCATCCTTTTCACCTGCCAGTTGTTCTGATGAGAATATGTCTTTAGTATACAAACCAGTTGATAAAAATTCATCAGCAGAGGCATATAAATTCTAGATATGATTGATTAAAACAGAGCAAATCAAAATAAAACAAAATCCAGTGATTTACTCTGACTGTAAACAATATAAAAACACCATTTGCTTCAAATCTCAAAATAAGTTAAAAGAAAATCCCAACCTCAGGACACATGACCCTTTCAGGCTTTGACACAAAAAAAAAGAGGGAGTAAAACAGAAGAGTTCATTATATAAAGGTTACATGTTTCTCTTAACTGAAAGAAAATCTAAGCAAAACTATTTTTGTCCCTTAAATTTGACTTCATTGGCAATTGCTTTAAATGAAATGGCATTTCCAGATTACTCAGACATCCATCCATCAAAGTCAGCAAAGAAAACTTAGACAAGCATTTTTACAGAATAAAAAAAATCTAAATGGCTATGATTCCTCTATTAGCAGAAACACATAATGCAGTCTTAAATTCGCCTTTTTATATTATTTATATATTTATATATATATAATATAATATAAACCACATATATTATATTATATTATATATACATATGCAGACAATTACAACATTAATGCAGTTTGTATTTTGTACAGTGTATTGGACAATCCGATTAGCATCAGACCATGGCACGGTATGGTCCCTGCATTTTTAGGAACTGAATGATGAAGGAGGGTCCTCCTGCAACAATCTGAGGTGGAAGGTGGCTGAGTGGGCAGTTCTCAATACTCATTATTGACAGTTTGCTGCAAAGAGCCAGCTCAAAGGGAAGGCTGTGCAGATTGGGGTTGTCATTCAAATACAGTTCTTCCAGATTCTCCAGTGTACCTGGTTAAAATAAAATAACACAAAGAGGGATGGTTTGGTTCACGCAGTTTTTAACTTTTAGACAGGAGCTCTAAGCCCACTTGGAGACTCTTCACAATATAAAATCTAGACTCAGTTACTCATCTGAACTCCTAAATGGCAAGTTTTCTTTTCGCCATTATCTAAACCAGAGCCACATCTATATTAGTTTTTCCATGAAAATAGCAATTACAACATCTCCCTCAGAGAGCAACTGAGAATACACAGAATAAAAGAACTGATGGAGATTTTACCTTAACTCTTCAGCTTAGCACTCTGAAATTGTAGTCAATATTGACTAACTCGAATTAGAAGGGCCTAGAATCTACTCATGCCACATGGTATCTATCATCTCTAATAAAATATCTATACCCCACCTTTTACATAATTACAACCTATTTGTTACAGACCTGAAGCTGTAGCCGTAGTGTAACACAGAAATATATATCTTTGAAATACACTCCCAACATACAAGTCCTCCTTACGACACGCCCCACTTTCCCATCTTTCATACCATACACATCTATAATCTAACAAACTATTTCATTTCCCTTGAGAGAAAGAGTAGCAGCCAGGGCAGGATGTCTCAAGTAAACAGAAAGAATTAATCTATTCCTCCCCTACTTTCTGTAGATCTCCTTGCTAACTTTTCTTATCTACTTAAGGTGAAATAAACATGATGCTTTAGAAAAAGTGTGTGCAGAGGAACTATCAGTTTATCACTATCACTATTAGTCTACACCATGGAATTAGAATAGGACTTGTGTATTTTCTAACACCGACCTCTTTCCAAGAAAAAGAATAGTTTTATGAGGTGATCAATAGCATGCAGCTTGTGGAGGAATTTGAGGATAAATGGCATCTCACCATTCCAAGCTAGCGTGCATTTGGCAGCTCTCTGCAAAACAACTCGAAAAAGCTAGACCATTCATTTCACTACAGCTTGCTGAAGCGAGATAAGTATCATACACTTATAGTGCTTTTTCAGTGGCACATCTTTCACATCAGGTTGTGTATATCTGGAAGTTTCGCATGAATTTTGTAGCTCTACTTGTGAGCACAGTAGATGCCTATCTTCTGTGTCGGTAACTGCTTTTGCTCAGCCACACTGCATAAAACAATCAAAAAAAAAAAAATAGGTCTTACCAATTTCCTCAGGAAGGTGTGTGAGAAGATTCTCTCCAAGCCCAAGGTGCGTTAGATTGGTAAGGTGACCAATTCCTCTTGGAAGGGTGGTCAACTGATTATTAGTCAGAACCAATTTCTAAGGAAAAAACACATTTTTAAAAGTTAACTTGTGCCTTAAAATAACAGCAAAAAACAAGATACATGGCTGATAACGTGGTGGGTTCTATCTCGAGCATTTGAAAATTTCTACATCCCAACATTTCAGAACTCTACGAGGCATCACTAAACATAAAAACGTAACAGTACATAATATTAAAACACACACCTTCCATCCTAAACATAAAAGTTTTCATGAATATGACTGAAACCACAGAAGCTATTCCCATTGTAGTATCGTACTCACGGTGCAACACAGTAAAACTCTTTAAAACTTGTTTGTTCAAAATCAGCTAATGAATCTGGGGAAGAAATAGTGGGGACAGATTGGGGAGGAAGTTGTGAAAGATTCTTAACTTTTGGTTCTATATCCATCCAGAATAGTTTGCTTCACCAAACTAGCTGTAATTAAAACAGTATGGTGTAAATAAAGGACATAAGATGTTTATCTCTGCCAATTATTGTTTCACCTGCAGATCCTTGAGGTAAGCTATTTCATTTGGCAAGGATTCCAGTTTGTTTTCCTCTAGATCCAACTCTCGGAGTTTCCTTAGATTTCCAATTCCATGGGGAAGCTTTTTTAGGAGATTGTTTGACAATATAAGAACCTTCAAAAAAAAAAAAAAAGAATTTCAGCAATGCAATAAGTAAACAAGGAGACAGGCTATATAATAATATAACAAGACAAGATTGTTTAAATTCTTAAGTAATGAAGTCCAAGATTAGTGTACAGACAAATTATGAACAAATTATTCCTTCTCTCCCTATGCCCTTTTGAGTAGGAGTAGCAGTAAGTGAATGTACAGATCAGAGCACCTAAGCAGAACACTGTGTAGATATCCATTGGCTTTCTAAAATGGTCTCCTACCACACACTCACCCCTACTAGAATATTATCTTCTCATGTTTCTCCTTCTTTCTAAATTGGATTATAAATATCCTACATTCAGCAAACGTAGCCTCATTTGCAATGTCAACTAACAGAGTTATTCATCGAGCCACAAGTTATACTAGTAAACCATTTAGCTTCAGACAAACCTAACAGTCCTTAGAAACAACCAAGCCTCATAATAACACAGCGAGCAGTAAGGTAATCACTGATTAAACAATGCTATTATCTAGTTATTTAACACAGCAGGTCAAAACAAAAGCGTGAAAGAGCAGAGGCTCATCCCTGCCAGGCTGGACAGTTTCAAATGCCAAGGTTCAACAATCTCACTTTCACTAGCTTTGTGGAGCCTGGAAACACTGAAGGCAGGAACAGAATAGAAAACAAGGATAAAATCAAAGTGAAAATGAAAATTAATAAAACCAAAAAATTTAGCATTGGCACAAGCAGTGTTACAGTGGCCTTCCTTTACGTGTTAAGATACACAACAGTAGGAATAATAACGCTCTAATCGCGTATCTACAAACAAAGGCAGGAACAGAAAATATTACCTACATGCAAGGCAGCTGACTTAGCACTGCTGTGGGAACCTTCACTTTTGTGTAAACACTGCCCAAATAGCTCTTTGTATTTGATTCTTTAATTACAGAGAAAGATAGCACTAATGGTTTTGTGGACTGCACAGCTCTCGAGCTTCTGCAGCTAGCAGACCACCCACAAATCCAGCTGTCAGAGATTACCAACTTCCCAGTCCAATCAGCCTGAGCCTTAACTTAAAGAAAACTGGGCTACTAAAGCACTATTGCTCTGCCATATCAACTTTACCTCAGACTAAACAAATGATTAATTATTCAGAGCAGCAACCACACTGAAAACTTGCAATTTCAAAAATAGTATTTGAAAAAGTACTTTAGCAGACTTTATCCATTGGCTCACAGAGGCTGTGAAGTCCCCTAATAAGATGTCAGAGCTGCCCCAACAAGCACCTCTATTCTTATGTCCCTCCAAGACTATTAAGTTTGACCATCTCTGCTGATGGTACCTTGAGAAACAGGTCTAGGGGACAAGACAGGTGTAGTTCATGATTTCCACCTACAGAGCTCTTACCCTTTCAGGGTTGAGGAGAATTCCCACCTGACTACTTAAAAGGTTCACAGGGCTATGTTTGAGCCACTTTTGACTGAAGACCATTTCAATATGTTTTTCTGACCCCCTCTGTTTCCATGCTGGTGTCTCCAAGAACTATACTCAGTTCAGAGCCATTTAATTTCCAGCAATAACTTTCTGTTGAAAAGTTTTCTTTCTATATAGTTAAAAATATGTATGCAATATCCCTTTGTGCACATTCATCCACAGTCTAAAGCACAACATTCAAAAAGCTAGTCACAACAACCAAAAACAGATCAAATAAACCTATTTAAATGCCATACCTACATGTATTCACTTGGCCTTATTTGACCCAAAATAACATTACTTATACCTGTAGTAGAAAACACTTATTTGCAGGGATTCAAGTAGCTGTTCATTTATATTCTTCTCACCTCAAGAGAAACAAGCCCAGACACATCCTCAGGGATTTTTGTGAGCTGGTTAGTTGCTAAGTTCAGTTCTACCATACTAGTCCAAGTTCCAAAGTCCAGCGGGAGAGAGGTCAGCTGATTGTCCTGTGATTTAACATATCAAACATTTAGGGTCTGCATTTGCAAGATGTCAGCAAGGCTTCTGAGAGATTAGACAAACGGCTTATAAAATACTTCACAACAAAATAGGAGATAATTAAATCAGAAGAATAAAAAGGTGAAACTACCCCCCCTTTTTAATAAAAAACTGCCCTCCAACGTCCCAGTAGTTAAAACATTTTTCCCTTTCATTGCTGTATACAACAGAGAGAAAAAAGGACAGAGAACTCACCATAACTTACAAAGTTGCTATCAGCAATGCTGAAATACTAAAAATATATGAAAAAAATGATAAAAAAAATCCAACACCACCTCTTCCAACCATTTAACAACAAAAAAAAAGTGAGGTCATTACAAAACTACAAAAGCAAAGATATTACTCAAGGCTCTGACTACGTGGCTGAGCGAGCTGGGACACAGGGAACAGCCAGCAGAGCTTCATAGCTCAGTCTGAAATCAACAGATACATGTGGTTTAGGGGAGGTGGGGAATAAAAAAAAAAAAAATAATGAAACAATGGAAATATACCTTAATGGCCCAGAGTAAAATCATCTGAAATTAATCTAAACATCCTACTACTCAAAATGCTCCTATGATTTAGATCAGACACTGTATATTCAAAAAACAAAGTCAAAGTCCTGGTAAACATGCAAAGTTACAGATGCATACGTGCTGCAAAAACTAGTAATAATGCAACTGAAAATACATGTGTGCCAACAGTTTTCTAAGATAGTTGCTGAGCTTAATTACTGCTGAAACTTTTTTTTTTTAATAATTTGTTTCAAGAACATAAACCCATTTATTGAAAAATATTATCTCTTTTCCCTGTTTCTCTTCGCTCTGTTCTCTACATGTTCATAGCACAGATTTAAAGGTCCTTTTTCCTGCATGCTCCAAACTCAGGTTTTAAAAGAACATATTTTAAAAACGTTACATAATTTTGTTTTAAATAAGTTGCAATACACGCTCACATCTTATTAGATGATTATTTGAAAACTTTGCAGCCACTTTGTTATTGTTCAGACTCCAGCAAATGTGACAAAAGATTAACTACCGAAATACAGCCGACTCAATAACATTTTGACAGTCCATTTTTAAACTAATCCAGAATGGTTTCAATGTCTAACAGCAGCAGTGCCCACTTGAGCACGATAAATTCATCCCTTAAATCGTTAGGCTTGCCAGAACTCAGGGAATAGGGAACAGTGCTCCTCATTGATTTTACAAACAGCAGCATGTTTCTGTGCCTCACCTTCATGTTCAGCTTACTTAATACTTTAGCTCTAGAGAAAATTCCAAAGGGGATTTTATTGATGCGGTTGTGCTCCATGTTGAGAGAGTAGATTGTGGAGAACTGGGACGGGCCACCCACAGGATAGGACTGGAAGCAGTTCCTGGCCAGCGTTAAACTAGTCAGTTTGACAAGGCTGGATAAAAGACCCTGCAGAGAGAAGAAAACCACCCGGGAACTTAGGACAGATTTATTTGAATACAGCTCTATTCCTTCAAGGGTCTACTTGGAAATGCTCCCCCCCAAAGCTTATCCCCCAAATACACGTTGCAACACACAGATCAGGGTTAGATTTGATAAAACTTCCATCAGCAGCAATCTCCCATCACAGCCATCACCCTTTACCTTATTTCCCCCATTTTCCTTATACACTGATATATACACAAAAGCAAAGACACCACCTTTGAAAGCACAAGTTTAGTAGGTTTTCCTTGGAAAGGAATTTTGCAATCACACCTTGCTACCTCTTGGGCACAGAAGCCCAAGAAGCGCAGCCAGCAGCATGCCCCCATCAGACGTCCTGGCTCTGGGGATGCACAGCCCATGGCACTGAGCCTCTCATCTCTTAGCTGTGACCTCTGCTCACAACTCAGACCAAAGAGGTACCAACAGCACACGCTGCTCTTCAAATGTGTATCGGATACCTCCTTTGGAAATTGCTTTCAAAATCCCTTTTTTTTTTCCTCCTATTTCCAAAATACTCCTAAATAGTTATTACTCCACCTTTCTTTTCATCTCTCTTCAGAGAAGAAAAAGGCCTGGAGGTAGCACTGGTTGCCCATTGAGTGCACAGCCCCACTGTACCCCTCCTCAGTTAAGCTGACTCCGAAATCTCAGCAGCACAGATCGTAGGGTTTACCCATTAGTTATGCACCAAGCACATTGCTGGTACCATGGGGATGAATAATGAGAGCTAAATTCCTGCTGAAAGTGTCACCCTTGCTTATTACCATGCCAACTTGAATTTAGCCCTATTTGCTTTAGCATTGCAGGAACTGGAGATTTGTGCGTGGCATTACGTACCATAAATAATGCAACATCTGCAATCAGGAAAGAGCCGTAACAAGATAATGATTCCGACCGTACCTCTAGTGTCAGTGTTTCTGGATTGCACTTACAGTGCTACACACACTGTAAAAACTTTAAGATGGTTTTGCTGCTTTCACCAGTAAAGCTTTGGTCAGTTTTCTCTTCTAGACTCTTTATTAACATTGTTGTAAGTAAAACAGGATTAAATAGGGAATAGTCTAGAAGTCATGGCTAAAACTTTTAAGCACCAAAATACAATTCTGGGGGCATCTCAGTAAGCATCAATAAAGCAGGTTTCCCCTAAAGACAAAATAATGGATCTATAAATCAGTATTAGTCATTAAAACCTAATAATTTACTAATACAACCTCTGATTGGGAAATACTGCTTCTAGCTATACTTTACTTAACCGATATTCTTTGTCCTAGGGTTAGGCAGTCCCTGAGCTCTGTTACAGAAACACTTTATGGCTTCAAATGGATCTTGGCATTTCCTAAAGCCAATTTTTCAACTCTGCATCTATACAAAAAATATTAAAAATGTTAGCTAATACACTCTAATAGCCTAGAGTAATTAAACACATTTGAAGGGAAGCAAGAGAGCTTTGGCAGCACAAAAAGAACAATGCTCTTATGTCTGTGAAAACTGTGGCAGTGCTGCCTTCTCCCAGCCCATCCTTTTAAGATAAAATATTTATTAGGCGTTGTGTCAGCAGCCTCAGCTATGTTTTGAAATTCCAAAGTTTCTTCAGCAAATACAGTTCTTTGTATTATAGCAAGGAACGCTTTACTTTAAGCTGATTACAGTATAAATTATACAATTCTGCAAGGTAGCTGCTTAGGTGTTAAAAAATTATTGGCAAATACGTGAAGAAGTCAGCGTGGTCTCAAATAGTTTTGTATTAGGACTGAACATATTTCAAAAACAAGCAATCATCTTCACATTATCTTTTTGTAATTACACTTTAATACACTGCAATATTTTATAATATGTCTGGGTGGGAAGAGCTAGCTTAGTCCTCATTTTAAAAGCAGCCTGGTGGCTTTCACTCAGTGGCATTTCCTTAAATGATAGCTTTATCCAAACATTTATTAAATTCTGGGTCTTCAGTCTATCATTTCTGAGTTTAAAAATTTATCTGACAGAAAAAGGTTGTGACATTTTGTTACTACGAATACTTTGCCTAATTCCAAATTTAACTGTAAATGTATTTATTTTTTTCTTGTATGTATAGTTTTTATATACCTCTTTGATGCTAGTGATTTATAGAAATCTCTTTTTTCAGCTTAGGAAAGCAGTCTGGACCACCATTAAAACAGAAGAGAATATAAACTCTATGCTTTGTCTCACAGCTTTAATCTCCAAACAGTTCTAAATCAATGGAAGAAACATCCAAAATAAGAATAAATCATATCAGATTTTTTTTTCTGTTGTCCAAGCAATTCTGCCCAGGCACTAATGCTTCCATTCAAACACTTCCTCTAAATGTTTACTAGCACCAAATGCATGCAGTCGAGCATCTTACGATCTGCTGACCTGATAAATCAGTCTCAAGAAATTATGAAAAGGAAAAAAATATCTGGATGAAAAGGTATAACCCAGCAGTATAAATAGTTTCAAAGTATGCAGACACCAAAACTGTATTGAAAAAATGGTCTGTAACTACCTACCACACCTATCCAGGACTGTGAAACTGAAGGTTAATGAGGCGAGTTTCAGGGAATTTCTGAGAAGGAGTACAGACAAATATAAAGATGCACTGGGGACTGGGACTTGTGTCTCCACCTCAGCGTTAACAAAGCACTCCATTCAGGAAATGTGTTGCCTGAAGAGACTGAAAAGGTGACTCCAGAACTTCTAACAATGAACTTTTTCTTTGCTCCCACACTAAGCTTGAAGCAAGAGACCAGGGTAAAACAACCAAGTGCAATGACTATGAAAAGCATGAAAACTGATTCTCCTCCCTTGTCTGTGATGCTTGCAGAGTTGCTGGAAACTGAAACATTATGGAAATTTTTATTTTTTTGTGACTTACGAAAGGTGCATCAATGAGTTGCTGGATGCTACCCCATCAGTGCCAACAGCATATGGTTCTCCATGTTAAAATGAGAATGCTAAAGCCAAGTAAGTAGCTGCAAGCACACTTTATTCACTCTCTTAAAGGTCATTCTTGCCTCAATTAGGGATAGTTACCCTTTATTTCTACTTCCACTTCTTCCACGAAACATCTCTTATACAGCTCAAATGATGGGAACCACACGTACTACTCCTACTTCTGACAGAAGCTGCGTGACGTAGGCATATCTAACTACTATAGAACTTGTACAGAATTGCAATATTTCACGTTACGCGTGTAGATTAAAACAAAGGGTATTCCTCAGAGTCGCGAGACAAAATGAAGTTATTTGACGTGTTCCAAATCCTCTACAAAACAAAGACGCCTTACAACACATTCCCTCCCAAACCCACTCCCCTGTAACTCTCACCTCTGGTAAAGTAGAAATGTTGTTGTTCTCCAGATTCAGCTCATCGAGTTCACTGCATTTTGCTAAAGACTTCGGAATTGCTGACAGCCTGTTGTACCTCAGGCCAAGACGACTTAGACTAGAAAGATTTCCTAGAGGGAGGAAACAGTTATTAATACATCATTATATTAACACCAAGGAACAGAAAATGGTTTGACTTCTGATTCTTCTGTAGTCTCATACTCCACACTTCAAACTTTTCATAGGGTGAAAAGGAGCTGTCATCCCCAAACAGGACATTCATAGCTTACCGTGCTTTCCAATGCTGATACCAACAATGCAGGAGAAGTAATAGTACATGCCTTGTGTTATTCTTAACCTGTACATGATACTGTAAGCAAGGAAAAGGAAAGCCTGCATCCTACTGGAGAAGTGTCCTATCCTGATCTTTCTACCAAAGAACTCTGTCGTTTTCAATATCCCCAAAACAACTTTTGTTTTTCAAAAAAAAGGAATTTACACATAGCATCACTGAATGCCATGACTCATATTACCAGAACTTGGGCATACTTCACACGGCTTCGGTTTTGGCAAAACAATTTCCTCTACAGGGGGTGAGGGGGGTGGGGGAAAACCACACAACACCAAGGCTCTACTATCCTCCAAAAGCAACACAGTCCTTAAGAAGTGATGACGGAAAAAAAGAATCTTCCAAGTTTTTCAAATGATACTGAGGGAAAAGTCTGGGAGAAGTCTGCAAAAATCTGGACAATAGTGCTTTAAAAATATTTCTGAATATTGCCAGGCTGACAGTCCCTGCTGATCTGTATTTCTGTCCAGAGAAAAAACCTTGAGAAGCTTGCATCTTGAAAATTTCCTTTGTGAAGATCCCTTTAGCCCTCACCTTTGACAGCGAACAAGCACTCAAGGCCAAAATCAAGTGCTTAAGGATGTCTTTGACCTACACAGTCCTGGGGCATTTGGTACTCTCCTGCAAGTAATAAGGCGCAAAACTTCTCTAAAAAATCAACTGGCAAATAGTATGAAGAACGGTGCAAAGCCTTCTCATCCATGTGTTTAGAAAGCACGTTTGTGCACGTGTATGTTCATAAGCTTCTGCTACTGAAACAAATTCACACACTTAGTCCTTGCAAAACGTTCACTATTTCATATTATTTTACATTTTTACAGCCACTTGTGCGACAACTTACGTCTTCTGCATATTGAAGTACCAGAAAGATACATGATAAAAGGAAGAGAAGATTCAATAGTAGCAAGAACAACCAAAAATTTTTTAAAAATACAAATAAAAAATGAAGGGAGCCTTATATGTATAGTCTGAGCAATTCCTCATTCACTGAAGGATATATCAATGTCTATACATATGAACTTCTACAAAGGTGATGGGAACACAGCAAATGAAGAAGCAAATTAGTGTATGAAATGCACTAGACAGACAAAAAGTCTGAGCAAAGGAAATGGCAAAATACCTCTTTCTTGAAGTACTCTGGACTGGTGAAAATATACGGTAAAAATTGACCCTAAATCACGGAGTGGTTAGACTGGTAGTGTACCTAATAAAAACTGAGAACTGGAAATGCTGAATGATTCACTGCAGTTACTAAAAAGGAGATTCGTAAGAACAGTGAGAGGCAAAAAAGTCCAAAAAAGCCTCCCATAGAAAAAAATTTCCAGGTCTTACAAAGCAAGAAAGAAAAGATGACAAATTTTCGGTGTGTATCTAGTGCCTAGCTAACGAGCTTAGCAACAAATTCCACTTGGTATTGTCAAAAACTAAACAGAAGTTTAAACAACAGGTAGCCACCTGGAGCTGCTTAACTAACATCATCTCCCACTGGGATTTTTATTTATAAGTGCTTTCTTTCTGAGCAAGTCTACAGTTTACTTTGATGGAAGCAGCAAAATAAGTCTTCCCTTAACCAAAAAAGGCATTTGAAACCTGGGGCTATCGATATTGCTCTCTGATGCACAAGTCGTCACATTTTGGTTTGAAATCCTACAGTACATATCCACACTAAGCAGAATACGTAAGACCTGCTTTCAACCAACCTACAATCCACTAGCACCAAGATGCACATTCAAAGCAGCTATTTCATGCCATATTCAGCAAGATCTGTCCATACAGGACACTGGCCTGGCTCCACAAGACGCACATCCTATCGCAAAGCACCACAATCATCAGGATTGGCTGCTCTACAATGAACGAAGCACACCCTGACTGTGTTCCTCTGAATTACTATTTAACACTTCACTTACAAAACAAGCGATCAACTTTACACAACATAAAGATGCCAATTTATTTTTTTTTGCTACTTAAACCTTGAGCTGGACGCTGATCTGGATTTTTCGGGCACTCTGAAGGAGAACAAAGAGGGCCTGGCTCGAGCAGCCAGCGTGATGCCAACTGTTGCTTAGCAATACGACGTCGCTGCGCCGAGTCCAGATTGCGAGCACAGGTTGGATGGCTGTGGCTCCATTCCTACCAGCAACGTGGCATTTGAGAAAAACAACACAAGGCAGCCGTTAGAGAGAGTCAAATTGTGCCTTAATTTTCCAAGAGAGAACGATACCCATGGGCTGTCTTCATAGCGTTGTCAGAAGGGAGACATAAGTAGCAGCTCTCAATGCAATTTTTATCATAAATAGCATTTCTCAATAAACTTGTTTTCTCTTCTCCAGAAATCTTTCTCCTCCACGGGAAAGGCATACCACAAGGAAAAAAAGAATACGCATCCATCAGCCCTCAACTTGCACGCTGTCAGGCCAAATCTACTGAGCCAGAAGTAAGGCGCGGATGGTACCAGCCGATCGCCATCAGTTGGGGCAGCCAGACAATCAGGAGCATCTGCGGCTGTGCTTTTGTCACCAAAACCATACCTCTGCGGTTCCTCTCCAGCAGCCCCTTGCAGGCAGTGACTCAGAAGACGCAGCACTGGATGCTCGCGAAGGCAACAGTTTGATAACCACAACTGAAAAGCAGCTACTGGCAGAAAAAGCAGCAACTAGAAACCCTTCCAAGAGTTTTTCTTAGGAAGCCCATTCCAAAAAAAGAGCTTGTAAACTCAATCACCCTGTTCAGAGGTAATTCTCCCTGTCATACTAAAGCCAGCCTAAGCCCTGAACTCACGCCAGGCACAAGGAAGTCACTGCACAATTGTCTTAGCTCAACTATTTGCATGAACAGTCACTGTTAAGAGTCACTTTTCACACAGCCACCTTTGTAGCAATTGCTTCAGATGTATTTTGTTACAGGCAAGAGGTACTGACACCCAGCAGCAGGCTTCACCTTGCCCAGTGTGACACCCATCCCACAGCGCTCAGTCCTGAAGCGCCCTGAGCACACAACTCCCAGTCACCTCACTGAGGAGAATAGGGGTCTCTAAATTTGCACAGAAATTAATTCAAAGTCCCTTGGAAGCAGGTAAATCCAAAACTATTAAATTAAATCCTACTGCTACAAATAGGACTCTAGTTTAAATTAAAATCTTTATTAAAGATACCTCACAAATGTTAAAGGAAAAAACTCAGTGCAAGCTAATCCCCAAAAGAAGGGAAGACTGAAATAAAGCGGAAAACCACGCTCACCTAAACATGCCTTCTAGAAAGACCACCTGAAGCAGTTCTCTAATTAGGAGCAACATCTCTTCCTTGAGTATTTCAAAATCAAGAGAAACGGGACCTAAAGCATTAAATAGTATAAAGAAATCCAAATTCCTATTTCAAAGTCTTACCAGCACCATCTAAAGGGGGTGACAAATGCTCTTTTTTTCTGAGATTCATCACACCTCTTTCTCTCCCTTCCTCAGTTAAAATAATCCCTCAAATTCCCTATCCCTTGATGAAGGGTCATTACTTTGTGCAAAATATTACTGTATCATTACTAAAACATGGAGCAATTAGCCTGATTTATGCAACTTAGTTCATCAAGCTACTTTGCCAGTTGCTTTTTCCTAAAAATACCAGAAACTTACTGATCAACTTAAAATCTGTTTGCTAGAGAAAATCCTATTGCAGATAGCACTGACACACAAATTTAACTAAAAGAGCTGCACACATCAAAAACCCATCCCTTAAAGATTGTGATAATAAGTATACATGAACTTCGGCATGGAACAGATAATCACAAGACTGAACTACAAACATGGCTCACGAGTGTTTTTGATGATCTAACTTTGATAAATATTCTTAGATTTCGATTTGACTAAACTCTGCATGCCTTAAGTAGCAGCCTAAGAACTTATTTTACATTACCACCGTATGATTTCATACAGCTCAGCTCACTTAAATCAGTAAGGAATTTTCTTCTACGGGAGATAAATTATTTCACCCGCAAAAGGGACCAGATGTCATTGATTAGCCTTAAAACACCGCATATCCTTCATGCTGTATAAAATAACAAAGATGACAGTATGGAAGAAAAAGCCACAAGAGGTTCAGTAAGTATGTTAAAAAATAATTATAAAATCCCAAGTAGGTAGGACCAAGGGCCTAAAGAGTTTAAAACTTTAAAGGAGAGACTAGGCAAGCTAGAGGTGGCCAACTATGGAGAGAAATTAAACACTGTTCAAGCATTTCAGGCTCATAGCCTAAAATAGCCATAAGGCAAGCTAGAAGATGCCTATAGCACACTTTGTGCTTAGTATGCATTACTTTTTCCAGATGTCAGCCATACTCCATGACAACTGTTGAACAGTTTCACAGACTTTTTAGGTGAAAGGAGCTGTTGACATGTTGACACCACTGTCACTGACAGTCTCACCTCTTGTCAGAAAGGCAAACATTTCCCCTGATAGGTGGGGAGCAAAATGAAAGGCGTTAGATAAACTATTTTGATCTTCACTTGCACTCCACAAGCACAACGTGCCTACAGACATCCAGCACTGCTAGAGTGAGAAGCCACTGGCAAGGCAAGACGTCCTGAACTTGATCTCAGCAAGCATGCTGAAGTGGAAAGCAGAACAAAATCCTCGGAACAAATTCAAGACCAAAATCATTGCAGAATGCATGTGTGAAAGACGCAAGATACTGGCAAAAACTAAGTGGCAGAGGCTAAAGTATCTGACGTGTACTATGCACAACACCTGTATAAGGCAAGAGAGCACGAACAAGAGCGACATGTTTCTGAAACTGTCTTTAAGCCATGAAAATTCAACTTCCTTTAACATGCGTTCATCAAAATGCACTTAGCTAAGAGACCTGCTTGCCTTGATTCCTTTGAATCACTCTTCCTTCCTGCCTGCTTCTTACATATAAGATGATGGGCTTTTTCTTCCTACGGTATACAAATCACTCTGAAAATGCTGAGCTGCAGTTCTAACGCATCTCTCCATACCGGTCTCTGCATCTCATTACCGTGTGCTGGTATGCACGTTCGCTAAAATAAACAGTCCCCATCCTGGTCTCACCAGGAAGAATATCCAACCAAAATACAAAATAAGAAGTGTTTTCATAAATACAGGTCAAATCAATAAACTCAGAACTAATAAGCCAATAGAAGCAAGCCTTATTTTTACAGCAGAATACATGTGTATCGAATTATATACCAGGCTTGCACTGAAGATTATTTACTGAAACAAAAACAGGAATTATAATCAGCTGAAAATGATACGAAAATGATACAAAAACACTTGACTGCAACAGTCAAAAGCAACAGTCGGGACTTGCTTTCGATTATCAGTGAAGTTGTTGTATGAAATATGAATTGAGAAAAATGTAACACAAAGCAACTGAAATTTATTTTACTATTTTTTTCTTTGGCAATCTTACTTCCCTTTTCAAGTGAGCATTAAAAACATTTATATAGGCATTAATTTTACAAAAAGGTTAACCACCAAGAACAATGTACACCTAACTCACAAATATCTTCTCTCCGGAAAAAAAAGCCCAACAGCCAACGCCAAGAGAAGCAGCTAAGGAAAGGGAAAGCACACCCTGAAACTTCCCCTGGAGCCCAGGGAAGATTCAACAACGTGTAGCTCACAAACTTCCTGGAGTTAGCAGCAACTGATGCAGTTTTCTTCTTCGGAACTGTCATGCTGCCCTGGGAGCCCGCGAGCTTTCCTCATCCTCAACAAGCTGTGCAAACACTGACACCTAAGCGTTACCTACCCATCACAGTAAGGGCAAGCTGCTTTTAATCCTTTGGGGGCTGGCAACTCACAGCTTTGCTCCATACCCTCCAGTTCAGCCCCCAGGAGGCAGTGATCAGGCACTTCCCACTTCCCACCTCCATGCCACACAAGATTTTGGGACAGTTTCACTGCTTTGTTTTTACTAACTCTAGAAATGAAGACAACAAGAAGCTTCATCCCCTTTATGAGAACACCTTGAAAACCAACAATGGTTTGTAATAACCTGAAAACTGAAAGAGAAGAGTGGGAGCCGCTGCTTTCGAGGAGGTAGAGAAAAGGCAAGCTTATTGTGATTGCCAAATACGAACAGAATCTAATTTAAATGCTCCATTAACAGCACAGTCCAAGAACAATAAGCACTGACCAGATTGCTCTCTCCTTTTGAGACTGGAAATGGGCTTCACCCTGAAAGCTTTGCACGCTCGTAGGCCCTGCCTAACCAAAGCACTACGTGTACGTGCTTCAATGTTCAGGACATGAAGATTGCCATCCAAGCTGGTGCCCACCTTCTGCTCCACCAGGAGGGCAAGAAATAGAAGCAATCAGCTGCGTGGTTCCTGAGCAGCAGCCCTGCCACCAAGGGCTGGCGGTGCTCGCCTGCTTCTCATTAAGAGCAGAAGTTTCAGACTGAGACTTCTCCAGCTTTTGCTAAGCCTGCTGTACTTAAAGAAAATAAAGAAAGAAATAAATTTAAAGTAGTTTCACTTGTCTAGGGAAATATGTTTATGAGGAATTCTGGGGACCTAAAGGTGTCAGCAACACGTCGTATGACCCGAGCTGTGTGAGCTGTGCAGCTCCGTCCCCAGGTTTTATCAACCACGTGCACAAAAGCAGAGCAGTGCTCCGAAGGTAACGCAGCTCAAAGCATGGTTTGTAGCTCGATGTCAACAACAGCAGCAAAGCTTCTCCCCAGAGCATTTGCTTTCGTGAACGTTGTGATTTCAGCTCTGAGCTCTTCTGTCGTAGCGAAGGGCACGAATTCTAGGCTTTGAATATGCCTCTCCTTCTCCTAACCATATTTCAGGAACGGTGCCATGTCAGACACTGGGAAGTGTATCCAGTGACAGAATTTTTTGTGCTTTTAAAGCATCATTTTGGATCATTTACAACTGACTATTCTTTTTCGTATTAAAATGTCTGTTGCCTTAAATGTCTATGAACATGCCACATTTGACTATAATCAAGCTGCACACGTAAACACACAGAAGTGGAAAATTACAAAACAGTTGAAGAATCTGGTTCTTTAACAGCAGAAATTCAACAGAAACAAAATTACATTCTCAAACAAGCATTTCTGAGCTTTTAAACAAGAAATTGCAAACATTTATAGGGAATGCTCTAATAGAGTCTCCAAAAAGAGCGAACACTCACAACGCAGTATGTGCAGCACATTTTCTAAGCTAGTTTAAGCCAGTGGCCACCTAACAGAAACACTTTCTTCCAGCCCAAATTTGCTATCTCAAAAGTCCAATTATTAATTTAGATAATTTACCTCCTTGTATATATGCTTTGGATAATCCCTCTTCTTAGTGTACCAGGTACTAATACAGAGATAAATCCCTGAAAATAAAATTAGATCTTAATTTCTCTGCCACACTACTCCCCAGAAAACACCCAGGGCAGGAGGGCAATCTCCAATTAAAGCACCGGAGAAGCTAATATCCCACTACGATTTTGATTCTAGGACTTGAAACTCTTGGAATGTGCTAAGCTGTTCCACAAAGCTCATTTTTCTTCCAGGAAGTGACCTAATATACAAAGTACTTTACAATTTTCAATCAACAGAGATACAGATATGAATGTATTAAGCCAATATCTGCAAAGCAAGACATGAGGTCACTTCCTGACAACTAATATCTAAAATTGACATTTGCTACTGCAAGAAGGCGTGCTTTTAAAGTGTTAGCTGAAAAGAACTTTGTATTTTTACAGAGTGGATATATTGGCTCTGCTACCTCTGTAATCACTGCTGATGCATAATCCCCTCCCGGCCACTCCCCTGCGTGTCACCCTTCGGCGTCCCTGCCTTCCAACGCCGCCTCGGTTCAGGAGGTACTGCTAGCTAGAAAAACAGCTTTTTATGATGATTAACTTTTTTTTTTTTTTTGGCATGTCCAGGAATCTTTCTGTGGTAAAACCAAAACTTGGTTAGATAGAGCAGCAGTAAACGTAAGCATTTCCCAAGTTTGTTTTTCACCTTCTTTTCTGTTGGGGGTGTCTGTTTAGGGGGAGAAGGAGAAGTAGAAAACGAAAGGGGCTGCTGGTTTTTCAAAGCAGCTTGACAAAAACATCCCTCACGAGCAAAACCAGGCCTCCATCAAATGGGTGGCAGTGGGGGAGGAGGGGACAGATCTGGCAGTAATGGAAAGTCTCTTCCACAACAGGAGGCTCGTAGCGTATTAAATATTTATAACGAGCAAATGTGTTTGGTCTTTTCTGTACCAAGCGTGTGACCCCCACGCTGCTTTGAGTAAGTTAGGGAAGCACTGACAGTGTTTTATATACCAAATATGCCAAAACCCGGCAGAGGGAAGGTGCTGCAAGACATGCCAGCTATGCCCAGCGCCAGGCAGGTATCGGCGGGCGAGGGAAGAAGCAGGAACTGGCGAGAGCGGCCGAGAGGCTGGGCAGGGCGTCCTGCAGCCCAACCCCTGCGTCTCGGGGCCAGGAGACGTCCTCGGTGTTTTTCTCAGTACTCAAATTCTCTCGCTGAACAATCCTAACCGCAAAGTAAGCTGTAATCTAAAAATCAAGCCACAACTTGCTTTAATGTTGAACCAAAACTGTGATGACTAAGAAACAAAGCCAATGCTGCTGAACTGGCTGCGACTGCCTTTTCTGTAACATGCATAAATGTAGGTTGATCATTATCATTTAAGTTGGAGCTCAACTTTTTTGCCTTAAGTTTCCAGTTCTGGCCATTTGTGAGCTACACAAATTTGTGATGTTCAGTTTTCACTTAAATACAGTGCTCAGCTACTAGACACGTTCATCATTACAAACAAGAGGGATTTTCCAGTGGTGCAAAAGCTTAACCAGTGCGAAGTTAAAGGCAGGAGAGTGCGCTGTAATTATTCATCTGTCTTTGGTGGTTTGCTGAGCTACACAGCACTGATGTTCAGCTCCGATAAGCAGTGTAAAGAGACATCTGTGTGCATTTAAAAATAAATGACTTCAAAACACTATAAAAACAATGCAATGGGAAAACAAAACAAAGAAAACACGCAGAAATCCAGTTTGACCAGGTAGAAGCTCAATGCAAGCAACCTACGTTTACAGTAACTTCCTAGAGAAATAGAAGAGTCCAAACTCTCTTGATTGCACAGTCAGCAATCTCCTACCTATCACGAACGGCTTAACAGCTTAAGTAACTCAGCGCCTCTCACACCCAAGGACCTCTCCTTGTACAGCAAGGAAGCTCAGTGACTGCCAACCACCAGACAATTTGGTACATCTTTGGCACCATCCAGCACAATGGAAGCCACCAACTTGCCTGAAGACTTTTTTCCCATAATTAACAGCTTATCCAGAGAACTCTCTTCCTAAATATGAAATTTACAGTACATGTAAATTTTATTTAAAACAGTTTGCAGTAAGATTTACAAAACAGCTATAGAAATAAAGGCTGTGCTTACAAACTGTGTAAGTTAGATGCAAATTCCAGATGGAAAAAGATCTCTAGAGTTTAAAAATATCATCAAACCAGGAAGGAAATTTAGCTAGAGTGGATGGTTCATCAATGTAATCTCCGCTCAGGTCAAACTTTCTAATCAAAAAAGCCACAGCAACTACACACAACAATTTACTGCTAAAAGAAAAGCTGGAGTGTTTTTAAGTGGTTCTTCACTCTTCTGCTCATTCACTTCACTACACATTAAAGAACATTAAACATTGGCTAAGTGATAACGTATATTCTTTTGAGTATGTTGTGGTGACAAAGAAGGGCTTAAAATCATGATGGCCTTGTTTTTTTGTCTTTTTAAAATCACAGCATGCATCTTTTTCTGCCATCTGTTTAAGACAGATTAAATTAGAGAATCTCCTGCATGAGATTCTGGAACTGACCAAAAAGCCTCCCAGCCTCAGTCACAAACCCTCTGTATTTTATTGCATTACAGCATAATTGCTTTGTTGATTTGAGAAGTTCTTATAAAAGAAATCTTTTTTAATTTTCTACCCAGAAGCATAAAGCAAACAGAATTCATTGAAAACATTTACCTTTTTGATTTTCTTTTAGCCAAAGGTGTTAGTTAAAACTATCCGTCAAAGTATTTATCTTCAGCTAATGCTCTTTTAGCTTTTTGTTCCTTTACGTACTTAATTTCATTACAGAATGGACAAACAAGCTGCAAATACTTCATCATGCTCACAGAGCACCTTAAATCAGGGTTAGAAGTGAAGGATTTTTTTCTGTATAAAACTCTCCTTCTTCTGTGCAATGCTGCACAGACTCCGTGCCACAGCTAATTTAACAACATTAATTCCAAAAACTAGAAACTACATTTAAAGTAAGACGCACACGTTGCTTCTAATCCCAATGGTGAAGTTGCCTTGAGCAGAACACCAGTCATTCTACAGCTGCCAACCAAGCACTTAGTCTTAAATTCCCACCTCTTACTGAACATTTTGAAATAGCGATTTATTTTCTCTTCCCCAGCCTCCTTACATACCTATGGTTTCTGGCAAGTCCAAAAGCTCATTGTGCTGCAAGTCAAGGTTGGTGATCTGTGTGCAACTTCCAATCTCTTCTGGAAGGTGTTCAAGCTGATTGTGCGCTACATCCAGCGTTATGAGGTTACACAGCTCACCTAGAAGCACACAAGAGAATCAAAACATGAAGTTATTTAATGTACAGGTCTGGAGAGATTTTTCTTGATGATCTAAAATATATATATATTACTACCATAAAATTATGAATATAAACTAAGGCCTTAGGTAATTTTATCAGTGAGATCTAAAATCTGATTGACATTTTTTTAAAAAAACTTGGATAAAGCTTTTTATAGATTCTCTAAAGAAATCTTATTTATCGATTTTCTTCTAACACTTCAAGCTGTGGAATATGAGGAGCACAAAATCCATTCCTCACACTTGTTTCATGCTGCCCAGAAGTTTAAAATCTGATGGAGTAAGTGGATTGTATTGAATTATGAGAAACCAAATCTGCTTTTATAGCATAAATTATGTTCAGACACAAAATGAATGCGTAAGAGACATCAAAATTATTTGGCTGACACCCTACAAAATTCATCCAAAGTCCTGAATGCTATTTTTAATCATTTCAGTCATCAAGAAAAGGCAACATATCATAAGATGACTGTAGAAACTACTTATACAGATTATGATATAATATATATATGTAAACACAGGTATAGCCAATAAAAGTTTGAAATAAAAGACTTATCTGTTAAGCCTTAAAAGGGATAAAAGGATTGTACTTGCTTAGAGCTAAGAGCAGCTTTACTGCTGCTGTTTCACTCCTGACTCGTACGTACCAACTGAAGAGCACAACGAGGCACAGCTCTCTCTGTACAGCAGTTTCACCTCTTTGAACAGCAAACACTGCATTCTGAGCAACAGGTCATTGGGTTTGTTGGAGAAAGTGTGTGTGCATGCCCAAACGCAGGTACCAGGTACATGTGTTCATATTTTTTGGATCTAATGGAGGTGAAATTAATGCAAAGGATTTGAACAGCTTCAACTCTATCCAGTAAAGGTCACTGTATTCGTGTATCAGAGCATCACTGAGTGAGTAACAAATTTGGAAAAGAAGCAAATTCCTTTTGAGGGGTGACTGTCTATTTTTAAGCTTCAGTATTGTATCTTTGACGTGATCCTTTAGGGATTTTCCCACAGGCCTGGCCTGGGCAAGTTCTGATGCGTAGACTGTCTACATATTACATCACCAGGGGATCACAAATCACAATTTATTAAACTGTAATACATTAATGAACTCAAGACTCTGTATCTGAGCTGCAGGTAGCACAAACTCTTATTAAGGATCAGAAAACAGTTGTGAAAAAACAGCCAACAAAAAAGTTTATGCAAAAGTGACCCAATTTTCTGCATGTATTGACCCAAATTGGGATGCTTTTCCTTGAAAATAGGCACATGAAAATGTAATGCTTAAGCACCACCTCCATGACTGTGTGTGCTCGCTTCTCAAGTCAGCATTCAAGTGTATTTCAGGCAACCACAGAGTCAATATCCAATCGTGTTTCATCAACCACACGATTCAATGCCATTAATAGGCAGAAGAAAGCAAACTTAAGGAGAAGGCTGAGCAAGAGTTGATGTTCTGTGATAGAAGCATCTGCTTGATATTCATGAAAACAAGTGGGCAAAGTGTAGAAGGCAGTAGAAAGAGAAAAAGCTAGAGGAAGACTTTATTCTCCCTTCAAACAAACCAAAAAGAACCCTGTGTTATCTTTAATAAGAAAACCCAAGAATTTTGATCGCACTTTCGGTCAGCATTTTTCACCTCCCGACTACAGAAGTTCAACCCTGACAATCTTGTTTGCATTTGTTTTCCCTGCACACCTAAACCAATGATGTCAAACTCAATGTGGCACAAATTTCATTTCATCACGTTGATTTCTCATTTACTTGACTCTTCCCACTCTACATCTGCTGGAGTTGAGGAGAGAGTTGGATTTCTGCAGTACCATTTGCTGCGTTTCCCTTTTGCACCTGCTGAAAACTTTGACAACAGCAAGATACGTGTTGCCACAAACATCTCGGAGCTAATTCTGGGAAGAAGATAAAAAAAAAGAGAAGCTCAGGTTTATGTAGCCAGTCAAGCTAAAGTTAAAGCCCTATCCTGAAGTGCAGGGACTTGAGGAAAACAATTTTAAGTGATACTTCTCGGTATCTATTATTCAGGTTTTAGTTCGCATTGCTCTGTAAGGAATCTTGCTCTTGGATGTAATAATACTTGTGGTCTGACAGCAGCTCACCAAAACGTCCTTCCTAGCCTAAAGGCAGAAGGAGAGGGGAGGGGAAGTGAAATTCTTTCAATACTTCAACGTGGATTGCCGAGACACAACACCAAGACCCTGCAAGTCACCAGAAAACACGCAAGGTACATTTATCCTGCTGTTCTCCAGGACAAAGAAAAAATTCTTCCATCAGATGACTTCTTGTAGCAAAGGGAGAAACGTTTGGGTAACGCAGTGGGGGCTCACCACCAGGCACAAAGAGGAAGCCCAGTGGGGCTGCGATGCTTCCCATGGGATGCAAGGAGGAGACCCGGGGGACTGCAAGCATTACCATGGGATCTTCAGGGAGGGAAAACAGAGGAATCAGCGTGGTTTGGGAAGAATAAGCATAGGAAGAGAGGAATAGGGAATCCAAGGGGTCCAGTACTTCATAAAGCAATGCTGGCCAGGCCCTGTGTCAGATGAGGCCAACCTTGCTCATCAGGCTCAGCTTCTAACGCCTCCTGGGCATGGGGCCCACGGCCTGCATGTGCTGAGGGGCAAGCGCCAACACAGCCCAGCCTCTGCATGCGAAAGCAGGGGCTGTCAAAAATCAAAAAGAGTCTTCCAAATGGAAAAATTTGCACAGGTACAAGAAGAAAAATGGCTAACAAGTGAGGAACTCACAGTGTTGTTCATACTGAAGACCACCCCAGCTAGAAATGTGCTGCTCACAGCTGGAGATAAGCCTCACCCGGCCAGCAGGATCACTTCACCAAGGAAGGTCAGACACCAGGGACCGCTGGAGAAAGGCAGGGAGTACTTCAGGGAAAAGCTAATGACAGGAAAAATGAACGGAGCCATTTCACCACAAGTAATGGCCAAAATTTTCATCTAAAGGTAGTGAGGAAAGAATTCTCTACAGACTGCTCGCAACGGCACTGCAGAGATGGGCAACCTCATCACAACCAGAAATCAAACCAGGAAAGTCTGTAGGGTTGGAGGTGGATTTATTTTATTATTTTTTTAAAACACTATTGCTCTGCAAGCTACACATAAAAGGCTATTGAAACCCAACGTCTGCCAAGACAGCAGGCAGAAATTGCATGTACTAGCAGGTTTGGTAATAAGAAATTTTGAAGTAGAAGTAATGTCCATATGAAACACATAAAACAGCTTCTCCATAAACAGAAGGCTTAATTATGTAGTGTTTTTTTTTTAAATCTTATAATTCAGAAGCGTCTACAAAACAAAAATTTCAGACAATTCACATTTACTTTTCAGAGAAAATAGGTCTTGAAGATGCCCAACTACTTTCTAGTTAAAAACACCGCTAAAAATACAGCAAAGTACGCTACTCAAAACAAAAATAGTGAGAGGAACAATCACCTGACTGCTGTTGAGAGGTACACAGAGAGTAAATGGTATGGTATGACAAAGCTAAATGTGCGTGCTGGAAAAACCCAGGGTTACGAGGAGCCCGGTGCCTTCCACACGCTGCGGCAGAATTGCAGCCCCATTACACGGCCAACCTGGAAAGCCTGTCATGACAAGAGGGCCAAGCTACGTGCCCTGACTTACGTAACTGAAAATTCCTCTTGGCCATTTAAAAACAGCACACAGCTGCATTAAAACAATAGAAGAGGCTTCCCAAATTCACAGTAGCATAGGGAGATAGCGCAGGTCGGTATCAAAAGGGCTGAGGTGTCTCCCACCACAAATTCCCTCGGTGGGCGACTCTCTTGGATGGCAAGGAGAATTGGCACTATAACCTGTCTTCCTCCGGATTAACTCGATGCCTGCCCATGCTTAAGCAGATTGAAAATTGTGAAATCCTTCACAAGATGATAAATCCTGGGCCAGATGACACAGCAGGAGGATCAAGACTCCTACAGAAAGCGCGAGGAAGAGGAGAATGCAAACAGAAGTGGAACCTGACTCCAGTGCGTCAGCGCTCTGGTTGTGATCTAATTTGTTAAGAACAATTATTCCAAATCAGCAACGCTGTGAACAAACTTCAAGTATTTCCCATAATCGTAACATTCATCTCTCATTAGGTTCCCTGACTGGGGGGGAAGCAACCCTTTTTTTTTTTTTTCTTCTTTTTTTCTTTTTTTCAGTCTGTCTATGACGCTGGTTGAGGTAAGAGTTCTGATTTTAGTTTAAAAAAAAAAATGAATTAACTGCAATTTCAGAACCTTATCCCTGGACACAAGGGTTGGGTACATCATTGTAATAGACAGGATGATTTTTTTGCTGTGTATCACTAACTGCTAAACAGTTAAAAATAAGGGCTGTTTTGAATTATTACTGACAAAATACAGCCTATACAGGAGAGTTACAGAGTAGAAAGAAAGAAATCTTAATATGGTTCCAAATTAGTTATGATCAAAAATTACAATATTCATACAAATAAATAAGCAGAGTGCAATATTTAAAATTTGCAGGGTGTAAAGCAGAAGCTGGCTATGGGAACCGCTCAAACATGCAGAAGCTAAGCTCACCGAAAAGCCTAAAAATCAAGCCTAAAACAAGCTTCAACAAGACAACAGCAAAAACACTTTTTGTTACTTTCAGTTATAAACAGCGAAGGAATACAAATAAAAACGTGTTCAAACAACCGTTTAAACATATGACATAGGCAGAGGAACCAGCCTCAGCGAGGGCTGCAGACAGGGATGGAGACAGGCACATAGCAAAGCGGTGGGAAGCTCACGGAGCTGGGGGAGGACAAGCGCAGCCTCGGAGGGTTGGGGTCCTGGAGGGGATGAGTTTGTGGTCAGATCTTGGCCCTTGTGCGTTTTGAGGGAGGAACAGCAGCGTGCACAAATAATAAAGGCTAATCACATACCACCGCGTTAGCAAGGGCAGGGTGATTGTGCCCCTCTATTCAGCGATAATGAAGTATTAGAGCAGTTAAAATTATTGCAGCATTGATATTAAAAAATGCTGGATTTCTAACAAGCTGTCAGCATTCCCTGCAATACCATCAGGACATCCTCCCAGTAAGCTCTGCAAGCAGATCACGGAGGCAGGACTACTCAACTGTTATCGTAAAGTCAGTATAGAAACAACGCAACCAGAACAAATTTGCCAAATAGCTGACGAGACAAAACTGAGTCCCCTCATGAGCTCCCAGGGGAATCAGAAGCCAGGCACCAAAGCTGAAGATGGCCAAAAGCAAGTTCTTCACCCTGCCTGCAGCTCAAGAAAGTGGCCAGAACTGCATCAACTAAGAAGTCATGTTGTGACTTCCAGCGAACAGCACATGTGTACGGACACTTGCATTTATTAGACTTCAGTTCCCAACGCCGGGCTTTAACCACGTTAGACACTGGATTCGCAGATAGCAGCGTGACAGCTGAGCCCAGGAACACAACTTTCAAACTGCTGAAACTGAAAAAGAGGTTCTTACACACAAACAGTGTTTCTCCGTATCGCCAGGTCTGCTAAGAAAAGGGAAATGAAATTCAGAGCGCCGCTGAGAAGCTTTGCAAGCGAGCAGTCACCGAGTCAGGAGGCGAATATATTCAGCATGGAGCAGGCACCAAGTAACGCAGCTGCACGCATCTGCTTTGCTGTCTGTGCCACTGAAAACCAAACAGGTGCAAGTGTTATGAAAAAAGTTTCAAAGTAGTGAAGAAACCACAAATGATCTAAATATTGGGTAGATGGGGGAAGGGCAGAACAGACGAGAGTCTCAGAGACATTCCAAGTCTGGTGTAGGCAGATTCCCTGAATTACAATCTAAAAATATTTCCCTTGCAGAACAGCCCTGACCAGATTCTCCACAGAATAAGAGTTGCATTCACAGACAGAAAACACAATATTTGGAGTCTTAAGAAACTTGCAGAAACTAAGCAGATGCAATTTCAACTGTGTTGACAATATTATTTTGATTTGATCTGTGTGCTGAAAAGAAAAAAGTCTAAAACTTGTGTAACACGCAACATTGTCTTGGTAAAGAAATTATTATCAACTTGATTGTGCAAAACAATTCCTTCAGCACAACGTGAAAGAACGCAGGAAAACGCTAGATAGAAGAAACGCAAAAAGCTTCAGTAGCAGACTGCAAATTGAAGCACTTGCTTGGCCTCAACCCAGAAGAGCTCCTCTGGTTTTCCTCCTCCTCGTGCTCCCCGTCTGACTCACCATAGCATTTGCATTCTTCCATTCTCATCTTCAACTTTTTGATCTCAGAGGAATGGACAATTTCCCAGATATGGTGATGAAGCCAGAGTCCACCTTGCGCATTCATTCCCACATTATCCTCAGGGATTGTTTTGGCAAAGCTGCCGCATGGAGCCCTTCCCATTAACATTTTTGTCCGTGGATGCCACCAGAGACTCAACAGCCAGGCGAGCAGGTCGGTTCTGCATTCACACTTGCAATGTGCACACATTCAGCGAGTGCACAACAACGAGCTTTCCATTGAGGGCTGAGCAGCAGCAGCCTCCTGATTGAAACTAAATTATTCATGGCCATAAGGACAAGGGTAGAGTGAAACCCTGCCGAAGAACTTCAAGTCTAAATGACTGAGCAACAAAACGACCGATTAAATTCCCCTATATACCTTAAAGCAATGCAGATGGGAGACAAAGAGAAAAATATATCTAGCTTCGTGTATTAAATGATGGGCTTCAAACAACCCATCAGTGTTCAGAAGCAAAACTTGGGGGAACGACATCCAAATTGAGAATGGCACAGAGATCAGGATGACTGCTGACCATCTCGAAACATGGGAACTGCAGCTCGTTAAATGAAGCCATCAAAAGCTGCACTCAAAGCAAACCCGTGGACCTTGCCAAGGATGAGCAGGGTTTATAAAACTTTAAGGGAAAAAAGTGGTCAAGCCCTTGGAAGAGGAGTCTATTGAGAAATCTTAAATAGAAAGTCTGTGCCTGACTCAGGAAATCCCCAATATGAAAATAGCTGGGATCTGGGAAAGGAGTCAGGTTCAGCCTTGTATACACCTGCATAAAGGCAGGACAAGTGTATTTGTTTAGGGCCACAGTCAGGAGCAGGATATTGGGCAAGATGCACTTACAAGAAAAAACAGGTACACAGAGCAACGAAGAGCGGCTTTACCATCATGAAATTTGCATACATAAATCCTCACCATTATTCCAATAAATAAATAATTAAAATGATGTTTTAGGATGGTGGGGCTAAGCTGGTGCTACCGGGACACCCACGTCCCACAGGATTTTGTAGAACATGAGATGGAAGGTGGGGAGGAAAAAGGAAGAAAGACTCTGAAATTATAAAGTGACGCATTTTCAATGGCTCTGTAGAGGGTAACTTATCTTTCCTCAATTTGCAATGCATTTCACGTGCTTTTATACAACATTAGCAATGCTACCTGTGAGATTTCACAAGTGAGCTGCAGCGAGCCATGCTGATTTAACAGCTCAGTGCTGCGAGAAGCAGCAGTCCTGCTCTCCCTGCTGCAGTCCATGCTGTCCCACTGCTCCTCTTACACCAGGTCCTGTTTTATCTGAAATTTCGTTGAACTCAACTAACATAATAGAAAACAAAAGTAGCAAAATCATATCCTGTCAGTTCAGTGAGAAAAAATCAGCTCATCAAGGAACAACTCAGATGCACGAGGCAGAAGGACTGAGCTGCTGGGAAGACAGGAGGGGTTACTGCCCTTTTCAGCATCATGAAGTTGGTGCACATCAGCACAGCCATTTCATGAAAACTCTCCCTAATTCAGCCACTCTTGAACAGATCTTTTAGCTAAACATTCAAGAAAGAATAGATTAAAAACACCCTCTGAATATGTTTTTGGTTAAATGTATTTTTATGGATTTTTAGATGTTATTCAAACAGATCTATTTATATATGAAAATAAAACAACACATTTCAGGATTTCAGCTTACTATGCAGCCTATCAAAATCATTTCAGTTGCATTAAAAATGTAGAAACAATATATATGTTGCTGGAAAAGTTAGAAGTCCAATAAAAGACTGGCAGCAATGACTTGCTATCTACTTAGGGCCTGAATTTGCTGAGTTACTAAAAATCTTTTTCCGAAGTACAGAGAATATTTTCCCCATTTTGTTTTTGTTTACTCGGTGAGTTCAGTAAGCTGTTATTTAAAGTTAGGAGATCTGAATATTGGAAAGACTCAAAAGCTTACTGTCATCATCCTACCTGCCCATAACAAAGCAACTGGAGGCACGGGACCACGATGTACTGCATTCTGGGGGGAAAAAGAGACCAGAAACACACACAACTGTTTACTAACTACAGCTAATAACACTTCCTCTTTCTTGTAAAAACTTTAAATGCAAAGCAACTTTGACCCCACTGCAGTCACCTCATCCAGGTTTGTGTAGCTACTTTGTTGTTTAGCTTTACAGCCCAAAGCAGAACCAAACAGGTATCAGAGTGCTTCCTGGGTGCAGGAAGGTTCATCTCCTCTGGAGTCTCTTCAAGGCAATACACGCAGCAACAGCTCAGCTGTTTTACAGCATTTTTCTCTTAAAATCTGACAAACGACAGGTTTTGCCAACAACGTTCTGTCCGCTATTTTACCTTCACTCAGTCTGTTCAGAAATGTTTCAGTTTCAGGTTCCCCAACAGGCATCTATTGCTAATATTAGCACTTGCACAGCCAGCAGTGGATGGTTGAGGTAGGCAGTTCTAGAAACTTACTTTGAAATCATATAACCAGTAGCACAGCTTTGACAAGTCATCGATCAAACAAGGAATGTTGCCACAGGACTGAAAAACAATTCCAAATTTAAGGAAGGAGAAAAACCAAAGGGAGATTCTGAAAGGGCATCTAAGCACTACACAGAGCACCAGATTTAGCAAGAGATGTTAACAAAAGGCATGAAACTGGATACAGCTTTCTACAAAAGTACAGCAGATCCTCTTATTCTGTCCAGTCCTTCAAGACTCTGGCGAGATGCCTGATGTAGTAGCGTGTAGAAAATAACCTGGAAACTCAGGTAGCAACTGGTAGAAGTCAAGATGCATCCACCTTGTGACCACTCTTGCTGTGTCTTCAGTAAAGGCTAGTCAGAAAGCAAGGGGCTTCTCCCTACATCCCGCACATCCCAACTAACCAAGCATGCAATCCATCCAAAACAAGAGAAATCGAGAAAATGGGTAGCGGGGTGACAGAAGGGATGGAGATGTTCCGCAAGACTTGAAACTGAAATCTGAGTAACTGCTGGGAGAAGATACAACTGCTGTCTGCAAATACAACGGGGGAGCAAATATTAGGAACAGAGGGAAAGTGCTGCATCTAAACCCACGAGCACAGAAAGCAGCTGGTGACAGACTTACTGGCTGTTGGCAGAAAGGGCTCAACCATCAGAGCGTTAAGGCTCCAGACCCTACTTTCAATTTCTTTCATTGAGAGCAGGAGGAGAACAAATTGTATTTAATAAGGCTGGAGACTAAGGATTCCTAGAAAAGTAATTAAATGGGGTGGCTGCTTGCAAAGACCGGGTGATCTTTTATTTAAAAGCAGCAAGCCCCAGAAGCTGGAAAGCCTTTTATAACTACACAGGACTGATACCGTGTGGCCAGCGGTAACAAAAGCCACCAGAACTCTTTAGCATGGGGTCAGACTTCACAGTCAGCTCCAGCTCTGTGTAGGGACTTCTTGCTATGGGACAGCAGCAACATCCCACGCCTCAGGCCTGGGGTTTGCATTTTTTTTTGTGCAGGACAACGTTTTCAGTTAGCATGTCTACCAGCAAACGTAACCCAAGGATTCTTCGCATGCTTGCATACCAGGGTAGCTACACGAGCAGGCTACAGCCAAGCGCTGCCAGACTCTTCCTTGCTGGACAAGTCAGCAGGTTACATAATCTGTGAATTTTTAGACCTACACATAAGCACACTAGCTCACCATCAGATATGTGAGCCCTGGGCCTCAGAACAATGGGGTATTTTTAAAAAGAATTTGAAATGTTCCGCGTGATATTGCTTTATAAAAGATAATGGCCTCATTTTACTTCCTGCTTTGCAGCACCAAAAATTTCTGCGTTATTTACAAGTCGATAATACAAGAATGTTTACCATTACGTTCAGCTTTGCATGTAATATTTGGGAACCGCATTACAAATGTACCAATTAAGATCATCGGGGCTTAAAAAGACTAGCATTTTTTGAAGCGTGCATGCAAAACGTAGAGAACTAACAAGTGTTTACAGAAACAGAGAAATTCCACTGGAAAGTAAGAGATACATTTCTTAGCAGTTTCATTTCTCAGCTGTGTCCAACTCAAACATTTCATCTTTGTACCAAAACAAAGAGACGTGAAAGTCAGCGCATAGAAATCAATTACAGAAGTGAAACTGCCTTGTCTGTTTTCACTACTTGAGGAAAAAAAGATTTTCAAATAGCTGTTGTGTGTGTTTTGACAGTTATAATTTTGTGTTTCTTAAATTTCAAAATCCTTTAAACTATTTTTTCCAATGATTCAATTACAGGCAACCTAGTCAGAGAGATGGGCTTTGGATTAAGTCTGTTGTTAAACGTGGTGATAGCCCTTCAAAATTCTTCATTGGAGTGAGCCTTCTTGCACTTGTGCTTCTAAAAGGCCTTCCACGGTGAGGTGCTGACCCAAGAAAGGAATATAACCATTACCACAATGCAAACACGGGCACGACTAACTTCTGGATACACAGAGAGAAGTAAAGTAGTTCGTGTTCTCAAGCTGGAGCTTGATAAAGAACCGAGAACTCTGCCAGGACACTATCAAGACATTAAAAAAAAAAAAAAGCAAATAAAAGAAGTAACTAATTTTCTCCATGCAACTGTTACACATGATCTCTTTCAAGTCTACTTTGAGCACCTGTATGTAGAGAAACCATGGATTTTAGTGGAAACCTAACTATGAGATTGCACAAACAAAACAGCAAGAAACAAAGCAGCTCCACCAGCAGCAATATCTGCAGTATCAAACACACCTACTAAAGGTTTGGAAAGGGCAACACCAAACACTGGAATGCAACATCGCAAGAAAGCCTTTTCTTCACAGACTACGATTAATTTAAATTTATGCAGAACTATCCCCAGATGAACTTCAGAGGCTGACTCTTTGCTGGGTTGTATTTAATAACAGCCACAAAACAGACACAGGTAAAGTACTGACAAAGGCATAACATAACCCAGGCAACTGAATCGGTCACAATTTCTTTGACGTCTGCAGCAGCACTCAGCACACTGCAGTATGGCTCTTGGATTTGAGAAAGACCCGGGCCGTTAGGTTGAAACTGAAGTGTCAAATAATAGATCCAAATTATTATTCCTCAGCTCTCCCAGGGGAAATTCCCAGGACTGCTAAGATGTTAGCTGCCAACTGAAAAATCATTTTATCAGAAAATGTACCGTATTCACTGTTCCATTTCTGCCCAGCAAAAACGAGTTTCTGTGGCTCTAGCACAATCCACTCCAACAGCACCTGCGGGGAGCCAAAGACTGACACCACCGGCAGACAGCTTCACCACATTTCTTCACTCCCTGATGAAGCAGAAGCCGTCTGCACGTCAGCATGTAAGAAGTGCCCAGCAGTTCTTGCTATCCAGCACACGTTACCTTACGCAGAAGGAGGCAAACACTGCTGGCTTAGAAGAGATCAGTTTGGGATCCAAATGAGCATTTCCCAAACTCTGCAAAATTAGTGAACATCGGGACAACTTCAGTAGTGCTTAACTGAGCCAATGCATATGTGTAGTGACAGGGAGAAGTGCCACGGCCATTTATGAACACAGGGCATAAGAATGCTTACTCAGTGTTACAAGCAGTAAGGGTCTGCTACAAGATTTTCCCCACACTTTCAGGAACTGTTTCAACTCTCTCCAATGCATGAAGAAGTTTCTGTTCCCCCTCCACCTAACAGCACTAAGCTGCGCTTGTGTTTTATAAACTGAAGCTACCTAGAGAAAAAGCTTATGATACACTCCCTTTTATGAAACACATACGTTAGTGAAGCACTGCTTGAGATCAGTCTGAGGAAGAGATGTTTTCCACAAATCTTAACCTATTGGAAACAACTTAGGAGCTACTGATACACAGCCAATCCACCGCTCTTTTTGTAAACTATTCCAAATCAATAAGCCATTTTTATATCATTTCACGTAACCATCTTTCAAACTTTTGCAACAACGCTTGGAAAAACAAATATTACTCATTAAAAAGTCATAAGAATCATCAACCATGCACACAACATTTGGTCACTTTATACTGAGATTCCACGTATTAATATATTCATGACTGAGAAAAGGTAGAGGCTCTCACGAATCATTAACCTGCATTATCAGCTGTTAGGGCATCCAGCAGCTTGCTCATGGTAATAGCGTGTAGCTACCTTGTCTACCTTCTACTGCTGTGGTCATACCTCTCCCTAACATGCCCATAATGTGTTTGTAACTTGCAACAGATCGTAAATGATTTATAAAGAAATCCGAAAATAAGACGTGCCCCTGTATCTTTTCTTTTTCTTTTAAACCATCTGGGCTCCAAAGACACAATATGTGAAAGCACAAGGCAAAGATGAAAACAAGATATAGCTGGTTTTAAGATGGATTAAGAAGAAAAAAGGGTGTTGTATTGTTTAAAAATATACATCGAGGGTATTGGTTACTCTCTGTATAAGCTAAGACTGCTACAATATGACCAAGACCATAATTGTATGCACATTTTAGAAGTGGCAGAGCACCCGAACAAGTGGCAGCTTATGTATACAGAACTGAATTGCAAAATTAACTCAAGCATTGAATTAAGCCCTTAATCAGTGCCATCGCTTACCAATTTCAGCAGGTAGTTGCTTGATTTTGTTCTCTCGTATGCTAAGCATGGTGAGCTTTGACAAGTTTTTGATATCCTTTTCCACAGTAGTTATACGATTAAAGCGTAGGTAAAGAGTGGCGAGAGAGCTCAGCCTGTACACCACCGCCGGGATCTCTCGCAGCTTGTTGTGCCGCAGGTCAAGCATGCGCAGCTTCTTCAAGTTATCCAGAGAGTCGGGCAGGCTGGTGAGTGAGTTTTCACTCAGGGCCAGTGTCATCAGGTTCACCAGACAGCCCACCTCTGCTGGTAGAGACTGCAGTTTGTTACTGTATAAATAAAGTTCTGTTAACTGTGTTAACTCTTTGATAGCAGATGGAAGCATGTGTATAGACCTCTTGGACAAGTCCAAGCGCATCGAATTCTCTTCCCGGCATTTATTTAGCTCTTTGATCACTTCAGCATTGCTGGATTTTTTGCGGGTACCTGTGGCTGGGTTAGGTCTTTTTATCGTATTGTCCACTGAAAAAGCTACCCCAGGCTGCGTGCTACTGGAGTCCTTCTTTCCGTCTTTGGCATCTTTCCCTTTGGTCTTAGGCTCCTTCTCTTTGCTGTCTTTCCCAAATCCTCCGGAGGCTTTGGCCTCCTTCTCCCTTTCTTTTGACGACGGGACTTTTGGATCCTTCTCTTTACAGTCCTTTTCTTTTCCCAGGTTACTACTCATGGTGACTCAATGTTCAGCAAGCACCACATGAAATCCGTTTCTGAAGTCAACAAGAACGACTCACTGCTGAGGCTACGAGGATCCTTAAAACATGCACGTGTTGAACCAAGGGAGGAGCTTCGGAGGTGCGATACCCATTTGCTACATATTGGTTCTGAAGGCACTCTGTCCTAATCCTGGTCTCAGGAGATTCAGCTGTTAGGGATTAGAAGGTCAAGCACTCCGTATTAGTATTTCTGTAACACAGGAGAGAAAAGAAGCCAAAGTTAGTGTAAATACAAAACCTCCCTTCCAGTTAAACCGTGAATGTTTCTACTTCCAGCCAGCACTCACTCGCTCAGGTTAATGATTTGTCCTTCTCTTCAAACACCAACAAAAAACCCGGTGTTACCACAAAATACTACACCTGCTGCTCAGAAGACCCACTGCAGTAGAAGAGCTACCATAATTAGCACACACGAGGAAAGCAAAGTACAGCCCTTAAGAACAACACTGCCTTCAGTGCTGCATTGGAGTCACGAGCTGCCACCTGATGTCACAGCTAGACCTGGTCACCAACACGAATATTCCCTCCCCTCGCCGTGAGATCCGACCCGTCCTGGACCACAAGTCTCTGCTTTTAACACAGAACAGCACGCTGTCACCAGGCTCATGCACCTCGAGGACATGAACGGAAAGATTTTTAACTATCTGAAGAAGTTCATTAGAGAATAAGCCATTTGAGAAGTCAGCTGAAAGCTCTGAAGGAACGTAGCACGTTACTTTTCCAGACAAGCAAAATTAGGAAGGAGTTTTTCATAAACGTAGGATATAACGTCTCTGAAAAACATCTTGACTTCCCCCCTGAAGTGAATACAATGCAGCCTAATAATGAAACAAGTGTCTGAAACCTACAGAGTCCCTTTTACAGTTTCACAAAATCATCACGCAGGAACCCTCTCCTTCATGGCATTCCACCTTCTGCACCAGTTCATACAGCTGCTAATCAAAATCCATTAAGAAATATTTTGCATGCTTGAACCATCATCAAGAACTAGAACTACAAGAAACTTGTAGCAGAGCTTCAGCAGCTATTTTTAATTGCACAGTTACACTGTGTTTGCTTACTTTCAAGTATAAACATGTGTTCAAAGAACACACCAGCAGGCTTTGCTCACTGTACTCATTCACATAAAAACAAACCCAATAAAAAACAATCTATTTGGGGACATGGTAAGGAGGGCAAGACATTTCACCTCTGCAGCAAACCTGGCTGTTTACTAGCAGAGCTCACAACCAAGTAAAGGACTTGGGCAGCTTGAGAGCAGCAGCTTTTAATTTTGACGTTTGCACCACTGGAGATTTGTAAAGCAGCACAAGCTAGTTCCTTATTGCATGATGAAGATTTTACGCCCAGCTTTTACACCATCCATTAACCTGCCCTAATCTCCAGCTTACCAGCCTCACCACGTTCTGTTTTAAGACTTGCTCTCGGCACCGTGTCATCTACACGCTTGCAAACCTCCAGCAGTAGGAAATGCAATGACTCCACATGCAAAAATGCAACTGACTGAGGGGTAAGAGCCTCAAGTGTCTGTCAGCTGGTTTTCAGCACTAAAGGTGGCAGAGCCCAGTACTAACACTGCCAGGTTCTAAGGGCTGGTAATACTGAGAATTTTATTACATAGCCAGACCCTGAAGTGCCCCCTCACCCCTACAAAAAAAAGGCTGTTGCTCTCATGAGATTTCAATTCAGTCAAGTTTAAGCCTTGACAAGAGGGACTCAGTTAATGCCTTATAGGCACTGCAGAAGCAGGTTTTGAGGGAGACTCGGGGAGGAAAGCCAGTGGGAGACCAGTGCTGGTGAAAGGAGCTCAGGAGGGCAAATGCTCCAAGCAAGCTGCGTGCATCTCACTGTCTTCACCAGCGATGACTTGCAGTCTGAAATAAACAAGTGGGTGGGAGGCGCTCCCTGTTACAGCATGCCACTTTAATGTTTCATTTGACTGTGAGGGACAAAAAATACATTTTTGCCTATACAAAACAATAAAAATTGAAAAATGAGGATTAAAATCAGATCAAAACAGAAGTGTCACTACCAGGTATTTCAACTTTTCCTCAAAGTTCAGGATGTTAGAGGCAGTCAGCTTGTAAGCAAGCAGCAGAGGTAGGTGTCTAATGCACCGAAACGAGAGCAGAGCTCAGGAGGGCAGCAGGCCTTCAAAACACACACCTTGTCCACCACGACAACAGGCCTGCGATTAAATGTACTGCACCTGTCTCTTCTCCCTGTCCTGGGGATTTTAATTACTGCCCGAGACCACAAAACACACTTAAAATAGGCTGGGAAGGTTTAGACTCTGTTTTTAAACCTAGTCCATGCAGTGACTGCAGCGGTGCTTCTAGGAAGGAAAGCAAAAAGCCTCCGGTGAGGAATTCTGCAGTCCGGCTGTCCCAAAGCTTGACCCAGCAACCCTGCTCGATGCAGCCAGCACGCACACAACGAGATGTTTGGCCTCACCTAAGCACCTCGACAGAAATGTCACTGCTGCTGCGGATCGCTCCGGCTAACAGGGTTACTCACAGATACAGCCCAGCAGACACCCAAACTTCTGAAGGACACGAGCATCACTGCATATAGCACAGAGGAAGCTGAATATTTTTCAAAAGGTTATTCACATTTTTCAAGCCCTTTTCATTAAAGGACAAGAGTCACCATCAATTCTACGCGAGAGCCCAACAAGCACTCATTGTATTTCAAAAGGAGAGCTTCTTTTAGAGATATTTTTAGCAAAAGGAAATTCAGTGAAATTAGCCAGTTCTGCCAACTACTTCCATTTTCCAACGCTGTTCAAGCTGACTTCCTGGCAATATTAATTGACATAAAAACATTTAACTGTGTGCTGGACATCTTGGAAAATGGAGCAAGGCTCCTGCTTGGTGCAGCGTATGAAGGAAAATACAATTTTTGGAGAAGTTAAGGAATATAACCCCTTGCCTGTTCCAAATATATATATATATATATATATATATATATATATATATATATATATATATATATATATATATAAATATGTGTAAATAGTTATAAATAACCAGCATCAGAATTTTCATTTGCTCTTCTTTATATCTGGCAAGCAGGTCAATACACCTGGGCTGTTCTGACAAAGCTTCAGAAACAATTTCAGCCCAAGCTGTACCACCTTCCGTAGCCGCCTGGCAGGGTACCCCATCCACCTCATGCACATTGGGAACCTCAGTAAAGTACACAAGGCATTGGAAAGAGATTTCAGCTTCTTTGAGGACCAGAACCCAAACCATCCGTGCAATAAGAGCTTTATAAAATAACACAGTAACGTAAGAACAGCAGTGTTTGTAATTCCAGGAATACTACTACACTAATGACCTGCGACTTGGCAAATGAATACTGGTGCTCGCAGTCATTATCTAATAAAATACGGTGCTGAGATACAGCACTCACAGCACATCGCCTTACAGAAGGGCCACTGTGCAGTGCCCCTTAAACACTGACAGCCCGCTAAGCCCTTTCGGATATCTTCATCTGCCGGAGGAACACACGTTACGTGTTTCAGCAAACAAAACAGGTGCTTCAAACCACAGGTACATCACGTACCCAGAATAATAAAAAATTAAGGCATTCTATTCACTAAAGCCTAATACATTACACCCAAATCAAATACAGTTTTACTCATTTTATAATATAGCAGGAGGCCTAAAGGCCTGAGTTTAAACTGAAACTTCCTCATTACATGTATAGTTTTATCTTAGGGGATAGGGATGATTTTGCTCTTTACTCCAGTTGTACTAGACTTGACCCAGAGGCACACAGCACGGCTCGGGCTTTCCAACCCAAATCACAGGTGAGGATCACTGCTTATTTCTTCGACGTGGTTCGTGCTCAATCAGCTCACACTGACACTCCAGAGTGAGCAGTGATTCCCCTACACAGTAATGATAATAATAATATAAAAATAAGTGTTTTGAGGCAGCAACGCTGATCGAGGAAACTCTTGATCAGACCCGAGTGGCTTTTAGCAGCAAGGCAGAGCTCAAATGCTGTCTAGGAATGGCAGCAACACCTGCGCGCACACAAACAAGTCTGAGAAAGTTACTTCTTAAAAGTGTTTGCCTTTTACTTAAGATAGCGGGGGATATCTCAAAAACACCAGCACACGAACGAGCAATGGCTGAAACTTCAAGTTCAGCCAGAGACCTTCCCTTCTCAACACCACATATGCAAAAAGCGCCGGTCACTACTTTCATTTCTAAACCCCAAAAGCCGAAGCCGAGCAGCCGCTTGCAAACGAAGCAACTTCTCTCCTACGATTTCCTAGCTTCAGCCATCTGACCCGCAGCGTTCAGCTGTGTGAGCGCAGCTGAGCTCCTGCTGCCGGCAGCAGAGCGCTGACTCAGCCGGCGGGCGGACGCGTTGCTCCTTCGAGCACAACCCTCACCCTGAGGCTGGCCGACAGCAGGGACCGGCTAGCCACCACGTAGCCAGAGATCACAGAGGTAGCCAGGATCTAGCTGACAAAAGGAAGGCTCCCGGGACATGCCGGCCAGACACTTGGTGTTTTCCTTCTTTGGGCAGAAATCTCCCTTCGGCTCCGAGCTCAGGGCTGCGAGCGGCAGTGTAAGGCTGCCACGGGGTTCATGCCAACTGGATGGCTCTGTCAGGAAGGCAGGCCACTAAATTCACCTCGGTCCCCTCGATGAACGGCCAGCAGATGGTAGCTTGCAGCCTGCCCGCCCATCTCGCCTGATTTCAGTGCATCTGCCCGTGGCCCCGCTCCCCCCTAATCCCCTCCTGCACAGAGGGGGCAGCCTGCGTGCTGCGGAGCTGGGTAAGCGAGCGGGCACGGAGCCTGACAGCCCGCTAAGACCTTTTGGATATCTTCATCTGCCAGAGGACCACAGCCAGGACCACGCTGCCTGCTAGCTGCAGAAGGGCCGAGCACGACCTGATCTGGTGTCCCAACACAGCCAGGAGGTGCAGGGAGTGACTGCACAGCCTTCACAACAGGGCAGGGCCAGCAACCGGGCCATTTTTTTGAAGGCTTGCTCATGTTTTAGCTGTGGTTTCTTCAATCTGGAGACAAATTTGTAGCTATAAGCATATAATTACAGATCCATGTGCATTTACAGCTTGCACCACTATGAGCAAGTCAGCTTCACGAGGCGTTTGGACGCTGAGCACCTTGAACTTCAGGACCCAGGCGCGACCTCTGGGACATCCCTTTCCAGATGCCTACACTGCACTTGATTCCGCAGCAGAGACACAGGCACACAGGTGTCACCATCCCCTACAAAGCTTTTGAATCCATCTTTCATCCCCTGCTCTCTGCGGGTTCTGCAGCGCGCTGCTATGTCACACACCAAAGTCCAGATCCACCACGACGCACGGTCACATGCCAGCAGGCACCTACACCCTAAGTTCCTGGGTAGTAAAAATAATCTTTTGTGCCCTGCCTTTGAGCACATCTAGCAAATACAAACAAGTGTATAGTGTTGTGATTCATGCTGTATGCTCCAACATTATCTTTATGCAGCATTTGCTCTTTTTCTCCTTTACAGAAAGGAAACCAACCCCAGCTCTTGGCCAAGTTACACCACTTCATGTGTCTCTAGAAACAGACTCTGAGAGGGACTACAAAGAATCCTGCTAAGTCCCCGAGGCAGCCTATTTCCAGCTGTGACGAGGGAGTTTCTGCATGTGTGGTCCCCCAGCACACACCTCTCGGGCTGCATCTCTCTGCTTCCACGGGAACTCGTGGGATCGGCCGGCAGCCCGACCCCATCCCTCCTAACACGTGAAATTTGAAAATCGTAACTTGCTCAGCAAAGCACGCTTCCTCGCCTTCATATAGGTCCTGATAACTAGAAATGCCTAAAAACGGGTTATCCAAAACGGACACGGCTCTAGGGAAATCCAAGAAAAAAACGTAATGAATGAAATTCAAGAAGTATTTTTTCTTTTATCCGTCATCTCCTCTGAGCAACAGAAGCAACATCTCAGCACAAAGCAACCAAGCAGGAGACAAAACAAGAAGGACGGGTGGGAGAAAAAGTAAACACACAAAGCAACAACGGAGTAAGAGGTGCTCTCCTCACGTGACATTGAGCTTACAGAAAGAAGGACAAGTTGCATGCTAAATCCGAGCCACAAACATTTCTCTCAGTAGCATCCTACCCAAGTCTCTACCAGCAGCACAATTACCCAAAGACAAAGCAAAATTATCGGTTATCGTAGCACTTCTCCTCATTTCAGCTCTGAATGCGATCCAGAAAGTTTGCTCATCTTCTTCACCAGGCTTTTATGTAATAATTACGACCATTTTGCAGAGTTCAGTGCTGGATGACTCTCAGTGCCTGCGTTTTCTGACCATAATTAGTGACTGCAAGTCACAAGATCCCTTTGCAGAGGGTTACCCTGCTAGGAAAACAGCCTATCTGAAAAGCAACTTAAAAGGCACTTTTAACATAATTCTGAAGATGAAAAGGAACGGTGCCTGCTGGAACACAGAGCACCAAGAGCCAAAGCCACAGTGCCTACATATGGCAGCTCCTCGCTGCGCGGAGCCTGGCCCCTGGTAAAGTTTTTCCTAGCTCAGATTATTTGCAGTTCTTGATCTTCAATTAAGAGAAAAGAGACAAGTCTGGGTTGGTTTCCTTGAACACCTAGTTTAAATATAACTAAAGGACAGAAATGGACATATGCAGGAAGATTTACTTTCCAACCAACGTCCGTGAGTCTGGAAGATACACAATGTCTGGTGAAGACCAAAAAAACACGTATTTACCCACAAGCTTCCAATTATAAATCGCCTCAGTTTTCAAAGTCGTTAGCATAACTCGCAGCTAACCTGCTCTCAGAAAATAAATCTCTTTCAAAAGATTGGCATTCTTCATAAGAAGAGATAACGACCACAATCGGAATCAGATTTGCTCCTATTTAAGCCTACATTTCCCCTTCATTGCAACTAAATTAAATAAAATTGCTTTGAAAACTGCACACGGATGAGCTGGAGTTGTTTCCTCCAGGAGGACGTTTTTCAAGAAGTTTACATTATGTATTTAATACGGGGAAGCAAAACTTCACAAATTCAGAATACTCTGAATGAAGAATAAGGAAGGTACAAAGGCCTGCACATCTTCCCCCGTTACTGCTTAACCAGGGGTTTTTACAGTACTGGGCTTTGTTTGCTTTTGTTATCTGACCACCTCAGACACACGCGTCGTACCTGGTCAAAGCAAACTGGTTCAGGCCAAGTGAGCATACAGAAAGGGAGGGCAAAGCAGCTGCTGCGCCTCAGAACGCAATTTCTACCTCTGCTCTCGTTTTCCAGCACACATTTGCCTGTGCGTGCCGTGACGGAGCACTTCTGCCTTCCAAGCATCCTCATTCAGACGCAGAACCAGGAATTGCCAGCGAGAGCTGCCGCGTTCCCTGGGTGCTCTCCAGCCAAGTTCTCGTTAGCATCTGCTGCGTGCATCTCCAACACCGAGCACGTTGTGCGCGCACAACTCCCCCTGCCTTGGGGTGCTGCAGCAGCCCCATCCTGCCCTTCCTTACCTGGCTGCACGTGGTCGAGCAGCTTCCCCATCCCAAAGACCAGCCCAGCGTCCTGCAGTGCTGCGTGAAATGGTGCCTGGCCTCGGCTGGGGAGAGGGAAGCAGCCTGGAAACACCTTGGGGAACCTCGTAAATTAGCAGCGCCACACAAACGCAGGCTCATTACACACCGCAATAAGGTGCCGCGGAATAAAATTGCTCCCAAGGCTTTCTCAAAGCTTTCAAATGTTTTCCCCCAAGAGCGAAACAGAATTAAAGCTACACGGCATAAAGCAGTCAAATATTATTTAAGCAAATCCATGTGCATTTCAGGTGATTGAGGGAGCGCTGCGTGTAGCTAGGCACAGCCAGTGTGCTGTGGTGCAGGCTCTGGTAACCACACTGACCCTTTTTAGACTTCACTCCTCAAAACTGATGTTTACTCTTGGAGGGGAAGGTGTCTGTTTGTTGGTTTTTCCCATTTGTTGTTGGCAGTGGGTTTTTTGTTTGTTTTCTTTTTTTCTTTTTTTTTGATGGGGAAGTGGCCTTGAGGGCCAAGAAGATAGGGAAAAGGTAGGACAAGTTATTTAGTCCAGGCGTTTATGACAAAGCTGTTAATAGCACGCTGCTTTGTTCGTGTTGCACGTAATCCTACCGTGCTTTCATGACACCCGCCATGTACTCTTGCTTTACACCAGGGACCTGCAGCCTGTGAAGAAGCTGCCTTGCGCCGTGCCGGATTTTGTCACATTCACTTCTGGCCACTTTGAAACCTCTCATAAGAAAACTGCAAGGAATTCCTCTGGCAACACAGGCCTGAATATTTCATACACCCCGATCCTGTTTCACCTCCTCACCTCCTACACGCTGACTTCTTTTGATATATGGCATTCCCACAGAGCAAGTCGAACGCACCGTGGCCGAACAGGCCCTTCCTACCCGGCTGAGAAACCTTCTCCTGGGCTCCCCGCGGGGTCACGGCGGCCGTGCCGAGGGGCAGAGAGCTGACACACAGCCAGCCTGGAGCACGAGCACGCCGAGAAGCATGGGGCAGGCAGCCTCGTGCCACAGCTGGAGCAGGAGTGGGCACAGGAGGCTGAAGGGCCCTGGTGGCGGCAGTGCTCGGGGGCTCCGTGTAGAGCCCAGATATAAAACACAGAGGCAGTAATCCTCACACGGGTGGCATTCCTGCTCCTTCGTGGTAAGTGAAGAGGCCCTAAGGAAGGCACGACAAGAGTAGGGTTAAGAAGCTGCTTCCACGAGCTGTTTCAGGAACAGGGGATGTATTTTTAACAATCTCAACACACAAGTTAGAGTACGAACCGCCTGTACGCCAGCTACTCCATAGAAGCAGCCTGCATACATACATTTTGCTGATAAATGCTAATTAAATGCTAATTAACTTAGCCTGTCAGTCAGTGAAAGAGTGGTATCTTAGGTCACTCCACACTGATTTTATATATCTTTTTTTTTTCTTCTTTACACAATCTTATTTAAAAAGGACACTCTAGCAGTGTAATTCTTTCAAATGTTAGCTAGCAGCTTACAGGAGTGTAAGAAAAGTCTGACAGCCCAAATTACCAGTCTTTACAGATATAAAAATAAAATAAAAAAGCAGTTTTGCAAGACTTGGATTCTAACTTTTTTTTTTTGTCCTGATGGTCAAGACATCCAGCAGCTAATGAGCTGAACACTATTCTGCTCCTAAGTAGGAGCCCGATTAAAAGATGTCACACGCTAACAATTCTGCAAAACACACGATAAATTGGGTATCTTCACAGGAACAAGATGTTTTCCTTCACAGGGAATGAAAAAAAAAAGACGAAAGAAAAGAAAACCACTGTGATCCCTTCCAAGCAGATTCTTCAAAATCTGTTCAGATGAGGCATCTTTTTTTTTTTTTTTAAAAGGAAAAAGGTCTTCAGTGACATTTTTACTAGAAATAGTGAACAACATGATTTCTGCTTGCCAAAAATCAACGGCATGATACGGTCTTCAGCACGCTTGAAAGGTTTGTATATTGTAAAAGCAGAAAGTAGCAGCAATGATAACCTGAAAAAAGTCATGGGAAAAAAATTCAGACACGAACTGAATTAAACACCAGCACACAAATCCCCTGCCATAAGAAGCCTTTTACCTTCTGATAAATTAAATAAGATAATGGAAATTTTAAAAAACTGATGAAAAAGCAGACCAGCTTAGAGCTACAAGGAAGGTCCTACCACTACCCCAGCAAAATAAAATAGCCCAAATGTGTCCTGTGTGCCCATTTCTAATGAACGACAGCCTTGCAGCTTACTGTCCTTCGTTTCAGACAGAAAACAGATGTCATTCACACGTGTAAGTCAGCAAGGAACCACCCGAGCTGTCTGTGAACATTCAGGAGTTATAAAACAAATGACTAAAAAACATGCCACCTTTACAGCGAGCAGCTCAGGCACGCCAGTGCCTCCCCAGACGGTGCCAGCAGCCTGCAGATACTCACCTTGTGCAGTACCTGGCCACATGGGAGGGACTGCAGGGCTGCACCAGGCACTGCGAGCTGGGAAGGGTAACCCAAGGGTAACCCAAGAAGTAGTGGATATACGCAGAAAGCACTCAGAAAGGTATAGAGACTCACAAGCCTGCTGGAAGGACCGAATGAGTTTTATTATGACAACTTGCTCCAGAACAACGTGTTCAAAATCAGGATGCCATGTTTGTAAATGAACACCCTGAGGATGCAAGGAGAGGGCCTGAAGAAGTGCAAAAGAGCTCCTGAACAGAGAGACAAAGCAGCTAAAACACTGGACTCCTGAACCTCTAAATATAAAAACAAGTTTTCAGTGAAGCTGATTAACTAGCATTAACAAATACTCACTATTTGTTCCTTTTTTCACTTGACCACTCTCTAAACAGTGGGAACAGAGGGAAAAAAGGCACAGAAAGACACTTCCAAGGAAAACACAAAGGACCAGAGCGAGAGGGAGGGCAGGTACAGGCAGAGAAGCCGCCAGCATTTACACCCCAAGCCAGAGCTGGAGGCCTGGGCACAGTGTGGCTGCCCGTAGGGACAGCGAGCGGTGGCACAGAGCCAGAGCAACCATGGCACAAAGGGTGGCAGAGTGCAGGGAAGGCAGGGGAGCCAGTCCCTGCCAGGGCAGACAGCCACTGCCCCCGGCCCAGCATGCGCTGCCTGGCTGCAAAGCTCCAGGGCCCGGTGTGGGGCTGCCCCGTGCCGTCCCAAACCTTTCTCCATCCCTCCCTTTGCCGCAAGGAAAGAGCCAGACAGACTACAGCGAGCCTTTGTTCCTCTGCAGGCTGGAGGATTAGCATGTGTCTGATGAATCCTCCTCCTCGCTGGCAGCCTCCAGCTCCTGTGACTCTTGGACACGAGGTGGTGCGAGCGGGGGCAGCTCCGCTCCCCCACGGCTCCTCCTTTCTCTCTCCCCTTCTTCCATTCTCTGGCAGCCTCCCTTCACGCGGAAGGTGGAAGAGAAGCTGCCATCTAAGAGCTGAACATTGTCCGTATCACACAAATTCTACCACCCCAAAGCCTTCTGCAATTCTTACATGGCCCACAAGTAACATAACTGCTCTGGCAATTCTCAGTATCGGCTCGGTACTGAAGTGTAGGTAAGTGCTCTAAGTGTGTTTTCCTTTTCTTTAAATGAAGAGATCCCTAGAATCAGCTTATACTAAAATCAGTGTCCTATGAGGTTCAAACCCCAAAACACTTCAAAGAGGGAAGCTTCAGCTGTAGGGATCCTCCCTAGGGCTCAACGTGACCTGTGGCTGGGAGGACCAGCAGCCGGAAGCAGGACTGGGAGTTTTAATCCCATTCTCACTTATTTGCCACATCTGGGGCTGTCTGTAACTCCTCAACTCTTCACATCAGCTCTGGGGAATCTGCTGCAGCTCTCTCTTCTCCCACAGCCTTAACAGAGCAATAACGTTACCACTAAATCCAGGCCAGCCGATCCCCCCCACAGCCAGGCTCACTCCTGCAGGCTGCATTCAGCGTACTTAATCCCATACAATATTCTCTCTTTCCGACTGCTAGCATTTATTAATAAAACTTGGATTTTAATTCAAGAGCTCTTAAATTAAATCTCTCCCCCAGAAGAACGTGGTATCTTCACAAGATGCTTTTGTGGGATGACTGCTTCGCTTTTACTTACAGCCACAGCTTAACCCTGCAGGAGCCCACCAGAAAACTTCCCACACGCCCTTCCATTCGTTGGCCATTGTACTACTCTGTCCAGCAAACTGCATGCAGCTCCAAAGTGGTATTTTTGTATAAGAAAAAAAAAAAAGCTCAGTGCTTGAAGACTTGTTGCCCTAACAGCCCTGCCACCTCTCCTTCCAAAAAGAGGAGTCCCTGATGCTCCCCTCCGGCCAGTTCCGTGGATGGCTACGAAGCTCTGCTGCCCTGCATGCCAGGACATGATGTTGATGCTCGCATACCCGGCACATGAAGCTGCTAAGAGAGACAAAAGCTTGGATGTCACACAGAAACTAGATCTCATAAAAATACGCAACAGAACTTACCGCCTTCCAGCACAGAGCAGATGACATTTTTCTGTGTGAATCAGATCAAGACAGAGATCCCGTAAAATAACCTCAGCAGAAACAAAACAAAAAACCTACGTGTTTTAAAACTGAACTTAAAAGGTTAGGGGGGCTGTTTGAGAAAAAAACCGTTACAGATTTCATGTGACCACACCTCAGACGCTGGATGTCTGCACACACCACCGCGAATGTGAGGTTTTCAATACCTGGGAGTGAGCAGAAAAGCAAGACGACGTCTGCTTCACCTGCCACACTGCATAAGGTCGGCAAAAAGAGAAATGAGTATCTAAGCACCGATTCATTACAGTTTGATCTCTCTCTGAATTCAGCTTTAACTGTCACAAACCATTTTAAATACTGTCACAATCCAGAGTACTGTAAAACTGGAGCCCTTACAGGCCCCTATGGCAAGAAACAACTCTGGGTTTCCCCTCTGGGATCAGAACTAATTGCAAACAGTAATTACATTTGATCGCTATTTTTGGGACCTCAAATTCCTGTACTTACAAGCAGCTCCCAAATGCAGGTGCAGAACTGAAGAGCAACTCAATCAGCAGTGAAATAAGGTTATTTACTGTAGTGCTAAAGTAAACTGAGAGTGTAAAGTTTTCGTATTTCAGACAAGGCACAGTGTTTTTATTTTGATATTTTCAATAATACCAAAAACTTGCACATATCCCTACACTTAAAAAAAAAAAAAAAAAAGGAAAAAAAAAAAGCAAGCATGAACCCAGCAGAGGACAATCAAATCTTTCCACTAAAGAAATTTAGAGAAACTATGGTAGGAAGCGCAGCTGTTCACCACAGTTCTCAAAAAAATGAAGTTGCAAACTTGTAAGAAAATACGATCACTCTTGGTTAATTTTTTTTTTTCAGCCATTAAAATCTGTACTTTAACTGAAATTTAACAACTAATAATCTAGTAACTAAAAGGTCCTCTTCAGAAAACTAGAACACAAACAAGAAGCAGGAGGCACAGCCAGAACCCACCATCTCCCCAGCACCTCCTGGGGTTCCCTTTCACTTCTTCAGCCGCGGAACCACCAGAACACCGCCTGGCTTCAGGGATGAGTCCAGCCCTGCGCCCCTAAACGTGGAGGGAATGTTTCGGACATTTCTAGAGAGCAAGATGGTTGCAATGAGCATGCTTAACTCTTGAAGTCTTATTTTAAATAAATAAATAATTAATTTTAAAAAGAGATAAAAGAACAAATCTGAATGGAGCCAAAAAAAAACACCATCTGTTCGAGTTAGATATTCTTTCTTGCCTCTATTAATGTCAGGAGCTCTCATTTCATCACTTATTATTTCTAGGTATTTTTTTTCCCAATATTAAAAGACTTGCATAAAAGGCACATTACTCCTTCAAGAATCACTACATGTCATCGGAGGAAAAAAAAAAAAAATCAGGGAGCAATCCACAAGTGAATTTGGCAAGCTTCACAAACCACCGCATTGCAAAATAATCCTTTTCTTCTCCCTTCCTTTTTGTTTTATAGCTTGCATATAATGGTAGCATTACACCAGCGTCAGCATACGAGAACACCTCATACTGAACAGCAAACCTCCCAGGCAAATGGAAAGCTTGATTCAAAAGAATCAAATGCCTTGCACCAGAGAATTAGTCTGCCCTACGATCACGTGTTTAAGTGCACGTATCAAAAAGAAAAAAAAAACTCATTTCAATTTGTCACTTTTCAAGGTTGGGTATTTTATTTCCATTAGCCCGTAAGCACTAGGCAGTGCGAGAAGCTGTGTGTTACCAATCAGAGCCAAACGCTGCTCTCGGATACAAAGTGCCCGTGGTCACATCAGAAGAAAAAGGATTGTCCAACCTGTCCCCCTCGATCCATTGGTAACAGAACTGATGGTGCTTACAGCTTTGACAGCAAGGAAAATCAGAATTCAGATGAATCCTAAATGCTAGAGCTGTGGAATTGCCACCTTTATAATCGATCAACGTAAACCTCATACTAAAAGTGGTCAAAGCCTGGGCAAAAAGGAGCGTTTCCAGCACCAACCACGCTCTGTCCCTGTGCTCCTGGTGCCTGAACAGCGGCACGGCTTGCAGGGAACGAGCAGATCACACACCTGCTGTGCATATGGACGAACCATCAAAGAACAACTGCAAGAATGTAAACTTGTTAACAAGTTCCTTAGTCTCTCATCTCGTTCATAAAACACTTTCTACGACGCTGACTTTAATTTAAAAATCAGAACTGAAGCAGATAGCCCAGGCTGTCACCCACCTCGCCCCCCGCTGCCTGAAGTTGCTCAGACAGCAAGCTGGCTCCCGACAGGCAGGCAGAGGGCCGGGCGCTCATTTTACACTCTGCCGTACGCACTCTCCCTACTTCTGTTTTAAGACTTTATACATCTAGCTAGGCTCCCAACCAGGAACTTGATGGTTGAAGGCTCCTGCCTACCAGTTACTTGCAGAAAGCCTGGGCACACACACACACACACGCTCTGGGTCAACACAAACAGGGGCAGTGTAACACATTGCTCTGGGATGAGGGAATGCAGACAAGCAGCTACAATGAGTAGCTTCTGTGCTCCAAATTTACACCTCCTTACCTTGCATTAACTCATTTCGGTGTCACAAAAGAAGATATTCATTTACAACGAAGATTACGGAAACTTTTCTTGGAGCATTTCTTATTTGCTGCAACTCTGTGTGCTGTGTTTTCACTGTTAATTGAGGGGCTTCAAAGATGAAGAGACCAATTGTGAAATTGTACAAAACGTGATGGGAAAAGGTCAGAAATGTAGCAGTAAAGGATGCTGCTGATCACCACGGGACACAGCTGATCAGCTTCTGTTACAGATTTCTGAAACCCTCCCATGAAGGCAGCCAACAGGCTGGCCCAAAACCAGGAGTCACTTACAGACGTACCACAGCCACCTTGGGACCCTTTTGGGCACCACACTCACTTGTTGCCGCACCACATGCCCAGAGATGTGGCACGTCGCTGCGTGGCTCCAAGTGCTGATGACCATTTCACAACAGCAGCCGTTTGGCACCCACTGCTTTGCCCTGGCAGCAGCAGGGAGCAGGCTGCAACCCACCTCGGTCCTGGCTCGGGGTGAGCCGGGCAGGCTCCCACCAGCTCACAGCATCCAGTCTCTGTTCCTACTTCTCATGAGCTTCCCTGTAACTTCTGCGCCCTGGCTCCTCCATTCCAGTGCAAAAGGGGCAGTATGCTTATCGCAGAAAAATGTCAGAAGGTTAATTCAAAGCCTTGAAAGACTACAAGGTATTTTTGGTACCATAACAGCGAGTTTGGTTTGATTTTTGTGTGTGCTTTTGAAGCAGAACACTGCATCAAAAGCCAACGCGCATCTTGAGATATGCAAGAAGTTGTTACAGAAGAGAAAAACTGGTTCCCTATTCTCATCTCTTTCTCTTTTATTTTTACACAACCCGATTTTGAGCAAATCATTTCGGTTTTTGTTGCCACAGGAGGGCAGGAGCATGTAACACTACTACACCAGTTTCTTAGAGAGAGCAGAACAAGCAGCGGGAGCCGGAACGCAGCAAGAGCCAAGGCAGAGACCCGGAGCGTGATGGAAACTCAGTCATACCAGTGGAGTTAACTGCCTGGTAATGAAGGCGTATGCATCCCATCTGCTTGCTACAGAAGAGCTGGAAGGGGTTCAAAACCAGGCCAAGACAGACATACCGGCAAATACACGCTGCAAACACGTGATCCCTGCTCAGAAGTTCACCCCGTTGCTTCGGACAGGGGTGAGAGCACAGGCAGGTCCGTGGTGGGACGCGAAGCGTGGCCTCGCCACGCACCGACTGCCGCTGCCCGTGGAGAACAGGCAGCGTCCCAGGGTAATTTGTTTATTCATTAATTCTGATTGCAGGAGAAAGTTCTGGCCTGCACCCAGCAGCTAATTGGTTCAATAACCAGAATCTTGGTTTAGGAGGAGAAGAAAACATAATGCCGCAGTGACAGCATGCAAGTGAAACCTCGCTGTCTGGGTGGGTTCGGCTTCGGGCTCCGAGAGAGCTGGAGCACAAAAACATCTCTCAAAGATGGTGTACGGCTGACACGCAAGGGACAACTACCAACACTTCTCTGAAGACTTCCAACAAGAGGGATGACAAATCACTATTGTAAAGATCTTCCTAACGGTGCCCCTAAAGCACAGAAAATATATTTATGGATGACGTGAAATAAAAAACCCAGGTTGTTGCATCTATTTGGCGATTTACAACTCACGCTGATAATACTTCAACTTTTGTTTCCTTCCTAACCAGGCCTGCCACACACAATATGCTATCAAGAAAGCTGCCAAACAATTGTTTGAACGTTCACAAAAAGCCGAATCTGCAGCCCACCATGCACGGAACAAATACGATCGCCTGAAATCTGCCTTGCCCTGCGTGCTGAACAGTTCAAAGGAATTAGAGGGACTTGCCAGAACAAAATTTGCCACCCAACCACAAGTTCCCATGTACCTTAATTCACATTATTTACTAACAGAAGTTTCCCTTCTAGTGAAAGCAGATAATCTAAAACCTGAAATTCACTGAAACTCGTGTGCCTGCTCGTTCTATACAATTCCCTTTAATAAGAAATACTTCAGGTTTTGCAAATACCGTACAATATGCATGGGCATTAAATTTTAAATTTTATTAGAAAAGTAATTGCCACAGATTGAGTACATTAACGAGCACATTTGAACTAAGGCTTCGTTTAACCCATTCATCCCTTCAATAAGAAAACTGTAAATCACTCCAACCTGCATACTTTATCAGATTTTTCTTGGCTTTAAAGCCTTTGACTGTATAATAATTGGTACAATCAATCCACAAGAAACAGCAAAACCAAAGCTCGTGTACTCCAAGCGTAATGTCATGACCAAGAGCAGGATGGGTTTCCATTGCCAGTCCTTCCCATTCCGCTACCACCGGCGTTTTGCAGGACTCCAGCGATGGATTCCCTGGCAGCCCCTGACTTCCTCCTTCAGGAGGTCACTTTTTCGCACTACTTTTTGTATGAAGAGCTATTTTAGACTGCCGTGTAATTGTGTTTACATATCTGGCCACCTGCTGCCTCCAGGAGCCGTATAGTTTGCTAGTGAAGTCCTTTTCTCTCTGCTACCCTCTGCGCCTCCACGCAACTGAACGCTTCCAAGCAGAAGTGAGCGTGCAGGGCAACATGAAGGATCCCCTCGGCGTGGTTATCCCTCACAGCTAAAAGCAACGCGTGCTTCTGCTTTTCTGCAGTGGCTGACTCGAGGCGGGGGGAAGGGAATACAGAAGCCCTGTCCGAAAAGCACAGAACCGCCAGCAGGATTTCACCCAACGAGGAGAATAAGGGTTGCACTCCAAGAGCTGACCGGGGTTTTTCCTCGTTGAGTTGTGGGGAGAGAGGGAGGGATTATAGGCTGGGTTTTCTGGGTTTTGTGTGTTTTGTTGTTGGTATTGGTGGGGTTTTGTTTACTTGTTTTTAAATGAGGATGAAGATAAACTCCAGTATTTTGCTGGATTAGCTGTAACATGAAAGTAAAATAAGACCAAAGCTTAGTTACAGACCTGAACCCTGCTACAGCACAACGCTCCTAACTCAGTACCTGCAGGTGCATGGTGTGGCGCTTTGGGCAATTATTTACAAATTTACTAAGACTTTCACTGCGTTGCTACACAAGCTTTAAGTTACAGTGACATTCTGACTGCCTTCTTTCATTCCAAATATAGATACGTGTGTGTATATATATATATATATATATATATATGCAACAGTTAATTTTTTTTTTGACACATGAAAACTTCCTCCCAGGACAATGATAAATAAACACGATTAATGCAAGGTATTACAAAATGGCTTATAACCTCACTTTCAGCATTAAAAAAATACAGCAGAGAACAAATCTCACTATACACATGACCGGACAGTCCGCATGCTACAAATTTCCCAGGTTGCCATCACGGCCAGTCACAGGAGAGAAGCCTCAGGCAGAGCAGAAGAGAGCAGCCCCCGTCTGTGACATTTAGGTGACCGGGACACAGACAAGAGGAAGGAAAAGAGCAAAGCCTGAGTCTCCACGATCACTGCTTCACCTTGTCTGCGAGTAAACACCGGGCCCTGGTCCTTTTTGGCTGCCAGTCAGGCAATTCTTCCTGGAAGTAATAGATGTGTTTATTTTTCCTTCCCAGTCAACACGAGACGACAGACCAACAGAGAGCTCTGACCATTTCAACTGTCAGGAGCCACCTCTTCAACTTCTTGATTTAATACTGATTCCTATTAGGATGGAAACAATGAGAGCACAGATCGAAATACCACAGCAAATCCTGAAGTTTTGCCAATATTCTCCGGAGCACCAAACCGACACAATCTGCAATATCGAATGGTAACAAAAACACAAGTCCACGGACAGTGCAAGCGTTCTGCATCTGGAGGTGTTGGGGTTTCGGGAGTTTTATTCTTTTATATTACTTTTTATATTACTTAACCTTGTGTTTCTGCCTTCACGGAATACTTCCTCTGAACTTCTGTTAGACAAAACACCAGCTTTTGACGCTGCAAGTGTTAAAAAGCTGGGCTGCAGTACTAACTGCACTGCTTGCAGCACGACACACAACGCCCAAGCCAGTGACTGTGCAAGTTCCAGGCAAGTTTAGGGGTTCTCGCAGGCGCAGCGCTTGCTGTTTCAGCAAGCTGCCCTGTCACAACTTCATTTCCAACAACAGGGTCCTTCCCCACATCGTGTACCTAACCAACTACCGCCACTTTAACACGTGCAAAGAAGCGAGAGAGCGACAAAGTACTGACATCAGATCCAAATTAAAAAGAGAAATACCCCAGCCCCGTTTGATTTCAACATCTGTCTTCCAAACTAAACCAAGTCAGACAGAGCGAGCGCTCGGCCCGCAGCTGACAGGCCAACACATACAAGGAGTAATGCAACTCAGCACCCTCCCTTAAACCTGACACACAACGTGTTAATACCAAGGCTGTGGCCACATGCAGCGGATTCAATCCCCTCACGATTAAAAAAGAGTCGCCAGGCACCTCCTAATGGCTGCGAGTCAGGTGAGTGTCACTGCTCCCTGCTCTGGCTACCAGCTCTGTAAAGCACACTTAGGACAGGTAGGCGATGGCAACGTGCCACCAGTTCCCAAAAACAGCCGCTGGTTTCAGTCACGTCGCTGTGTCGACACTTTCAAAGGAAATTTAGGGTGGTTTTGGTAAAGTTAGTCATAAGTCACTGAACATTTCAGCACCAAAACAATGGTGGCACAATATTTTGCATTCCTCATGAATAAAACATTCCCACAGACATCTATAGGCACTCTGGAAATAGAATAAATGCAAGACCATGTCTCCAGCAAACATGTTTTGCAACCCCAAATATAGTCAGTTTAGAAATAGTCGGTGAAAAACTGCTTAACTGCTTGAGGTCGTGGGGTTTTGGTGGGGTTTGTTGTTGTCGTTTCCCTCCCTCTGAGCGCCTGCATCGACCTGTGGGCTGAAGGAGTGGGAAACCAGAACATGGGTAGGGTAAAACTGCACCTCAGCATCACAGAGGGGTTTCAGAACCCCTCCAAAGCAATCCCAGCCCGGATCCAGGCCACAGAGCGAGCCCGTTTCAAAGCGTGGCAGCCACAGCAGCGTGAGGGGGAACTGATATGCGCTGCAATATTTATGCAGCCATTATAATGCAAATGCACAAGGTACCAGAAAAGCTGTCTGCCTTGGTGCCCAGCCCCTCCGGTCCCCGCACAATGCCAGCAGAAAGAACAATTAGGATGCAAGCGTAACAAAAAGCCTCCGACCACAGGGCAGGCGGATCCAGGAGCTGTGGCATCACCAGGGCTCCGTGGAAATACCCTCTGGCGGGTCACCTCAGACCTCCTGCTCCTCCACAGGCCATTCCCAGGTAGGAAAGCAGGGGGAGATGAGCATGGCAAAGGTAGGAGCCAGCCACAGCCCCCTGCCTGGGCAGGCAGGGCCTGTGGGCCACGCCAAAGGGCTGGACAAGCAAACAGGCACAGACCTTCCTGGGGCACAGCAGTTTTTGTAAGGAAAAGGGAGGCGGGAGTGCAAATTCGGATCTGGTGGCCATAAATCCACTCAGAACAAAGGCCGTCCTGCCACAGGGAAGCCAAAAAGCACAGTCAAGGCCATCCTGTGCCTCTCCACGTGTTCACCTCCAGCAAAGCATCACTACGAGCTGTGCAGGCACGGCAGGGTGTTTTAAGAAGTTGTGTGACCACACGCAGCAGGGTTTATCTCCGCCCGTTCCCAGCCTCTTCCCGTGTTCTCACGCTGATCGGCACGGCCACGGCGCTAGCTGGGGACGGGCTGCACGCCCGCATCTCCCTCCTAGATCAGGCACTTCAGCAGCAGCCACCTTCAACCAGGCTAAAAGCAACTGCCTGGCATTGAATTGCTTTTAAACCAGAAATCAACACTGCATAATTACAAGGCATATCCATTACCTAGGGGGTCGGCGATGGAAAAATCCTCGGTAATTAAAACCCGCTTTCTGCCAGCGATCGTCGCTTCGCTATACCCCAACTGCCTTCCCTGAGCAAGGCTCGGTGTCGGAGAACACCCAGATTTAATAGCACACTATTTGCATTTCACAACACAGCCAAGCCCAAGCAACGCAGGGGGGAAAAAAAAAAAAAAAAAGGCAAATTAAGGTCAATGGGTAATATCGCAAACATTACCCTCTTTTGATACAACCTGTTACATTTTATCCAGGGAGATTTTGTAACACACCAGGACTACTGTATGAAACAGACTAGAATATGTCTCAGCCAGTACAATTTTAACGTAAACAAGGGCTCTTTTTATCTCTACAATCTAGCTACAACTGGCTGTTTAATCTTCGCTACAGTGTCCTCCCCGGCCCTCTCTCTCACACACACAAACCCACCAGAAAAAGACAGAAATACCTCCTCCGAGAGGCAGAGTTGCCTGCAATGAAAATAAGTAGAAGGTATCACAGCCACAGAGGAAAGCAGGCAGCGCTTCGCTTAGAAGAGCATCCACAGAGCTGTCCCACAAAAGAAAATAAAAAAAAAAAAAAAAACAAGAGCAAGCCAGGAGTCTCGAGTGATTTTGGGTGGGTAAGGCGGAGGGCCAGGCGGGATGGATGCAGGCTGCCAAGGCTCCGGCCCCGCTCTGCTCACCCAGGAGCGGGTCCAGGCCGTAGCAGCGGGGTCTGTGTGGGGCCAGAGGGAGGCAGAGCAGGCAGAGCTGGCTTTCAGGCGCACGCACGGACACGCAAGTTTTCATCTTTCCTCAGACAGGAAGGAAAACCCACTGGAAGAGAGACACGACTCATTTTTAGCACCTACCCAAATTCTCTCCGTGGCGGTACTACATCTGAGATCTCTCAGTGCAGTTTCATCTCCTTATCACCTGCCCAAATCGTCCCGAAAGGGAGCTGGGTTCTTTGCACGGCTTCCTCAGCCTGATCAAGAAGAGATCACATTTGATCTTCTCAGCCAGAGCGAACAGGAGATACTTTTATGGCCCGGACTCGATGAATATGCATGAGCGTTACGCAGGCACACAAACACACGCCCGCACCTCTTCCACGGGTGTTGCACACCGGCGAGGAGCAGCTGGCCCGAGCAGGATGGCCACACTGCTCCAGCAGCGACACGCGTTTCTAGAAAGCCACAGCCAAGCAGCAAGAAATCCCAGGGTTTCCTAAAAGGCACACACACACGGCAATCCCCGGAGAAATTCACCCCTGCACAAAAGCTAAGAGAGCACGGAGACTGACAGAGAAAATACCCATCCTGGGAAGGAATCCCGGCCGCGGAAGGCAATTCCTGGAGGAGCACACACCCGTCGGGGCGATCGGTGTCACCACAACAAAGGAACGCCCCTCCCAGCACCTCCTGCCTCACTCACCGACATCTCGGCTGGCACGGGGAAGGGAAAACTCCACCGGGAGCGGCAGCCACAGACCCTACCCTCGCCGTCACCCCTGGGAGAAAAAATCCTGGGGGGGTGTTTAACATCTCTAGAGAGCAGGAGAGAGGGACGCGAGCATCCTCGCTGAGGATGCCTCGGTATTCCTCAAAGGAAGGCTGCGGACGCGCGGAGAGCTTTGTCTGGAATCATCTCTCCGCAGTACGAGATGGCACAGAAAATGAGTTTTGCCCGATGGACGTGTTTTGCCTTGCCACACGTACAGAAATCCTGATGGCTGACAAATATTAGCCTAAATTAAAAGGAATCCAGCTTCAAATTATGAAAATAGCCCGTCATTTTGCTCGCCCAGAACAAAGAATAATTACACAGAAAACCAAGACAGTCAAGCCCAAATCATTCAAAAGGAATTAAGGGGATAAGGGTGTTACTAAAATTAAAACGTATGCACAACAGAGTATTAATAAATTCATAGGATACAGTAAATCTTTCCCAAAACCAAGCTAGGATTATATCAAGATCACCATACAGCATATGCCTGAAATATGGCTGTAAATAAGTGTGACTTAATTTGACCACCACCTACTTTAAGCCCTTGATTTTATAAATAGAAGCTCCCAATAACGCCTAGTGAGATGCATAAGAAAAACAGTTTAGAAGGTAAAAAGGGAAAATAATAAGTAGAAAGCCGAACGCACAAACAAGGAGACAGCAGAAAATTAAAGCCTTGAATCTAATTACCAAAACCAGTTTCATTTGTATTTCAGCAGTCGCAGAAATCTCCGCTGCAGCCACAGCACACCCAGCTACAACTCCTCAGCTTTACTATTCTGCCTCAGAAGCGTCTTTGTGCCTGCACGTGTGCAGGAGCGCACGAAACGCTGGCTCCCCCAGCCCCATCTCGGATGCATCCGTCACAAATCGCTGTCGATGCCTGAGTGTTAATTCGGCTTTGGGGTTGTTTTGTCCCACACCTGCTCCCCCTGAAGCCTGTGGGGCCGAGCCGCCCCACGCCTCCACGCACCTTCAGCGCCGCCGAACCTCTCCTTGGCGCTGGCAGGCGGCACAGGGAGCCGTTCACCTTACCTGAGGTTACCAGAGCCTCGCAAGCACCTCGCAGGGACAGACAGACACCCAGAACTGGGCAAAGCCAGACTCCAGAGCCACGGGGACGAGCGGGCAACTGTCACCCAGCTCCCTCAGGGCCACCTCTGTTTTTGGGGCACCACGGGATGGCAATGCCTGGTAGAAGGGCCCTGCCTGCCCTCACCCTGCTGGGTGCAGGGGGCTCCGGCCAGGCTCCCCCATGCTGACGGGGTCACCGCGCTCCCCCCGGCTCCTCCTCGGGGCGAGGTGAGGCGGCGAGGCTGGGCTTCCTCCTCTCTTTATTTATTTATCCCCCCCTTCTTCCTTCGGGCACCGCCACCCCGACGCGGCACGGAGGAGCTCGGCACCCCAACACGGCGCCCCCACAGCGCCTGAACCCCCCAAAACCCCCTCATATCCCTCCAAAAAAAATCACATCCCCCCAAAAAACCCTCATATCTCCCCAAATCCCCTCATATCCCCACAGAATCCCCCTATATCCCTCCAAACCCCTCCATATCCCCCCAAAATCCCCTCACACTCCCCAATACCTCCTCGTATCCCCCTAAATTCCCTCATACCCCCCCAAAATCCCCTCATATCCCCCCAAAACCCGCTGATATTCTTCCAACCCCCCCATATCCCCCAAAACCCCTCATACACACCCAAAACCCCCTCACACCCCCCAAAAAACCCTTCACATCCCCCTAAAACCCCCCCATATCCCTTAAAAACCCCCTCACATCCCCTCAACCCCCCCCATACCCCTCCAAAACCCCCTCACATCCCCCCAAACCCCCCCATATCCCCCCCCTATCCCCTCACGGGGCCGCTCCCCCTCACCCCCACCACAGCCCCGGGCGCCCCGTGAGGAGCCGTTGGGGGCCGTTGGGGGGGGGGCCGGGACCGTTGCGGGGCCCTCCCCGCCTTTGTGCCCGCGGCCTCCCCGGGGCCCGGCCCGCTGTCAGCCGCCACCCGCCCCGCCGCCGCCGCCCCGGTGCCGTACCGTGCGGCTCCGCCATCCTCCCGCGGCGCTCTCCGCAACGCTCCCCCCCTCCTCTCCTCGCCTCACAACACCGGCCCCGGCGGCCCCGCTCCGTGCGCCCCGAGCCGTCACGGGACTCCCCGCCCACGGCCCTCCCGCCCGCCGCACCACGGGGGCGGGCGCGGCGCGGCGAGGCCCCGGCCGATGGCTTCCAGGTCACGGCGCCGCCGCCATCTTGGCGCCGGGCGGAAGCGGCCCCCGTTGCCCCTGGAGACGGCGGCGGGGACGGGCCCGGCTCCTTAAAAAAAAAAAAAAAAAAAAAAAAAAAAAAGCCCAAAGAAATGGGTGTTTGGGCACATCCCTGCAAGATAGTGTTTTGTAATCTGCACACGTGAAAGAGTTAATGTGGTGCCCTCCTGCTGGAGGCTGAGCCCCAGCCTCCAGCAGTGCTGCTTCTCCCAAAGCCTTCCCAGACACTGACCCGATGTAAAAGACAGGCACCACAGTCAGGATCAATAAAAATATTAGCGAAGGTTTCCCTCAGCTTTAGGGAACTCCAGTGACTGACCCATACGTTGAACCTGGTGGTATGGTGGCTGAGCGCTTCTCCTTAAGACAGCGCCACAGGCAGCAACTCAGAAGTTTCGTGGTCTCCGTTTCCCTAAAAACCTGTACAACCATGAGAGGATCTTGAATTACTGCAACAAAATTAATAAGCATTTCATAACCTGCATGTGTGGACGATCTGAATGAAGGTTTCACAGGCAAATTCATTTGGGCATTGCCTAACTGAAACACTTGGCTTTGCAGCCCTAATAATGGTCCTTCCACACACGTAATACTCACCATCTTCCCAAAAGGACAGCTGTCATTACAGGATCACACAACATCACAGCCCTTCCCTGGGTCATCGGCAGTGCTGGTACCTTACCTTGAGGTGCCCGACACAGACCTCTGCCCCTTTCTCTCACAGAGGCGGAGGGCAGCAGACGCTTCTCCTCCACCTAGACCAGCACTGGAGAGGGATGAGTCCTGGAATTTGGACTATTCACTGGGTACATATGACCATTCCTAAGGCTATTTAGTATTTACACAGTTCTTCCAAGCATGTTTCTACAAAGCAGTGTGATTTACTGGGAGCTAGATCTTACACAATGAACCAAAATAAAGCAATTAATTAGTCAAGCTTGCTTAAGCTGACCACGAGATCAATACAGCAACTTCAGAATCATCTTTGCCTGAATTCAGACACCTCTGATATAACAGCCCTGCTTGCCTTTTCTTAATTTAGTAGCTGCCAGACTAATGAATTGACCCTTTCTCTTTTGTTCATGTGGCCTTTCTACTACCTCCTCCCAACTGTAATTTTTTTTCTGTTTCGCTACAAGAAAGCTCTCTCTCCTCCCCCAGGCAGGCAGCTGCTGCCGCCTCATCCCAGGGCACTAAATTCTAGCTGTTTCTGGGGCAGAACAACAAGAGGCAAATTCTTGGTCAGCCACGCCATAGCGAAGGCCAGACTCAGAGAAGCTCTCCCCCATTGCCAGGATGTCCCAGCAAGCACATCCCCTGTACCCCTATCCCCAAGCTTTCCCTTCTGCCCAGCTCACAGCTCTCCCTGGTGCTCCGCTCCCTCCCCTCTGCCTGTGCCTGTTCAAGGCTTTCAGACTCAATCACCTGCCTCTCCTTTCTTAGCCTCAAACGCTGCCTCCAGCTTCAGTTCCCCATGCCTTGCTCAGTCTCTTTTGGCCAGTTCTTCATCCGACTTCCTATCCCCCCTGACTTTGGTTGTACTGACAGACTGAAATCTGCCGTGACTTTGGTCCCTCCCCTGCTGTCAGTTCCTCGCACAGCCAGTCTCAGCATGAAACTCCTCTAATTCCCAGTTTCACTTTCTTTGTGAATCTCAGCCTCCTTCCATCGCACCAAAGCTCCAAATTCCCAGTCTTAGGCTTTGCCTTCCTCCCTTCTACACCTCAGCCTACCCAGGCCTTCCTGCCTTGCCCTCTTCCTTTCCCTTCTCTTGAGCCACCGGTTTACCAGAGGCTTGGCTTCGGTCTCTTACCCAAAGCTTGCAACGTGTCCCGCTGCTCTGTGGGAGAGAAGCATGCTTTGAAGGCTGATGGCATGATGAAGACCGTTTCATTTTGTGAGCGTCATACTGATCACAGAAATAGCGTATGACTTCAGCACTGCTTTTCTGTCTTCACCTTGAACGTAATCTTGGCTCTACTGCCTTTATTACGGGTATACAGAGAGCGGGGAGGCTGGAAGAGCTGGCACAGCTGAGGAGCTGAAGGGGAGAGAGGAATGGTGCAAGGCACAGGAGCTGTGCCTGGGGGATGCACGTGGACACCCAGAGACATTGGCAATGTCCAGTAGCCAGCGCTGTGACAGAGCAGCCAACAACAAGATCCGTCACATCGAAGAGAGACTCTGCCCCGCCAGAGCAAAAGCTTCTGCTGTTGCAATACAAAGAAGGATACAAAGAAGGGGAACCTCAAAATGTGGTTCTCAGTTAAGGGCTGCAGTACTGTAAGACGTTGCTATTTTTAACGCCTGTTCCTTTTCTGCGTTCAGTCAGGTCTGCTTACTTGAGGGACAAAAAGTTATTTTTGCTTTTTTGCCTCCCGTTGGCTCTACTGAGCAAACACGCACATGGGAAGAGGATGGAGTTTGGTTACGGTGCCTGTGTTCTCAAAACCGAGCAGCAGCATGACTTAAGAGTTGTGAAACTGTCATGTAGAAAACTGCTCTGGGCCTGCCAGCCTTACCTTTGAACTCGTTAGCAACCTATCTGGTAGCAAGGTTTCAGACGCGCTTCCCAGGTCCTACAAGGGCTTCTCCAGGAGGAAAGGCAGGACACACCGACCCTGAAATGGCACATCCAGAATGCCAGACATGAGAGGAGTTTCCCATACTCACCAGCATGCACACCAACTTTTTCAAGTCTGTGCTGTGTCCTAACTGCCCCAGGCTGGCAGGTCTTCGGTTTATTTAGTGCAAGGGGAAACTGCAAATCCAGCTGGCTATCAAGCAAGCTAATCTTCACTTACACAAACGGAGAGTCAACCAGTTCAAACAATTTATCTTTCAAAGTCAACACTACAAACAAGAGAAACAAGCGAGAGCTTTTTCATTCACAACAGACAATAAACTGTATTTTTGTAGTGTAGATTTCGAGGCAGGATAGTATCAGCTGCTAGAAACTCCTACTTTTCTCTAGTGAAAGACACGGCAAATTAAAGGCTTCGGTTGTCTGTACTTTGAAAAGGGAGAGAGGCTGGAATGAAAACTTGCTTAAACTGAAACAGATGCTGATTATTCCAGCTCCAGTCAGGCTATCCATAAAGAAACCAACATTTCTTGACTTCATTTGATTCTTCTGCTACTTGCAGATCCATTTCTGTCATCCCAGGAGATGCCACAAGGACAAAGCAGGATCCAAAAGGACATGAGGTGCTGTAGTGGACAAGGTTGTGGGTCTGCAGCATCTGAATTTTGGTGGGCACCCTGCCTACCACTAACCCCCAGAATAAGTCCCAAAACTAGGGGGCAGGAGGGGGTGGGTACTCACAAATTTACTTTAAAACTACAGAGGCTAAGCTCCATCCCTAGTCGAAATGATAAGCCTGTGTTCAGGCACTCTGAATCATGTTCTGAAGAAATCACTTTTTCCATTGACCTCATAGGGACCCTGGGGAGTTGAGCTTTCCAAGGGAAAAGCCACTTCCTCCCCGGGAAAGTGCATTCGAGCCTGATGTGGCCCTGGGCTCCCCAGCTCCTTGCCCACTGTGCTTTGCCGTTGGGCTCCGATGCCGCGCAAGCACCGTAGGTCTGCGTGCCTGCAGGTGGTACACGGCATCTCCTGCCCCTGTACCTGTTCCACTTGGCTCCCGCATCAGACTTCTAAAACTGGCTGGCACCAATACCCTGGCTGAGCTTTCGTTTGCACTGCGTGTCGTTTCTTGCCTTCAAAGGTCCGTGAAGATTAGCACCAGGCTGACGGGTAGGGCACGGAATGCAGGAACACGAGTGCGAAAGCCCGAGTTTTCCCCTGCTGAACTTCATAAAAGGCCAAGTCCTGCCTCTGCTCCACACAAAAGAGGGAGCAGACTTCACTTCCCCATTGTCCTCGGTGATTGTCCAGTCCCCCAGAGGCACAACGGTGTGGCAGCGCAGCCTGTCCTTCAGAGGGAGAGCCTGGAGCCAAGCAGCTCTGTACCCTTATCGTTTTCAGCTGATAAAGGTGTGAAGCCGAGGGAAAGAAGCTCTCACAGAAGCCAAGAAAGGGGAAAGGTCTCAGGGAGTGGTGGCCCTGGGAAGGTCGAACATTTTATTACATGTTTTTCTTCAGAAGTAATCTTAAGAAAAACAACTCGGCTGTGTCCTAAAAGTGACTGGGAGTGGCAGCATATCCATGCTGAGCTGTGTAAAAAGCCAGCTGCCCCATGCCCAGGCAAGTATCACTGCCAGCAGGTTAACCAAGGCCAGAGGCAGCAGCAGTTTTGCTTGGGATTGCATCGTGTCACGGCTGCAGGCTCTGCTGTCTGAAATGTGGAAGAAGATGAAGATCAGCAAGTACCCTGAAAAACAACAACAAAACAAAACAAAAAAAACTACAACAACCTCTTCCCTCAAAAAACAAACAAAACCAACCTTAATTCACGGTCTCTCAAAGAGAAAGATTTTCTTTAAAAGGTATTTGGGAAGGGAAAATTGAGTTGGAATAAAATATGTGCCTGTTGGTCTTAATAGCTTCAGCTCTGCTATCTATTTTCTCTCCCTCTTCCAGACTGTCAGCAGGGACTGAGTGTTCTTCTGGAGCCAGGGATGGATTTCCTGAATGGTGACAAATAGCAGTAAAGCCTGAAGTCAATTGCACAGTGAAATCATTATATAAATTGCTCTTTCCTGCAGGAAAGAGATGGATGAAAAATAAAACAAATCAGAAAATAGTATGAAATGAGTAATCTTACGGTTATGGGAAGCCAAAAGCACAGCCCCAGAAACAACGCTGGCTTTGCCAGGCAGCTAGGCATTGTACGGAGCACACCTGTGAATGAAAATTTCAGCTGAGGATTTATGAAAAAAAGAAAAGTCCTGAAAGCAAGATTTATTCAAGCACACGGTGATCTTCCAAAAGGACATCATGAAACTCCCTTTGCCTAGAGACAGGAAAACTAGTCCAGGGAGAGTGCCAGCAACCCTAATATTTACCGTTGGTGCAGTAACACAGAGTTGCTTGATCCCAATTGTGTGTGCTGGGTGCTGTACAAAAAGGTTGCTCTGGTTCAGAGACAGAAGACTGAGAATAGGACCAGAAAAATGACATGCGTTTATTTGTCGCAGACACGGGGAGCATGAGGAAAGGAAAGCAGTCAACATGCTGCCAAGTTTTTTTATAGACCATACGGACAAGGAGAGATCTCTGCGAGATGATTTCTTTTTTCAACACACACATTAATAACGGGTTTGTTGCAGTCTTGGAGGAAGCAGAGAGGTGTTTGAAACTGTCAGAAGAGGGCAGTGAGACTGGTCAACACAGGCTGATCCCGGGACAGAGCTGATATCCTGATAATAAGCTAAAACCCATCAGTAGGGATGGGCTAGGGAAAGAAGGCTCTTGGAGATGAAGGCATTCGGCGGAGAAGAAAAAAGAGAGCTAGTAGCCAGAAAAGGAAGAGGTGGCACAGACAAAGTGACAGGCTAAGAACAATCCTGCATTGTGAGGACAAGGGCTTGGTTATTCGTGGTTTTCTTTCCCTGTCTTGTTTCTCAAGGGGCAGAGCAGAGTTTGAAAGGAGAACAATACAATCATCTGACTGTGTTAAGAGATTTATGGCCCGAGTTTACCATGTGTTAAAATATTGATTCTGTCTCTAACATATGCTTTAGACATTTACATTATTTTTTTTCTGCGTAGAAGGCTGGCTTCTACGTACAAAAGCTGGGACTTCAAAGTAGGATCCAGTGATGCTGGGTAAATACAAAGTGACGTAAGCGAAGCGCAAGTCTTGGATTTTTTCCACTCAATTAAATAAAGATAGCAAGAGAGACACTAAGCAGTGTGTGGCAGTGAGAAGCTGGAATAATTAAACAATAATATGACAGACGGTGCATTTACGGGCAATTACAGCATGCCTCTGCTGGCACTTGAAGGCACAAGGCCAAAGACTTAAGCGATTCAAACCACACAAGTAGAGCGGTAACCTCCTGGAAGTGCCAGCCTGGGCCTGGCAGCCCAGAGCGGGGCTTTTACGGAGCAGTGAGGCAGGCAAAAGGCTCCGCTTTTACCGGGCGTTATGGCTAGAGAGAGAACAGAAAGAGCAGCCGGCCAAAAAGCTGTTTCTGTGTCCCTTGGATATCGCATTTCCAGGCACTTGTGTGTGCCCAGCAGTGGAAGACAAACCTGCACGCTGAGCGAGGATGTCTCCTTCGTGGTGAACTCGGGAACAGCACCACGTCACACAGCAGAGTTAAAGCCGTTACATTCAGCAAAGTGAACCAAAAGAAATCACTCGTCTGTCAACTGCCTCCCAAAATCAAGGACTGGGTTAAACATCATGCTCTGGAGGCATTTGTGGTTCACTTGGGGAGTCACTGAGGCTTTCTGCTCCTGGGACAGCAGCACCACTCTCCCCCTGCTGCCTGGACGGTGGGCTCTGTACCCTCTGGTACCACTCAGCACCTTAGGGGGACAACAGCACGAAATCTACACACCTGTACTTTCATAAGCACTTGTATGAATTATTCGACACGCATTAGCCAGGCTGGTGCACTGCATTTCTGACCCCATCAGCACATGCAGAGGAGAGACAAGCTCTAAATGTTTGGAAAAGAAGAGAGGGATCTGCCTGGAAAGCAAACACAGACAGGTGTTGTTAAAAGCGTCTTAAACTGTCAACAAAGCACTTACTTAAACTTAGCACTGAGAGATGGGCAATTCTCATGAAAGCAGGGATATTTTTAAACCCGCCGTGTCTGGAGTTACATGGCTATACAGGACGCTCAACCGGAGTTTTGTTTTTAAAGGACTCAATTCCAGACTTTCTTGTTGTATGAAAAAAAAAAAGGAAAACATGAACTTGAAAGGCTCAAAAAACAGAATACAAATAAAAAGCATTTAAAATGTATAAAGACAAAAAACAAGCCTCGTAAACAAATGGAACCGGCCATATTGCTTCACCTACATATTTTGGGTTCTTTTCTTCTCCTTGGTAAGAGAAGATATTTCTCAAGACTTAAAATAAATGTTGTTTTGTATCTGCAGGGCTTTCAGCAAGCGGCTGCCACGTTATGAAACTCTCCGGATTCCAGCAATGCACATCTCTGCTGCCTGCTGTACTCAGAATATCTGGGAAGAGGAGGAGGAAAACAAGCTTATCATTTATAAAATTATTGCTGGTTTTGTGGTTGTGAGGCTTTCTGCAGTGTACAAGAATAACTTGTTTGCGACATCAGTACAACGAGGATGTAACCTAGTGCGTTGTCCTTGTCTGGGGTGGTGCTCTCACACTGGCAACGAAGGCCTTTTCCAACCAACCTGAGTGATTCTACGATTCTACAATCTGAAGGCCGAGTCTCAGCACTTTAAAAAGCCACACGCAGTGAGGGCAAACTTGAGATGTGGGTATCATCACACAGCCCTGCTCTGAGTTCCCCAGGCACCTGGGTGCCACCTCTAACTGCGCTTCCCTTTGCAGAATAAGACCGGGTAATTGAAAAACTCACGTCTTGTGTTGTTGTTCTTCCAACAAGAGCAGAACTAGGTCCTACGTGCCATGCTTTCCCCTCCTGCTGACTGTGGTTGTCACTGCTCTAGTGAATGAACGCTGGCCTGACTCAAAGCTAAGCCCATCACTGCTTGCAAGGCATCTTGAAAAGGGCGACACCAAGCTCCAGACAATGCCCATGCCTCTCCCCCCCCTCTCTCATCCAGTCCTTCCAGTCCTGAAGACGGTAACCGTGTTTTTTTCCCCAATGGAAAGAGGTGTCTTAAAAGCAGACTTACCGGAGACTGCTGACAGCAATCCCCCCAGCCACTCCTCTATCTGTGCTATCAGCTTATAGACAGGCTGCCAAGCTGGCATTTGACTAGCTAAGAGAATGGATTTAGCATGAAGCCAGATTCCACTTCTCAGTCACTAAACATTCAAGTAACAACCCGAGTTGGCCATTGTTTCTTGCCACCAAGCAAACAAACCTCGCTGGCAGGAAAACTGTCTTGGGAAAGTGATTCCCTACGTGACCGAGGGGGGAGCTGGTTGTTACCAATGCCAACCCTCACATAATGCTGGACTCCAGGTGGTCATCGGCTCTGTCAAAACAACCATCTTGCAATTTAATTCTGACGTCTGGCTTTTCAGTTCATCTTCTGTTGCTCCGCAGGCCGTATTTGTCACCACAGGAGTAACTGTTGGCTTCACAGTGTAAGACTTTCACTCGTAACTGGCTGTCTTTTCCACTCGTTTCTAGCCAGCTGAGATGCTAGAAGGGTCACTTTGGAAAATAATAAATACATAAATAAATAAATGACCAAAATAAATAACTAATTACACACACAAACACGCAAAGCCCATCAACACAAAAACAAAACCCAAACCTACCAAGTTACTAATGTGAAAACTGCACGTACCGTGTCAAATGTCCTGGTCTACAGACATCCACAACCTTCATAAATCTGTCTCCAGTCCCTTGCCCTTTCCTCTCCCAATCAGTGGGGAACGCTAATTGGCACACCCCGACTAGCACAGCAGACAAAGGAGGCGGCCGTTCCCACCGAAACCAGCGGGAAGGCTCCTGCGCACTTCAAAGGGCCGCGAAGGATGTCCCGAGCGAGCGCGGCCATTTCAACGCCTCAGCGATGCCAATCTTTTGACCTGCGAGTGGAATAAAGTGAATCAGAGCACGGACTGGGCTGCTGGGCCGTGCTGGCCCACGCCGGCGGTGTTGTCTTTGGCCGGCTCCACAAAGGCAGGAAGCGAGGCGGCCGCAGGGCCCCACACGTAGCGAGGGAGCTGTGGGATGGCAGTGGGCTACCTGAGGGGCCAGCAGCTGCCCACCACAGGTTGCTGTGGAGGAAACACGCCTAGCAGAGTACGAGTAGGGGCTCTGTGTAAGCGTCAGGGAGGTGGTGGTAGGGAAGCTGGAGTTAAATGCAGACTCCAGAGGGGTTCTGATTCGTGACTTATTGGGTTCATCTGTGCTTTTCCCTACAGCCCCTGGAGGAGGAGGCTGAAGGGCGCTCCCAGCATTTCAGTGCAATTAAACAAACGGTTGCCGAGGCCGGGTCAGCAGGGAGCAGGCTTTCACCACGCAGACCAGGGCGGGCAGGGCGCGGAGCCCATCCCATAACACTACCAGGGCCCGGGCGGGGCCGGGTGACCCGCACACACCCCAGGCGGCCAGGTCAACCTCGCGGGACTACCCCAGGGCCTCGCTGCCGGCATTCCTGCCCGCACCGTAAGGACTACATTTCCCAGCATGCACCGAGGGATACGCCCCCGCATGCAGAGCGCTGCGCCGCGCGGTGCACGCCGGGATTTGTAGTTCTCCTGGCAGCGGCGGCGCCATGCCGGAGGGGAAGGCTGCGTTCCGCGAGGTGCTGCCCAAGCAAGGTAGGGGCGGGCGGGTATGGCCCGGCCCGGCTCGGCACGGCCCCAGCGCGCTGCCCGCTCACCCCCTGCCTGTCCCCTCCCCAGGGCAGCTCTCGACCGAGGACGTCCCCGCCATGGTGCTGTGCAAGCCCAAGGTGCTGCCCCTCAAGTCGGTGGCGCTGGAGAAGCTGGAGGAGCTGCAGCGGGCGGCGGCCGAGGCAGCCGGGAGGGCCTCGGGGGGGGCGCCGGGCACGCAGCGTTAGCGCCGGGAGCCGCCCGGCCACAGGTAGGGGGAGGGGATAGGGGCTGGGGGGCGTGTTAAAGGTGTTTTAACAACACTTTTTAAAATTGTTACTCGTAATTTAAGTGCTTAGTCACCGCTCTCTCACATCTTCTAACTCGTAGTGTGATAGATGTATGCCTTAACCCTCACCCGTCAGAGATGGGAGCAGTTCAGTTTTAAAACATCATTTTAAAAATGAAGACAGAAAGCAGAGTTTCACAAAAAAATATTTTTAATATGTTTTGACCAGAACGTTTCACTTTTCCAGTTACATAGAAAAAACATTTCGACTGGTTTGGTAGGTGGTAGCTGGAACATCTAAAACCGACCTGCGTTTTGCCCCAGAACAGGTGAATTTGGCCCATGACCCAACAACTCCGTTTCCATGGGCTCTTTACAACAAAGAAATAGCTTTTTTTTTTTTTTTTCTCCCAAAGCACAGTATTTCTTCAGCAGCAATGAAAATGGGATCACAGCAGCTTAACTTGACCCTTCTATAAAGCTTTGTACAAGCCAGTGATTTCATGACGAAGACACTGTCCTTGAAAGAAAGAGCGGCAGTCAAACATCGATGCAAACATGGAATGATTAGGTCACAACGTATGGCACTTATAAAAAGGTAGCTTATTTGAAGGCACCACCACAGCGGAGTGGCCAGTTGTTCTACTATATGCCAAAAAAAAAAGTTTTCTGAAATTTATAAAACTATTTTAAAAAAAATGATTTGTACCCCAAAGATGTGTTTTTAAAAAAATATGAACTGTGCTAAGCAACTCTTAGAATTCTGGTATACAATATATGTGCGTACATATATACACACACACCAACAAGCACGCGTGTCTGTATATATATAGATATCTATCTCTTGTCCCTTTAAACTTCAGGCTTCAGGAGTCAGTTCCCACATTCAGTAGCTTTCTAGTTTAAGCCGGCCTCCATCTCCTTCGCTCACAAAACGCTTCCTGCCCCTGTAAGAAAGCACAAAGTATATTTTCAGGAAGTTTATAGTGGCGTAATTTCTTTTTCTCATCTATCACTGTGAAGAATCTTCTCTTGATCTTGGGAGTCAAATACAAGGTATAAAAGATTCAGCAAGATAAAGCTGACAATCACCCTTCAACTGCTGAAAATTCATCTGCATCTCACATCTTGGTTCATTTCTAGGAAGCTTTTCAAAATTTGCATCGTCAAGTTCTTTCTGCTTTGCTTACCTTTTTCTATTTATTTTTGTAATTCATACTTGCAAAAGATGCTGGCCTGAAAGCCTAAAATTGTCATTTTTCTACCCCAAATTGAAGTACATAAGCCAAAAATGCCTCTCAATATATTCGTGAGAATTGAAGTATAATCAAGCATTTGCTGCAGTGATGACTTTCAACCCTCCTACTCCCCAAGCCCACAAAACAGTTGGTATCGGAATACAGACTAACTCAATATTAAGCCTGAAGTCCACATGTGGAGGCTGCTTTCAATGAAGTCACTAAACCTTCCAAACCTGATTTTTTGCAAGCTGTCAAGATGCTTTAAGAAGCCTAAGGAAACACCCGGACTGGAAAAGATGTAACAAGCAATGTTCCCAATGCGCAAAATTGTGAGTAATGGTTTTAACATCAAATTTAAATTTTTACACACATTTCCCACAGGAAATGAAACTGAGCAGTAAGGAGAGAAAAGAATACTGATGACCTGCAGTTCAAACAAACACTAACAAAACAAAAAGCACCTTACAAAGCCCACGATGGGCAGATAGTAAAGGATCAGGTACGTGGGGCTTACGCCGCATAAATATCCCGGTTCCTTCTGAACAAAAAAGGAGAATTGGTTGTCTAATCCTAGAACTCTGCTAATGCTGTTTAGTATATTTAAGCTATTTTTCAAGCTTTGTTTTTCTTCCAGCTTTGCCTGCATGGATCATTGTGACATCTGACTCTTGCGTCTCAGTGATGCGCTGATCTCTGCCCAGGAAATCGGCAAAGCTGAGAGGAGAGGCGGGCCTTTGTCCTCTGCAGAGCAGACAGGCATGGTGCCTGGGATTCAGCAGAGGCCCTGCTTTGCTCAAATATTTATTCCAGCCTCCATGTAAAAGGTTTTGTATTAGTGCAGCTTTTTAATAAACGGTTTCCCAGTCCAACCCTCTTCTGTTTTTCCATCTTTCCTAGTTTTGGGTTCCAATCTCTAACACTCGGGTCATGAAGATCCTGCTTTCTGTTACCTACAGTGGGGATAAAAAGCAGTATCTAGTAAAACACCTACCTTGAAGGACAGAGGTCTCTCAGTGGTTTGGAGATGATTCCGGCCTGAAAGCATTCCTCTACAAACCGCTCCAGCACAGAATAGGAGTGTGGCACATCCAGGTTAATGTCAGGGATTTCACAGTAAACTCGTTCGTAGCCCTGCAGTGTAAGAAAGCAAATGATCTGGTTATTCAATGATTATATTATTTTAAAACGCCCTTTTGCACTCAGAGGATGATTTTTATGTAATTTCATGTATACTTCAGACAGTTTCAACAAACTGAAAGCAGAGCACCTGCAAATTAGTGGCAAAGCAAGGTATAATACCAACCAATACCACAGTATTACGTAACTACCCATCTATATAAATACACCAGCTGAATTTTTAAGCTTCTTAAGTCATACATTCTGTGCTATCTGGATTTCTGCGATAGCCAGGCTGCTTTTGCACGGGTAGTAACAGAAGGAAGAAAACACACTTCTTGATTATGAAGTATACTGGATACGAAAAATAATTTTAAAGACACGTAGCTATATCACAGCATACTATGATTGATTTTATGCAATTAAATGATAAAAAAGCAGTTGAAAAATCTTAGAGTGAAGATTCAGATATTCTGTACCCCACAGCTGAAGAGAAAACCGCTGCTCAGAACCCCTTTGTACTCCCTCCAATACACAAGAAAGGTGTATGAGGAAAATGCCATTTTCTGTATGAGATAATGGCATTATCTGTATGGGATACAGAGTGACCGTGGAGGGAAGGGAGGAAAAAAGCAGCAGAGTCAGCAATGGACTATAAATACTTATTAAAAGTGGGTAAAAACTAAGCAAGTTTTTAAAGACCTCATCCAGTATTCTGTAAGTGCCACACTTACTCTTTTCATTTGGTCCACAGTGATGACAGAAGATCTCCAGAGAGATTTCAGCAAATCCAGCATCATTTTAAAGGTTTTTTCTCCAGTTGACTCCAAAACCATCACGATTGCCTAAAACAAATCATGTAAGCATTTTAACTGAAAAGAAAATAGTGGTTAAAGTACACATGTAAGCACATGAAGTACAAAATGCAATGAACACATTACTGTGCATTTTCTGACGAGACAGGTCCATTCGTTACAAGCAGTCACAATTCCAGTATATTATTATTTGAAAAGAAAGACTGATGAAAAGTTATTTGCATAAAGATAAAAGGTATAAAGAAAAAGAAAAAAAAAGCAGAAAGGACTAGACAGAGTGCAGAATATTTCCTGGTTTGAGAGGTATATGACTACCCATCTGGTTGCTGCAGCACAGATGAATTTTGTGTCTATGATTTTTGCATCCAGGACTTTAGAGGAAAATTTACAACTTAACCGGTCTCCACAAACCCCATCAACCAAGAGGTATCTGTTTTCTATCCTAAGAGGATTTTCTAAAAGGAGTCAATTTATTGAAAAGTAAATGTTGCAGTTCGTGGGTGTTTGGTGTTACTGGTGAACAACCATCTCCCAGTTTGGCAGGTAAGAGTACAATTCCGAACAGTCACCTTCCACATAAAACAAAGATCCTTCTCTCATATAGTCTGGTTCTAAAACATCTCAAAGCTTTTTACAGATGTACTAGAAGGAATAATTCCACCCTAAAGAGAAAGCTTCATAACTTAACAAAAATAGGGAACACCCATTAGAATACACAGATGTCTAAAATCTGTTGTAGTACGGAACTAAAACAAGTCAACACCAATACAAGCTATGACTTTGCTACTATTCCTCAGCAGAAAATAAGCTGACCTCTTATTTCTCAGAGATCTGTAATAATCTAAACACAACAAAAAAAATTAACTCTGGATATTCCCAGAGGGACCAGCAACTTCTTGCACAACATACACACAGTGAACACATAAACCATTAGCTTGACATGAAATAATTTAGTTATTTAAATAACATCAGAACTTGCAACCTCAGCTTCAAATTCCAGTTACGTTATATGCATGCCCACATCAAAACAAAATCTGTTGGCTTTACTGGCAATCCTCAAAGGGACTGATTTCTCCTTACTTCATACACAAGTTCATGGTGAAAATGGGGTACTTCCAGTTCCTGAAGGCAACGTTCAGCTTCCAGTACATCTCCGGAAAGCAAATACTCTTTCAGCAGCATATCAATCTATTGAATTTTAAAACAAAACAAAACTAATTAGATACAAGATTTAAAAGCTGTCAACTGTTTTGATGATGATCTGTTTTTTCATGCTGTATAATCAACCTGGCAGCAAGTTAGTTCCTGAAACTTGCAGCTAGTGTTTTTATAAACGTAATTAAATTGAGACCTGAAACACAAAGTAAGCCAAATACCTGCTCATAATGTAATACAGATATGCAAGCACATTGTTTTGTAAGATACCTACATAAATTTATCTTCTCACTTGAGCTCCTGTCATCTGCTACACTCACAAACTAGGAATTACAATGTGACTGCTTCCTTTAAACCTCCTTGCTTCATAGCAGGGACCACCAAGCTTCCCTGTTTCTGCCTCCTCCCTCTTTTTTGAGTTATTACAGTGCTTTTAATCACTGATGCCAAAAAGATAGTTTAGTTTAGCCAGTTTCATGTTGGCTCCTCTATTACTTCATCATTTTGTACTGTGAACTCCTAAAAGCTAAGTGCTTAAAATTTTGCTTAAAGTAAGAATAGGTGTAATCTTGCAATAAAGAGTATTACCTAGTATGTTTCCCCCCCCCCACTGACCACTACAGACATCCATTTCCATCCACAAATGGATCTACATCAGTTTTTAAAACCTACTTTGTATAAAAAAATAAATAAAATAAAAGACAACACTCGAGACATCATTTTGCTATGGGATGTATGCATCTCTTTGCTCCATCCCAAACAAGGTAAGCTTAGACAAACAGTAAACTCTGGGGAGAAGAGTTTTGTACGTGAGTTACCTCTTTAACAAGGTGTTTCACAGACTGCTGGCCGCCTCCTGACCCCCACACGTTGTCTATACGCTTTCCGCCCTTTGTCACACTCAGCAACACAGTGGCTCGGTCCAGAGCCGCTCTAGAAAGAGAAATTCAAATTTTAGTAAAGTTTCATAATAAATCTCTAGAAGACATCTGTAGCATCAACACCCTCACCCCCACCATTCTTCTCTGACCAAAGTGATCCTATCTCTGGGAAAAGGTCAGGTTTAGTAACTCCATTGGGCCTTCCAGATGAAGACGCCAGCAAGAGAACCCTTCCTGTGCTCTCTTTCTGCCACCCTTACGCTTTCGGTTATGCTGTGCTCTGAACAGGGAACAATCCTGCAATGGTAGTGTTTCTGTGTCATCAGTGCAGAACCTGAAACAGTCTCATAGGAAAGAATTTAATAGTTTCTTTTGTAGAGAGGAACTGGGCTCCAACAAAAATGCAGGTTAGCATGTGCATCTCAGAACAAGAGGCTTGAGTTGTTTCCATGCTGAAAAGTGGCTTTTGTACTGAAATGTTTTCTGTCTAAAGAATTGTGAAACCTTTGGAATTTAAGCCAAGACAGCATTTCAGAAGGCAAATATGTAGTTGCAAAAATGTTGTGAACTAGGGAAGTTTGTTGTTTCATTGAGAAAAAAAACAGTGAAAAAAAAAAAAGACAGCTCCAGTTAAGCACCATTAGAAGTTGTATGAGTTTTAGCATCTCAGTATCAAGCCTGAAACATACTTATGGGGAAAGAATTAAAAATGCATGGCTAGTTACTGAAATGCTCCTCTTTGCTCAGAGATTGCTCCTTCAGACTTCTCACCCTGGAACTGAAAACAATTCTATTTATTGATAAATGAAACATCACAAAGGAAGTCTAGGAAGGCACTACACAAACTTAAAATCTTTGTGAGGCAAAACACTTGATCACTTGCATATTTCATAACATATTTACAGCAGCTGTCCTGATGCTATTAGTCTTTAGTCGCATTAAAGACTTTTCTCTGTAGAAAACACAACCTTCTATAGTCACGTCTAGTTTCAGCTCAGGTTATCCCTCCCAAAACGTAAGCCAGACAAAAAAACTGACAAGTTGAACTCCAGTATATTGAATATAGTTTTAAGGCACTTTCAGTATTTCTCCTCTGGCATCAGCAATTCTGGATTTTGTTGTTGCAGATGTGGGTTTTTGATAGTTTGAAATTAGAAAAGCAATTACAGAACCACATGGTTCATCCTGAAGCCTCATATTCACGATTTTCTTCTTAGGCATGTGGAATAGAAAAAAATGTTGCTATAGAAAGCAAGGAACTTACCGAGCTTGGATGCAATCCACAGTTCCTTTGTAGCCATCTATGTAAGTACTGCTTAAAATCCCATCTCCAACAGCTCTAGCTATAAACTGGCCCACCAACTATAAAAAAAAAAAAAGAAGCATTTTTTAAATAAACCTTGAATTTCAAAACAGCTTAAGTAGAAAGTTACAACGTATTTGGTTTTAAGATTTTATTTAAATGAGACAGCTCAAAGTAGAAAACACAGCCTGGGAAACTGGATAGGGGATTACAGATACCAAGACGATCTATAGCTGTTTTTCAAAATGCAGAGCCTTGTTTCAATTTGCTTGATGAATTTTAGCTGTAATTTAGAAGGAAAAGGTTTTGACTTCTACCACAAAAATTTGCAGATATACCTGGGGTGCCCTGGGAGAATCCAACACCAATTCAGGTAGGTCTTTAAGCAGTTTGTCAAATGATTTTTCCACGTCAGTTTTGCTTACTACTGTCCCGCAAAGGTCGGAGATAAGCTTAGATGTCATTTCCCTGTGGCTAGCCTTCCCCTCCAGCGCCAAGGAAACAGCCAGCACTGGCACGCTGTATTTCATTTCACCGAGGTTTAGATCCTTCAGCATCTCCTGAATAAGATTTGAAAAACAAAACAGATTAACATTTCATCATTTCAATATTAAATATATATTATAAACAAATACGTATACACACATACACGTACGCTTCTGCTTATGTAATGAATAGAACTGCTTAGCTATTTTTACTGCACATTTCTTGCCAACGCTCATTTACAGCTGGCAGTTGGATTCCCTCGTGCACTACAGGTTTGCCCCCTGAAGTAAATAAAGGCATGTGACATACCGAAACCTCGTTAGTATCTCCATGTTCGAAATATTCCTGTATGATTGGTGTCAGAGTTTTCTCAAATGCTCTTTCATCCAGAGGTAGAACTACTGTTTCGTAGACACAGTTCTCCTATTTCAAAAGAAACAAAAGCATAAACCCTTTTGTAAACAGTAGTCACTTCTTAAATCTTCAGCAGCATTAATAGCATCAAAAAACGCCTTCTACATCCCTAATGCTTTTACAGTCTCGGTAGTTAGTATTCTACCAGAAAACACCAGATTATGTCTCTACAGTTTAACTGTGGATGATGCTGGCTAAATGTCATGTTTCTTATATTTTGAATTTACTGTTCAATGACAGAAAATAGTTCAAACTCTGTCACTGCATTTCTGCTGACACCATACGAACACAGAGATCAAGTACCTATGTACTCAAGGGAGGGTGACAGAAACTCCTGTTAAAGCCCAGCTGAGTTATCTGTGCTGCAACAGAAGATTTAACTTCTAGCAGCCTTCCCTGCAATGGCACTTCTGTCCCTGACAGCACGACAACAAGCCTGCCTGTTTTCCCTCTTCCCTGGAGGGACTTTGTGATCAGACAGGTGATAGTATGAAAGAGAAAGGCATTTTCAGAACATTTGTGAGTGAAGACATTCCCTAAAGAGAAAAAGGAATCACACAGCAGCTGCCTCCTGTATAACCTGGTCCCGAGGAGTTCTCCACTATAATTCAGTTCCTCAAAGACTACAGAAGTAATACTCAGAGCAATACTAGAGATCAAAGCAATATTTAAAAGAAAAAGAAGCTTCCAACTAATATCTATCAGAAGGAAGCTTTCCACGGTCAAGAATTCCAGCAGAAGACCAAAAGCCTATTTTTCCCTATCTCAATAGACTATGTTTACGAAAAGCTAAGCATGCAGGCATTCCTTGGAATATTAATTCTTCATAAAGCTTCATTTTATGAAGTCATCAGGTTCATTTTCAATAGCCATGTCTGCTGATGTCAGTGTTGAATTGCAGGAAAAAATGATTCTGAGAACAGGTTCTGACGTACCAAGATAGCATCACCTCAGCAGCTATAGTTACAAGCAGCAACCTCTGCTCAAAGGATTCCTCCATCACTCTGGGGATGTTCTGCACACCTTACTTAGGGTCTCACAAATGTATTCATCACAGAGACCTCAGTAATCTGTGTCCATAACTGGTGTTTCTCTTTCTCAGTGATTTAACTTGATACAGCACTATTTGCCCAATGAGCTTTCCATTTTTCTCCCCTGATAATGTCTGTAAGGTACAATCTTCCAGAACATATCCTAAACAAATACCAAGCAGACAAGAAACGTGTATGTTGGAAATATAAGGAAGAGAAATATAAGGAAGAGAACAATCCCTAACAGATACTGTCATGGACTAAACTCCCAACTTAAGAATCTCTGTGGTATTTTTAACTTGGTGCTTGCTTGCAATTTAGAGCAGCGTTGCAACATTCACCTCCATGGGAACAAGCAATGAAAGAACACACCTGGGAAAACCACGCTGCCTAGTCAGACACAGAGGGAAAGTTTAGGTCTAAGATCTATAGTGTTACGCTACCACACTCCTACATCACACCCCTTTAGCTAGCCAACAATCCATTACTGAACATAAAAATGAGCATTTAGTACAGCCAGTCCAACACCCGCATAACTTGTGAGGTTAAACTTTCATTAATATAAGCATCACAGCAATTTTAAGTAATAAAGGAAATCAAAACAAGCATTGTGCAAGGAAATTATTTGCCCTACCTGGTCATCATCGTAATTAGGATCCTTAATATCTACTTCTTCCACATCATACACTTGACCTGGTGTTCCCCAAACTCCTTTACCACCTGCTCCACCTGGCGAAATAGAGGACAGTAAGCAAGGACAGTCAGTTTACATGCAATAATTTCAGTTCAACCCAACATTCTTTGACTCAGTATGTGCTTGTGACCACCTCCTGACTCTAGCCATATTTGCTGAAAACGACAGAAGTGTCTCTCTGACACATTCCCACTTCAGCAACCAGTCTTTTCATTACTTTCCAGTAAGACACTAGATGAATGAAACTGTGTAAGAATTGCTGAAGTTTGAAACAACTGTACTTTTGAATATAGCCATGCTTTCAGTTTGCATTAGTAACAGTCCTGTGTACCGCCTCAACGCCAAATTGTTCAAATTTATATTCAATTTACTATTAAAAGATTACTTCAATTTACTATTAAAAGATACCTAACTCAAAGACACAAGTTACTTAATGATACTCACAAATTGTTGATATAAGATTCCACCTAGCTCCTATTGCCACCTAGCAACTAAAAAAGCAAATGCCTGCATAGACTGTGGGCTACAAGTATGGTTCTCAGTGACAACAAAATCCCTATGTTCTTGACAGAATCATCATCACAGTAATCTTTTCACTGAGCTACACCAACCTTTCTTTGGCAGACCCCTTCCCTTTCCGGACCGGGACCGCCTATCCAGGAGTTTCCCCTTTGGGCTCGTTGGAATGACAACTCCAGTCTTCTGTGTCTCTCCATTCTCGCTGACAGAGTCTCCTCGCCCAGAATCTCTGGAAGAATTTTTCCTCAACCGTCTCTTGGCTTTAGCGTTTATTTTGGCTTCAGTAATCGAAGTTGCAGGAATCCAATTTCCATTGATTTCAGTCTTTCGTTCGTCAGACCCACCATTTTCTTCATCACCGGAAAATGGAGCATCACTGAGGTTCTCAAGTTCTTAAAAAGGAGGCAAAGTGGAAATTTTGTTACTGTTTTAAAGTATTTTATGTTAGAATACCAAAATGCTGCATTTAAAATGGATTACAGCATTTAATAGCACTCATATTCAACAGGCAAGCGGTGGTGTTTGATTTAAATATGTCCACACATCACAGTAATAAGGCGTTCCTTATCCCCCTCCACATACCATCCACAATCTAAACAGAGCATATGTCAAGAGGCAGACAGCAAATGAATAAACCATTTATAAACAGGTAAACCGCAAAGAACTCCACCCGTGTTAAACAATCTATCAGAATTCCTCAGCACAGAAGGTCTAGGTGCCCTGTTATCACCCCACCCACTCATCGCCTGACTTGGAAACAAACAGAACTGCCAGTGCAGTAAATTTTGTAAGAACTCAGCAATGTTAACAGAATAATCACCGAAGTGAAATTAATTTCCTACATCATCAAGCAACATTCCTCTCATTCAAGGAATTTCAAACAAAGCTCACCATCTGGAAAAATCAATGATTTACACTTTAAAGAGTACAAGAATGAGATCACTAATTTCTGTTTTTAAAGGTATGAAAAAAGTGCAGTTTAATACAAAATCTGGAGAGGTTGGTAACAAACTTTGAAACAATATGATCTGTCTTCTTTAGGGATTGTTCCTTACTGTGGGGTAGGTCTTCTTCTAAAAATTACCATGTTTTTTTTCCCCAGTACAAACATATGTAACAGGACCTGTTTCCTTTTAAAACACCCTCTGCACAATGAAAAAAGCCCTCTCACAACTTAAGAATCCAAAAATATCTCACAGCATTGAAAGGTGCAATAATTTCATTGATTGTCACAATTTTCTTAAGTTAGATACAAATTTTAAATGTGCATTAAAGTCTTGTATTTCAGAGAGTTAGACTTTCCCCCACATGAACTCTATGGTTCAGCAGAATGTTTTATTTAGCGCAAAAGTCCCTGTAATTTTTTCTTCCCCCTCTTCTTCCTTCTTTTTTTTCTGCAGTTGGTAGAGTCTCACAGCCACAGCCTATGGCCCCAACCCCAGGATGTACACTGATGAGGCGCACAGAAGAAGCTGCTTTTCCAGCTGTGCCAAACCTGCTTTACAGAAAAGTTTGCAGCCCTAAACCCAGAACATGAAGAGTATTTTAAACTTCTATTTGAAGGTAGCCAAATATATTACTTTACCATTCCAATACATTCTAATTAAAAACGTTCATTTGGCAACAGTTCTCAGAACAGGATTTTTTTTTTTCAATTCAAAACAAGCTCATGAAAATGTTTTGAAAGCAAAGTGCACTAATAAAATATTTCCAACCTCAAAGTATTTACTCATATCAAAGAGGACACTGCACTGCAAAATGAAGAAATCCTGATGCAACTGCCTCCTTCATGATCAAAGAAGCAACATTTAGATATTAGTGCTCACAGATGTGAATGCTATAGCTGAACAATAATGCAGTCATTCCCATATAAGCTTCATCTTTCCACTCATTACTCCCACAAAAGCATTCCCTTTATGCTTGCAGCAAGCTAAAAAAAGAAAAGCATCCATTACGTACAGAAAAGAATTCCCACAACAAGCACTCTCAGCTTTATAATATTTTAATACCACAATGAAAGATTTGCATAAAGCTAGCAGAGGGCAAAAAAGCAAAACTGAACAGGTTTCCTTCCTTCTCTTCCCCAGGGAGCCCTCGCCAGCAGAACCAGCTCATCTCAGATAACTGAATTAAGATTCTGCACCATGCCCAGTCTCCCATGAATTTCTCCAGTTCAGACCTGCAACCAGGCTATACAGGATCTACACTCTTCGATGACCACTTATTTCTCTCCATTTTCAAAGAAAATGGTCAACATTTAATTAACACAAGTCAATCATGACTTTGACTACTAAGGAAAAAAGGGGGAGACTACAGTGTAGCCTCTACACAGTCCCAATCTCAGGTTCAAGTCTAAATTTAATCACCCACAGGAAACATCCAACCCATAAGATTCAGGATTTCATACTGCATTACTGATTTCTTACTACATTTTCTTTTAACTTTTACGTAACACCACCTGTAGCCTCTTACTCCACAATACTGTGACCTACTGGCCCTCCACTGTTAGTCACCTAATTAGGTTGAGAAAAAAAACAGATTAAAGTTAAACTAGCTTTGAATAATTTTATAAATCTCTTTCATTAGAAGTACACAAAAAATGACGTAGATCTTTCCAATGTCTCATTTTAACATCACATATACAAGCAGGAACAGCATCCTATACACTTTAAGGCTTTGCTTACCACGTATTAAAAAGTTATCCAAATTGATCTAATTAACCTGCTATTAAGCCTAGCAGGCAGAGTTGAAAGCTGTGCTTTTATGGGCACTACTATTAGACAAAAAGAACGTTCAGCAAATACTTACCTACCTACAAGTTTCATTTGACCAAATTAGATCAATTTAGATATCTCACAGCCTCCCATCCATTATCCAAACGTCATTCTAAAATGCTGAGAAGCAACGCATCTTCTGCAGCAAACTAATTCAAGCTTAAAGTAAGAGTTCATATGCAGAATGCTGCCACTTCAACTGCATTGCATACTATCTATAACATATATGTAATTTAAAAAAAAAAATATTACAAAACCTACAAAAACTAATTGACATAAGAAGGTTGGTGCAGATCATCACAATCTCTGGAAGGCACATAAAAACAACATGAAATTACATTAATTTGACCAAGCATGATAAAATGTGCTTGTGATATGGACCAAGCTGTCAATTTCAAGGCAGTTTCACACCTGCCTTTACACCTGCACTACTGAAAAATCACATGACAGAGTCGAAAGTCACTATTTACTAACTTCTGGGAGAAATATTATATTCATTATTATTTTCAGAGAAGCTTCAAAATAAACATCAAGCAGGATATTGTAACATATACTTGAACTAAATACCCTTTAAAAAAAAAACAACTTCACCACATATTCTGTAAATATGTGAAGTTTTTTTCTTAAAGCAGTAGTGTTAAAAATTAACAGGCAATACAATTTACAACAGAGAACACTTTAGGTCAGCTAAGCAAATATAAGTAAAAGGTACCGAATCTATTACTTACCTGTTGTGTTAACATAAACGTGCTCCTTTTCTATTTCCATAGTTGCTTAACAGAACTGACTGTGAAATGTAAAGTCTCAACGCTTTCCCTTCAGGGCCTAAACGGAAAAGGAGAAGCCCAGGTGAAGAAAAGCACTAGACTAAATCCAAAAGGAGTACAGAGCTATAAAGGCTTCACTCACAAAATATGT